>NC_072383.2:48276666-48578333 GCF_028885625.2 Pongo pygmaeus
AACATCGTGCCTTATTAATACTAATAAGATATTAATACTACTGTATTTTACACTCAAAATTTTGTTAAAAACGTACATCTCGTTAAATTTTCTTATTGTAATTTTTTTTAAGAAACAGATTTGGAATTAGTCATTTGAGATAAAAAGGCAGGAAAACATCAGAACTTAGTGTTTTTCTGTTTATTTACCCCACCCCCATATTCTTGATAAGACAGTAAATTTTGGGAGGGCAGAGTATGGGGACAGGGCAGGGTCAGTGATGAGTCCAGTTGGAAGAGGGGCTAATAGACTTGACTTGAAGCTGTGCTTGCATAATCACCGTTTTTGCTTGTATTATGTTTATCTGGAGTGACTGACGGTATGGTAGCTAAGGCTCCCCAAGCTGTTCGTTGTCTCACTGTTTAGGATTGGGGATCATATGCAGTCAACTCCCCATCACTACTGCCTCTCCTTGGAGTCTCTGGAATGGCCTTGTAATTTACATTTGTCATCTTGCTATTCCTCTCCTATCAACCTGTTGACATTTAAGGCTCTAAGATGATATTTTTTAGTTTGGATGTCTTTGCATCATATTTATGTATTTATATTGAAACTCTAACCCTTTACTGTAGATGGGGTAATAGTACCTAGCTCAGAGTATTGTGAGAATGCTTAAAGTGCTTTAGAAAATGTTAGCTATTACTGTTACTGGATAACCATCTTTTAAACTTCCTTTTTTAGAAACTGATTCAGCAGTACAGAAAGAACCTAGAAACCAGACACCTGCTCCATCTGCAGCTCAAACTTCTGCTCCCTCTAAGTACCACCGAACTCGATCCGGGGGAGCCAGGGATGAGCGCTATCGATCAGGTGAGGAGCCGCAGAATGGCCAGCTGAGTCGTTTTCCTACCAGTAGTGTGAACTGTGTATCCTGAGAGCTTCTAATACTTGTTTTTTTTTTCCCTATGAGGCACCAACAGTTTTATATCAACTCATTCACCAGTCATTTATTTTGTACCCTACTATGTATCAGGTATAGTAGGTACTCAGTAATTTGCTGGAAATGGAACAGCACATAAGACTGTTTCCAGCTGGGCGACGTGGCTCACGCCTGTAACCCTAGCACTTTGGATGGCTGAGGCGGGCAGATCACTTGAGGTCAGGAGTTTGAGACCAGCCAGGCCAACATGGTGAAACCTCGTCTGTACTAAAAATACAAAAATTAGCGGGGCATGATGGTGGGCACCTGTAATCCCAGCTACTCAGGAGGCTGAAGCAGGAGAATCACTTGAACCCGGGAGGTGGAGGTTGCAGTGAGCTGAGATCCCACCACTGCACTCCAGCCTGGGCAACAGAGTGAGACTCCATTTCAAAAAAAAATAAAGACTGTTTCTGCCCTCAAGGAATGTAACAGTTTAAGAAGAGAGCCAGACAAGCATACAAGCACAAAGGCCATGTGAATAAATAAGTAAATAAGAAAGTGGAGGGTTGGGTCTCGTGGGTGGTACTAGGAGAGCTCAGTGGATTCTATTGGAAGAGGCAGGCCCTTCTGTGTTTGCCAGAGTTGTTGCATAACTAGTCTCTCTTAATTGATGGAGCTGAAAGAAAACTCACAATGAAATTTCAAATTAGTTATTTCTTCTAACCCAAGAAGTACCCACAGGAAGGGAAGGAGCAAGGTGTGCCTGTATGGCAGCGGGAGCATGCTCCTGCTTGCACTGTGCTCGGGACCACCTGGCAGCCAGTACCAGGTGTGTGGCTTTGATAAGCAGAGGAGCGACTGGTAGATCCCTAGAGCACGTGTGGTGCAGCAGGCCCTTCCGATGCCCACTTCCTGTCCACTGCACCAAGAGTAGTCTCTGCAGCACGTTTCTTGTTTTAAGAAGTGGCAGAATTAAGCAAAAAGACTAATGGGGATATTATTTATTTTCTTCAGATTTTTGTCTTCTTTGTACTGACCAAGTTTGCCTTAACGTTTTCTTGAACTGAAAAACACAGTCTATATCACATCCTCTCAAAAACTGCTTTAGAGAGAATGAGAAAAGGACACAGTTGAAGAGCTACATCAGCTATTTTGTGAGCTGATTTTACTAGATACATATTTTCACACACAGAAGGAGAAAAGGATGAGAAATGTTCAGTCAGGGGAAAAAAAAATAGAGGTTGTAATTTTATACCTAAACTGGTCTTGAGTGATAGGAGAGGCTTGCTCAGAGAACAAGACATTTAAGCTGAGTCATGGCAGAGAAACAAGAGTTAGCCAGGGAAATAGTGTTCAGAACTTAGAATGCAAGGGTCAGAAAGAGGTGGGAGATGAGGCTAGAAGGATTACCAGAGACCAGATCTTGTGGGATCTTGAATGTCACTGAAGGATTTTCAGCAGAGCAGTAACATCATCAGATTTGTATTGGTTCCAGTAGCTCACTCCAGCTGTAGACTGGAGTGCCTGGCACAGGGCCTTCCATATATAAGAGCTAAACAGATATTTTGCAGAAAGAAGGGAATAGAAGTATTTACTAGTAGGCCAGGGTGGTGGCTCACACCTGTAATCCCAGCACTTTGGGAGGCCAAGGTAGGTGGATCACTTGAGGTCAGGAGTTCGAGACCATCCTGGCTAACACAGTGAAACCCCGTCTCTATTAAAAATACAAAAAAAATTAGCCAGACATGGTGGCAGGCGCCTGTAGTCCCAGCTCCTCGGGAGGCTGAGGCAGAAGAATGGCGTGAACCCGGGAGGCGGAGCTTGCAGTGAGCCAAGATCGCGCCACTGCACTCCAGCCTGGGCGACTGAGTGAGACTCCGTCTCAGAAAAAAAAAAAAAACACATAGTGGTTACTAGTTAAGGAATGGATCAGAGAAAGGGAAGGCTGGAAGTAGCAAAGCATTCAGGTGCTCCCCTTTGTTGCCAATCACCTGAGCCTGATTTTCCGGCCACCTAGTGTTGCCTTTTCAGGCTGGAGCCCAGGGTTCAGCAGCAGCATGTTTCAACCTGTCCAGAAGGGTTTTTAGCCTTCACAGCTTTCATCCCTGGCCTTCTGGGAGTTTGTGTGTGTGTGTGTGTGTTTTATTTTTTTAACCTTCCTTTTTCTTTGTTTTTATAGCATGTAATAAAGGATTATTAAGGATCCAAAAAGGTGATTTTCAACATTCTATATCCAAGCCAATCAAATGTAAAAAAGTTTTTTGTGAGCTTATTTAGTACTATGAAATTTTGAGCTTCACCTCCTAAAACCCAGCTGTGATCTGTAGTCCCTGCTCTTTTGCACCATTGCTTTTTGATTATCCCAAGTATTAGAAAGTGTATGCTGTGGATCAGATACTCGTCAGCTGACTGTGGAGATTGTTGGTTAGGTGCAGGTGTACTAGAGGGTTTGTAACAATTGTATGTTCATCTCACTGGGAGTTTTTCTGTGTGTGTGTGTGTGTGTGTGTGTTTGTGTTTTAAAGGATAGTAGCAAAAAGTAGGCCAGAACGAGGTGAAGTAGGGGAGAAAAAGTGGTTTAAAAACCCTGAAGATATTGAAAGCTATGAGGGTCCTGCAATCCTATCAGGAAGGGAACGTAAAAAGAGGATGCAAGCATAGACTTTGGGTGAAAATAAAATTTTTCAGTATGTTAGGAATTGCTCAACTAAATAATGAAAGAAAGCTCAGAATGTGAAAGAAATTGAGTCTCTGAGAATTCTGGCTTCTCCGAATAAAAAGAAATCAGCAGGGGTGGCTCATGCCTGTAATCCCAGCACTCAGGGAGGCCGAGGCAGGAGGATCGCTTGAGAAGAGACACGCAGCCCCTGCAGAGGTGGAGCAGATAAGTAGTGGAGGTTGATGGGAGCTGAACTTATATCTGTTTGCTACTCCAGTCATAGAAAGGGTTACATTTACATGTCATGTGCAAAAATAGCTGAAGAATTTAGGGTATGTTTAATAAAAGTTGCAAGAATTCAGAATAAAGTGATGGCTACATAAGAAGGATTTTATATTAATGCTGGTAAGTGTAATTATAAAACACTTTCTTATTTGATGGAGGCTTATTAACACCTATAACATTTCAACCAATCATAATCAAATCTAAATAGACTTAGTGTTCACATTTCAGACACTGTATAAAGAACTTACCTTTCTTTATTCAGAGTTTAGATTATCTGACCTGATTCCATTCTTTGTGCTTTAGCCAAGAGGGAGCTTAATTTCAAGTATACTACCTTATTAGTATATTTCTTTTTCCTGCACATCCAGGCATGATGCACCTCCCTGCACACACATAGTATGGTCTCAAATGTAGAAAACACAAATTAATGCATGAGATGGAAAGTGATCTTACTGTAAGTCATTCTGACTCCCTTGATGTTAATCTCTTGAGAAGTTAGGTACCTCAAACAAAACAACAAAAATAAAACAGGACATTAAGGGAGTATTCGTATTACCTTATTCAGCTCAAACATGAATACTGGAAAATGATACCCAGCTTCCACATGCTTCTGGGAGAGATGTCCAAAGTCACTTGTGTCTGGGGACTGAACTCCAGAAGTGACTTCTTTATCAAAGATCAAGATGAATTGTGTGGTGTTCAGTGAGTCAAATTCAGTTAAGAGAGCTGCCCGTTCTTATCAATAAGAGTCTTTTCTAATAGATAACTGAACATCTCTTTTTGACACTGGCGTATGGGTCAAGGTTTATCATGTTAGAAAATAGTTGGGTGGCTTGATTTGTTTTGTAATCTGTTGCTGTGAATGCCTGTGACAGGGAAAACATGCTCTGTAATTACTAATTATCCAAATGTTACAGGCCTTCTAAAGCTTTCTGAATGTGTGTAATTCCCTAGCTTTGTCCAGTTTGCCATTACATGTTTCATATCACATAAAAATACTTTTGGAAATGTACTCTTTTTAATTAATAAATGTAAGAATTTGATTTGCTGTTGTCTGTTACTTTCTCAGTAGAAGTGATTAATCATTTCCTAAGACAGCTAGGAATCATTTTTCCTTCTAATATAAGGAGGACATTTTTCTCATTTTTAACATACCTAAAATCAGAATGTTTTATACAAGATGGCATCATAGATTCAATTAAATATGCAATCGTGATTCAACTAAGTAAATTCCAAGGACACTACAATTGCATAATTCATTTCAGAACTAAAAATAAGTTGGTGATGTCTTAAAAGTAATAGCCCAACAGTTTGGCAATATCTTTAAAATTTTAAATAGTCATGTTCTTTATCCAGAAATACTACTTCTAGGAATTCATTTTATATAAACAATCGTGTGCACAAAGATATAGACATACATGTACAAAGATGTTTGTTGTAGTATTGTGTATAGTACAATGGTTAAATAAGTCATAGAATGTTCACACAATAGAATTTTATGAACGTTAACTTAAAATGAGGTAGATGTATTTGTGCAAATATGGAAGGATGTATAAAATCCTGTTTTTTTTTGAGACAGGGTCTCACTCTGTTGCTCAGGCTGGAGTACAGTGGCACAATCATGGCTCAGTGCAGCTTCTAACTCCTGGGTTCAAGCAATCTTCCTGCCTCAGCCTCTCAAGTAGCTGGAAGTACAGGCACATGCTACTGTGCCAGGTTAACTTACTTTATTTTTTGTAGAGATAGGATCTCACTTTGTTGCCCACACTGGTCTCGAACTCCTGGTTTTAAGCAATCCTCCCGTCTTGGCCTCCCCCAAGTGCTGGGATTACAGTGGTGAACCATTGTGTCCAGCCCAAAATATACTTTTTAAATAATAAAGGCAAGACAGTATGTAGCATATAATCTGATTTTTATAAATAATATGTTTATACTTATAATTGTAATATTTATAGCATTATTATGTTATAGTAATATAAACATATGCTACTATGTTTATAGACATGGAGACCTGGAAAAATATATACCAAACTATTGAGGCAGGATTATTTTTGGGAAGCAGTGGCTCTAGGGAAAGTTTTCACTTTAGCATTATATATGTTTAGATCTTTTTGCAATGTGTATTTTTTCAATCTTTTATTATAGTAAAATAACAAAATTTATGGGTATTGTAAATTTTAAAGATAGGTTTTAAGATTTTAAGGTCTTAATTATTGTTTATTTATTTTATTTTATTTTACTTTATTTTATTTATTTATTTTTTTTTAATTTTTTTTTTGAGACGGAGTCTCACTCTGTTGCCCAGGCTGGAGTGCAGTGATGTGATCTCAGCTCACTGCAACCTCCGCCTCCCAGGTTCAAGTGATTCTTCTGCCTCAGCCTCCCAAGTAGCTGGGATTACAGGCACGTGCCACCACACCTGACTAATTTTTGTATTTTTAGTAGAGACGGGGTTTCACCATATTGGCCAGGCTGGTCTTGAACTCCTGACCTCATGATCCGCCTGCCTTGACCTCCCAAAGTGCTAGGATTACAGGCGTGAGCCTCCGCGCTCTATTATTATTTTTGAGACAGAGTCTTACTCTGTTGCCCAGGCTGGAATGCAGTGGTGCTATCTTGGCTCATTGCAGCCTCCCCCTCCTGGGTTAAAGTAATTCTCATGCCTCAGTCTCCCAAGTAGCTAGGATTACAGGCACATGCCACCATGCCCAGCTAATTTTTGTATTTTTAATAAAGATGAGGTTTCCCTGTGTTGGCCAGGCTGGTCTCAAACTCCTGGCCTCAAGTGACCCACCCACCCTGGCCTCTCAATGTGCTGGGATTACAGGTGTGAGCCACCATGCCTGGCCCAGTTATTGTTCTTAATGACTTTTACTCTAAGTATGGATTCTTCTGATTTAATACTGGGAGCTAAATGCAGTACTAACTCGATTTGCCACCCTAATTGTGAACTTTTCTGTCTCTGTCCAAATCTAATCTCTGATCTGGTGATGGCTGGCACTGGCACACCAAGATCATTTTATTTCTGATATATTCCTCATGCTGTGGAAGGTAAGTTGAATTCAGTTTAGCAAGCATTTATTGTAGACTTCCTACAATTTGAGAAAAATGTTAGATTGATAGAGAAGCATAGATGAAAACACAGGAGTTTTTCATCTGTTTTTCTTGTTTGTCTTTTTTTTTGGGGGAGGGGGGTGGGGGACAGGGTCCCACTCTGTTGTCTAGGATGAAATGGAGTGACACAATCTTGGCTCACTCCAACCTCCGCCTCCTGGGCTTAAACTATCCTCCCTCCTTAGCTCGAGTAGCTGGGACTACAGACAAACCCTGTCATGCCTGGATAATTTTTGTATTTTTTGTGGAGACAGGGTTTCACCATGTTGCCTAAGCTGGAGTTTCCCCCCCCCCCCAAAACAAGGTACAGAGGTGATACAGAAGAGGGAGACGGGAAGGCATACAGTGTCAAGAATGGGCTTCAGAATGGAGGTGGTGATGTCTGAGCCATTTTGAAGGATGGATAGTTATTTGGATATTCCAGGCAGGAGAAACATAATTTATCAAGGCAAGGGAATGTGAAATGGAAAATTCAAATATTCCCTCCTTTTCTACTCCACCCTGCACAGAGTAGTGCCCTAATTAGTGTTGTGATATCCTATTTCAGAATTTAGTCATTGCTGCCTCTGCAAGAGGTCAATACCTTAGAAATTAAGGAAAAATGGCACGACTGCTTGTTGGCTTGCAAGGAATTCCTTGAGCTATACCTCTCTGCTTTATGACTCAACCCACCTACACGTCTGCCTTTCATTCACTCTGTCCCTATCTGTCTGTCTATGGAAGAATCCTAACAGGTAAGGGCACTTGGTCTGAGTTCTGGCCCTGGTCCTTAAAGCTCAGCTGTGCCACTCATGGATCATATGCTAACCACTTTGTAAAAATAAGCCAAGAATAGGAGCAGCTGGCCGGGCACAGTGGCTCACACCTGTAATCCCAGCATTTTGGGAGGCCAAGGCAGGTGGATTGCTTGAGGTCAGGAGTTCGAGACCAGCCTGACCAAATCCCGTCTCTACTAAAAATACAAAAATTAGCCAGGCGTGGTGGCGTGCGCCTGTAGTACCAGCTACGCGAGAGACTGAGGCAGGAGAATTGCTTGAACCCAGGAGGCGGAGGTTGCAGTGAGCCAACATCGCGCCACTGCACTGCAGCCTGGGCGACAGATCGACGCTCCAACGCTCCGTCTCAAAAAAAAAAAAAAAAAAAAAAGAATAGGAGCAGCTACTTTGAAACTAAAAATAACATATTCCACTTAATCTTTTTGGGAAAGATGAGAAAAGAAATGTTTCAGTGTTATCCTTTATCTTGGTGGTAAAAGTATTATTTCTTTTGTTACTAATGAGATTGGACATTTGGAGATATGTTTACTGGCCATTTGTGCTTCTGTAAACTACCTGTCCATTGCCTAAGCCTATTTATTTATTTATTTTGAGACAGAGTCTCACTGTGTCGCCCAGGCTGGAGTCCAGTGGCCGGATCTCAGCTCACTGCAAGCTCCACCTCCTGGGTTCACACCATTCTCCTGCCTCAGCCTCCCAAGTAGCTGGGACTACAGGCACCTGCCACCATGCCCGGCTAATTTTTTGTATTTTTAGTAGAGACAGGGTTTCACTGTGTTAGTCAGGATGGTCTCGATCTCCTGACCTCGTGATCCGCCCGTCTCGGCCTCCCAAAGTGCTGGGATTACAGGCGTGAGCCACCGCGCCCAGCCCCTATTTTTTTTTTTAAGTTGGGTTGTTTTTTTTTTTTTACCCCCCCCCCCCCCTTACTTGCGAGGGCTTTTTTTTTTTTTTTTCTTTTCTTTTTTTTTTTTTGAGACGGAGTCTCGCTCTGTCGCCCAGGTTGGAGTGCCCAGGTTGGAGTGCAGTGGCGCAATCTCTGCTCGCTGCAAGCTCCGCCTTCCGGGTTCACGCCATTCTCCTGCCTCAGCCTCCCGAGTAGCTGGGACTACAAGCGCCCGCCACCACGCCCGGCTAATTTTTTTGTGTTTTTCTTAGTAGAGACGGGGTTTCACCGTGTTAGCCAGGATGGTCTTGATCTCCTGACCTCGTGATCCGCCCGCCTCAGCCGCGAGGGCTTTTTTTAAATCCTAAAGATACTAACATTTAAATTGTACCATAGGTATTTGCCAGTGCAGATGGACAAGAAAAATCAGTAAGAAGTGTAAGAATTCGAAAAGAATTAAAACTGTATTTACAGTTTATATGATAATTTATCTAGAAAACTCAAGAGAATCAATGACAGAATTAACTTAAAACAATTTAGTCAGCAAGATATAAAATGAGTACAGAAATCAACAACCTTAATATATGCAAATAATAAGCAGTTAAAAGATACAATAGTAGAGCAAACTTCATTTACAAAAGCAATAAAGGTAAAATATATTTAGGAATAAACTTAAGAAATGTCTAAAACCTTTATGAAAAAAACTTTAAAACCCTGAAAGACAAAAAAGTAGACCTAATAAGTGGAAAGACATCCCTTGTTCTTAGGGCAGTTTGACACCATGAAGACGCCAGGTCTGTCTAAATTACTTTATAAATCTAATCTAATGCCAATAAAAGCTATCAAATTTATTTATAGAGTTAGAAAACTCATTTTTGAAGTTCATTTGGGAAAATAAACATATAAGAATAGCTAAGAGAACACTGAGAAAGAAAAGCTACAAGGAGTGACTACACGTACTAGATATTAAAACATCCTATAGAGACTGTAATTAAAACTGTTTAGTATGGCACACAGATTAGAAGGCAGACCTAGAATAACAAGTAACAAGTTCAGAGCTAGACGGGTATATCTGGGAATTTAGTATACAATAAAGATTACATTACTAATCACCAGGACAAAAATGTACTTTTAAATAAATGACACTAGGACAGCTGGAAAAACATTAATTAGCTCCATATCTCATACCATGTATAAGCATAAACCTCAGGCTAGGTGTGGTGGCTCATATCTGTAATCCCAGCACATTGGGAGACCAAAGTGGGCAAATCACTTGAGGTCAGGGGTTCGAGGCCAGGCTGGCCAACATGGTGAAACCCCATCTCTACTAAAAATACAAAAAAATTAGCTGGGTATGGTGGTGAGTGCCTGTAGTCCCAGCTACTCAGGATGCTGAGGCATGAGAATCACGTGAACCTAGGAGGCGGAGGCTGCTGTGAGCCAAGATTGTGCCACTGCAATCTGGCCTGGGCGAAAGGGTGAGACTTTGTCTCAAAAAAAAAAGTATAAACTTCAAAAATCAGAGATCTATATGTAAAAAAGAAACCATTAAGTGCCAAACGAGCCCGTGCACTGTGGCTCACGCCTGTAATCCCAACACTTTGGAAAGCCGAGGCGGGTGGATCACCTGAAGTCAGGAGTTTGAGACCAGCCTGGCCAACATGATGAAACCCCATCTCTACTAAAAATACAAAAAATTAGCCAGGGGTGGTGGTGGGTGCCTGTAATCCTGGCTACTCAGGAGGCTGAGGCAGGAGAATCGCTTGAACCTGGGAGGCAGAGGTTGCAGTGAGCCGAGATCATACCATTGCACTTCAGCCTGGGCAACAAGAGTGAAACTCTATCTCAAAAAAAAGAAAAAGTGCCAGATGAAAACATCACAAAACTTTCCTATAATCCAGCATGTAGAAAGCCTTATAGAAAGGCTCAGAATGCAGATGTAATTTTAAAAACTACATAACATATTTTTGTTGTGGTTAAAAAACGCATAAATTTATCCTTTGACAGTTTTTAAGTATATATTACGGTATTGGTAACTGTACGCATGTTATTGTACAGCAGATCTCTAGAACTTCTTCATCTTGTGTGACTGAAATTCCATACCTGTTGAACAACAACTCATTTCCCCCTCCTCTCAGCCTCCAGCAACCACCATTCTACTTCCTGCTTCTATGAATTTGAGTACTTCATATAACTGGAATCATGCAGTATTTGTCTTTTTGTGATTGGCTTATTTTACTCGGCACAGTGTCCTCAGGGTTCATCCATGTTGTAGCATATGATGGGATTCCCTTATTTTTTTAAGGCTGAATAATATTTCTTTGTATGTATATACCATGTTTTACTTATCTGTTCCACAACAGTGGGGATTTGGTTGCTTCCACATCTTAGTTATTGTGAGTAATGCTGCAGTGAACATGAGTGTACAAATATCTCTTTGAGATCCTGTTTTCGGTTCATTTGGAGATATATCCAGAAGTGGAATTGCTCGGTCATATGGTAAATCTATTTTTTTAATCTTTGAAGAAACTCCGTACTATTTTCCTTAGAAGCTATATCATTTTACAATCCCACCAGTGGTGCACAAGCATTCCAATTTCTCCAAATCCTCTTCAACACGTATTTTCTGATTTTTTGATATAGAAAAAAATTCTAATGGATGTAAGTAAGGTATGGCCGTTCTAGTGGCTGTGAAGTAGTACCTCATTGTGGTTTTGATTTTCATTTCCTTGAAGAAAGTGATGTTGAGCATTTTTTCATATGATTGTTGGTTGTTTATCTTCTCTGGAGAAATGTCTATTCAAGTCCTTTGCCCATTTAAAAACTTGGGTTAATTTTTTTTTGTTACTGGGTTATAAGAGGTCTTTATTTTGGATATTAACGCCCTACCCAATATATGGCTTGTAAATATTTTCTCCCATTTTGCAGGTTATCTTTTTATTCTGTTGATTGTTTCTGTGATGTGCAGAAGTTTTTAAGTTTAAGGTAGTCTTATTTGCCTATTTTTTCTCTTATTGCCTGTGTTTTTGGTGTCGCGTTCAATAAATCGTTGTCTAATCCAATGTCGTGAAGGTTTTTCCCTCTATTTTCTTCTAGGAGTTTAGTTTCCGGCCTTGCCGGTTAGGTCTTTAATCTATTTTGAGTCAATTTTTGTATATCATGTTAAATAAGGACCCATTTTTCATTCTTTTGCATGTGGATATTCAGTTTTCCTAACACATTTGTTGAAGAAACTATCCTTTCCTCATTGTGTAGTTTTGGCACCTTTGTTGAAGATAATTTGACCTTCTATGTGAGGGTATATTTCCAGGCTCTCTATTGTTCCGTTGGTCTTCCTGTCGGTCTTTATGCCAGTACCAAACTATTTTGAATACTGGAGCTTTGTAATCTTTTTTTTTAAAAATAGGGACACAGTCTCACTGTGTTTCCCAGGCTGGTCTGCAACTCCTGGGCTCAAGCGATTCTCCCCGCTCAGCCACCCAAAGTGTTGGGATTACTTCTGTGAGCCACCATGCCCATCCTGTAATAGTTTCGAAATAAGGAAATATAGGCCGGGTGCGGTGGCTCACGCCTGTAATCCCAGCACTTTGGGAGGCCAAGGCAGGTGGATCACTTGAGGTCAGGAGTTCAAGACCAGCCTGACCAACATGGTGAAACCCTGTCTCTACTAAAAATACAAAAATTAGCTGGGTGTGGTGGTTCACACCTGTAATCCCAGCTGTTTGGAAGGCTGAGGCGGACGATCATGAAGTCAGGAGTTCGAGACCAGCCTGACCAACGTGGTGAAACCCCGTCTCTACTAAAAATAAAAAAAATTAGCCAGGCGTTGTAGCAGGCATCTCTAATCCCAGCTACTCAGGAGGCTGAGGCAAGAGAATCCCTTGAACCCAGGAGGCGGAGGTTACACACACACACACACACACACACACACACACACACACACACACACACACACACACACATTGCACCATTGCACTGTAGCCTGGGCAATAGACTGAGACTCCATTTCAAAAAAAAAAAAAAAAAAAAAGAAATATGAAGACTTCAGCTTTGTGCTTCTTTTTAAATATTATTTTGGCTATTTGGAATCTTTTGAGATTCTGTGTAAAAAGTTTAGAATTGTTTTTTCTATCTCTGGAAAAAAAATGCCATTGGGATTTTGATAGGGATTCCATTGAATCTTTAAAATGCTTTGGACAGTAACGACATTTTAACAATATAAAGTCTTCCAGTCCATGAACACTGGATCTCTTTCCTATGTCTTCTTTAATTTCTTCCAGAGATGTTTTACAGTTTTTAATGTACAAGTTTTTCACCTCCTCAGTTAAGTCTATTCCTAAGTATTTTGTTCTTTTTGATGTTATTATAAATGACATTATTTTCTTAGTTTTCTTTTCAGGTAATTCATTGTTAGTGTATAGAAACACAATTGATTTTTTTTTTTTTTTTTTTTTTTTTTTTAAAAAGAAACGGGGTCTGCCTCTGTTGCCTAGGCTGGAATGCAGCGGTGTGATCGTAGCTCACTGCAGCCTCGACCTCCTGGGCTCAAGTGATCCTCTTCAGTTTTTTTGAAAGAGTTTGAGAAAGATTTACACTAATTCGTATTTAAATGTTTGATAGAATTCTCCAGTGAAGCTGTCAGGTCCTGGGCTTTTCTTTGTTGGGGAGTTTTTAGTTACTGATTCAATCTCCTTACTAGTTATAGATCTGTTGAGATTTTCTGTTTTTTCATGATTCAGTCTTGATAGGTTTACGTTTCTAGGAATTTATCCAATTTTTTTGTAGATTATCCAATTTGTTGGCAGGTAGTCTTTCTTTTATAGTAGTCTTTCATAGTAGTCTTTTTTTTTTCTTTTTCTTTTTTTTTTTTTTTTGAGAAAGTTCTCTCTGTCACCCAGGCTAGAGTGCAGTGGTGCGATTATGGCTCACTACGGCCTCAATTCTCCCACCTCAACCCCGCCCCCACCCCCAGCCCTGGGTAGCTGGCACTACATGAGCAGACACACCCATGCTCAGCTAATTTTTGTGTTTCTTTGTAGAGACGAGGTGTTGCCATGTTGCCCAGGCTGGTCTCGACCTCCTGGCCTCCCACCTCGGCCTCCCAAAGTGCTGAGATTACAGGCATGAGCCTCTGTACCCAGCCCATAGTCTCTTATAATTCCTTTTATTTCTGAGGCATCCAGTTGTAATGTCTCCTCTTTTATTTCTTATTTTAGTTATTTGAATCTTCTTTCTTTTTTTTCTCAAGAAAGCTAAGGATTTGTCAATTTTGTTGATCTTTTCAAAAAAGCAACTCATTTGTTGATTTTGCCCCCATTTCTCTGTTCTCTGTTTCATTTAATTCTACTCTAATCTTTATTGTTTCTTTCCTTTTGCTATTTTTTTTGTTTGTTTTTGAGACGGAGCCTTACTCTGTTGCCCAGGCTGGAGTGCAGTGGCATGATAGCTCACTGCAACCTCCGCCTCCTGGGTTCAAGCAATTCTCCTGCCTCAGCCTCCTGAGTAGCTGGGATTACAGGTGCACACTACCACACCTGGCTAGTTTTTGTATTTTTAGTAGAGACGGGGTTCCAGGCTGTTCTGGAACTCCTGGCCTCAGATGATCCACCCGCCTTGGCCTCCCAAAGTGCTGGGATTACAGGCATGAACCACCACGCCCAGCACCTTCTGCTAATTTTGGATTCGTTTGTTCTTTTTTTAGTTCCTTATGATGTAGTTTGGTTGTTGATTTGAGAACTTAATTCTATAATAATTTTTAAAAACCTATCTTTTGCATGGTTTAAAAAAAGCCATAAACAATGTCAAAAAACGGATGCCATACTGAAAGAAAATATTTCTTTCTTTCTTTTTTTTTTTTTTTTTTTTTAAAAGATAGAGTGTCACTCTGTTGCCCAGGCTGGAGTGCAAGTAGTGGGATCATGGCTCAGGCAGCCTCGACCTCCTGTGCTCAAGTGATCCTCCTGCCTCAGCCTCCTGAGTAGCTGGCCCTACAGGCACATGCCACCACATGGCTAATTTTTTATTTTTTGTAGAGGTAGTGTTTTATTATGTTGCCCAGGCTGGTCTCATACTCTTGGGCTCATGCAGTCCTCCCATTTTGGCCTCCCCAAATGCTTGGATTACAGGTATGAGTCATCACACCTGGCCCCAAAATATAAGGAAAATTAAATAAACAGAGAAGGCTGATACAAAAAATGGCCAAGTGACATGAACATTCACTTCACTTAATAACAGACAACGTAAAATGGCCCTTAAGTCCTCTGTAAAAATGTTTAATCTCACTAATGATAAAGGAAACACAAAACTATACTAGGATATGAATTCTTAGCTGTCAAGTTGGCAGCAATCAAAAAGCTAGACAACACACCCTGAAGGTTAGGCGATGGAGAAGTAGGTATACCTGTACATTGCTAGTAGTAATGCAGTGTGGTAAAAACTGTTTTGGGGGAGGAATTTTTCAAGATGTGACAAAATTTAACACGTATTTGCTTTTTTATTTAGAATTCTCTCTTGTCATAATTTACTCTGAAGGTAAGCCCTGATTAGTGTAAAAATATATTTGCAGGAGGCTATTTGTTGCATTATTTTTAACTGTAAAATATTAGAAACATCTACATGCCCAGACATAGGATAATAGTTGAATAAACTGTGTACAATAGTTGTACTATACAGCTGTAAAAAAGAATGAAGAAAGCTGATAGAGAGTGATTTCCCGGGTATATTGTTAAGTGGAAAAGCAAAGTGCAAAAAAATACAATATGCTTACTTTTGTGTATGAAAGACAGGGAAATGAAAAGATATACATGTCTGCTTATTTGTGTAAAAAATAGTAAATATGTATGTATCTACTACCTATAGCAAAGGTGGGTGGGATTGGGGCAGAAGTGATTGTTCAGGTAGTAAAACTTCTTTAAGCTAACTTTTTGGTATAGTTTTGACTTTTGGAACATGTTAACTTTTAATCAGCAAGATTGGGAAAGACTTATAGGATATAAACAAAAAAATGAACCTAACTATGTGAACTATATAACCACATCAAAGCAGGAAAGGATGAGAACTAGCTCAAACAGCTTTTGACCATGATACTTTAACTATATGTCCTCAGTCTAAAGACCAAAAGGACTACAAATAAATACTGAACACTAGTTAGAAAATTTATTTTTCATGTTGACGTAAGATAGCAATTTTTGGCTGGGTGCAGTGGCTCACGCACATAATCCCAGCATTTTGGGAGGCCAAGGTGGGTGGATTGCTTGAGTCCAGGAATTTGAGAGCAACCTGGGCAACATAGTGAAACTCCATCTCTACCAAAAATACAAAAAATTAGCTGGGTGTGCACCTGTGGTCCCAGCTACTCACACGAGTTTGAGGTGAGAGGATTGCTTGAGCCTGGGATGTGGAGGTTGCAGTGAGCTGAGATCATGCCTCTGCACTCCAGCCTGGGTGACAGAGACCCTGTCCCAAAAATAAAAAATAAACAATTTTTAAAATGTACTTCCTGTGTATGGTAGGATTAATAAATGAGTAAAATATATTGAGAATATTGTTTCATCCTATTAGAGAAGGGAATTATAAGTGGAAAGAGGGAAAATTAGAATGATGTTGAATTGGAAATGGAGGTATTAATATGAACTCATCATTTTGAATATAGTTAGAAACAGATGTAGTTATATGTGTATGAATTTCTTGATCCATCAAAAGGGCTTAGAAAAGATACCCCGATAGCACTGAGTACCCCTGCTTCTAAGATCCTGGTTTTTAAATACCATTCATTCTTCACTAAAAGGAGCCACTTTTCCTTGAAGAAAGGTATAATTCTAGGTCTGGAGCAGGAAAAGTACCTCATGAGCATGGAATATCTTATGTCATAAAACAATTGCTCAAAATGATGGAACTGTGTCCAAAGGACAAAAGAACCAGTATGAAGGGACTCCTATTGGCCAAGTCTGCCAAAATATGAGCATCAAAATAATGATAGTAACAGAATAGTCATGGAATAAAATGAGAAATCAGTGGGCTCAGAGTGATATAAATAACTAGGGGAGAAAGGAAAGCTTTTTTTCTTTCTTTTTTTTCTTTTGAGATGGAGTCTCGCTCTTTCACCCAGGCTGGAGTGCAGTGGCACAGTCTTGGCTCACTGTAACCTCCGCTTCCCGGGTTCAAGCAATTCTTGTGCCTCAGCCTCCCAAGTAGCTGGGACTACAGGCATGCGCCACCATGCTCGGCTAATTTTTGTATTTTCAGTGGAGATGGGGTTTCGCTATGTTGGTCAGGCTGGTTTCGAACTCCTGACCTCAGGTGATCCACCCTCTTCAGCCTCCCAAAGTGCTGGAATTACAGGCATGAGTCACCATGCTAGCCAGGAAAACTTTTTCTTATAATAAATACCAACTAATAAATATAGAAGAAATGGTGGAGCTATAAAATTATCGTATTGTAATAGTTATTATCATAATTGATTCCGTGCTCACTTCAGCAGCACATATACTAAAATTGGAACGATACAGGGAAGATTAACATGGCCCCTGAGCAAGGTGACACACAAACTTGTAAAATGTTCCATTAAAAATAAAAAATATTTTTAAAAAAATGGCGGGCGCGGTGGCTCACACCTGTAATCCTATTCACTTTTGGATGCCAAGGCAGGAGAATCCCTTGAGCCCAGGAGTTTGAGACCAGCTTGGGTAACATAGGGAGACCCCATCTCTATTTACAAAAAAAAAAAAAAAAAAAAAAAGTTGATTCCACCAAGAATTATCAATGGATGCTAAAACTAGTGAGTTGAAAGGTTGACAAAGTATGTAACATTTACATAGTCTCAAAAGTATCCTCCCATGAATTGCTTATTAATTGCAAATGGAAGAATGGTAAGTTTACAGTGAGTTTATTTAACAGATACCATAGTCACCAAAGTAACCAACTTTGCAATTAAAGTTATATTACCATAGTGGAGCAGACACCTCCTGACATCATGTTTTGAGAAAGACATTATTTCTGGCTGGGCATGGTGGCTCATGCCTGTAATCCCAGTGCAGCATTTTGGGGGCTGAGGCAGGAGGATTCCTTGAGACCAGTAGTTGGAGACCAGCCTGGGCAATGTAGTGACACCCCATCTTTACAAAAAAAAAAGAAGACAACAAATTATTTCTATGGTATTTCTGCCAAATTGCATAACCTGAAATTAATTATAAGGAAATATCAAGCAAGCCAAAATTAAAGAACATTTTACAAAATAACTAGTCTGTACTAAAATATCAAGATAATAAAAGAAAAAGTAAGGCTGAGAAACAGTTCTGGATTATAGGGAAATTGAGACAGGACAACTAAGTAGGATTTCCTCCAGTAGATCCCAGATCAGGAAAAAAGGTGGGAGGGAAAACCTGTAGAGGACATTATTGGGACAATAGACTATGTTGGAATGTGGATTGTGGGTTAGATAATAGTTTATATCAATGTTGAATTTCTGTATTTTGGCTGGTAATCCCAGCACTTCGGGAGGCTGAGGCGGGTGGATCACTGGAGCCCAGTTCAAGACCAGCCCTGGGCAACATACATAGCAAGACCTCATCTTAAAAAAAAAAAAAAAAAAAAAAAGAATTTCTGGGGTTTGTCGTTTGGTTTTTTTGAGACACAGTCTTGCTCTGTCACCCAGGCTGGAGTACAATGGTGTGATCTCGGCTCACTGCAACCTCCGCCTGCTGGGTTCAAGTGATTCTTCTGCCTCAGCCTCCTGAGTAGCTGGAATTACAGGCGTGTGCCACCATGCCTGGCTAATTTCTGCATTTTTAGTAGAGACAGGGTTTTACCAGTGTTGGCCAGGCTGGTCTCGAACTCCTGACTTAAAGTTATCCACCCACTTAGGCCTCCCAAAGTGCTGGGATTTTGGCCTCCCAAAGTGTGAGCCGTTGCACCCGGCCAATTTTTCTGGATTTTGAGTAATGTCCTGGGGTTATATAAGAGAAAATTCCTTATTTTTAGGAAATATGTTTGAAACATTTCTGAAGAAGTAAGTACATATACTTTGATCTCAGCGGTTTTTGTAATTCTAAGAAAATAATTAGACATGTGCTAAGGTGAAAATACTGAATTATTCTTTCTATGAATAGTTTCAAAAATTTGGAAATAAGCTAGTATCTGATAATAAGGAGTTGTGTAAGTAAATCATGGCACATTCGTGCAGTGAAATACTATGCAGCCCTTAAAAGTTATGTTGTTGGTCTGTACACAGTGAGGTGTTTCTCCTTGTATTAGTGGAGGTTTTTTGGTTGCAAGAAACAGAAGCTGGCTGGGCGTGGTGGCTCACGCCTGTAATCCCAGCACTTTAGGAGGCTGAGGCGGGCAGATGACAAGGTCAGGAATTCAAGACCAGCCTGACCAAGATGGTGAAACCCCGTCTCTACTAAAAATACAAAAATTAGCTGGGCGTGGTGGTGCATACCTGTAGTCCCAGCTACTTGGGAGGCTGAGGCAGGAAAATGGCTTGAACCCGGGAGGCGGAGGTTGCAGTGAGCTGAGATTGCGCTGCTGCACTCCAGCCTGGGCGACAGAGCGACACTCTATCTCAAAAAAAAGAAACAGGTCAACTTACATAGGCTACCTTAAATAGCTGAGGTAGGTCATAGAAACAAATCAACATTTGAGAAACCCCTAGAAAGGAGAGAGAAGTCTGGGAATCTCAACCTTGAAGTTTAAAACCTTCCTTCTTTCTAGGGCATTGTCACATTGTCATTAAAGTGATTCCATTTTAGGACCTAGAGTTTCTTGATTCAGAGTTTAAATTAAAAAAAAAAAAGGATCTCATTGGTCTAGCTCTTATAAGGGGTATATTTACTTTACAGAGAGGTATGGAAGGATAGTTTGTGTGTGGATTAGGCCCATTCCTAGACAAAAGGAAACTATTTTTTTGTAACTTAGGAAGCTACCTCAGCTGTTATCTACCTCAGTAAGATTTTGTAAGAGTTTTTTTTTTTTTTTTTTAGCAGAATACAAAATAACTGTGTACAGTATGATTCAATTTTATGGAACTATAGAGTGAGCTTTGGGGTGGGGGTAGAAAATGAAGAGTTTTGTTTGGATGTGTTAATTTTGAGATTCCTATTAGACATTCAAATAGAGAGCTGAACTTTTTTGTGCCCAAAGTGGCAAACAAGTAACATCTGCCCTTATGTTTTTCTAGATCAAAATCAATCCTTCTCTTCCTGTGGCATAGAACTGAGGGGTCTCAACCAAGTTTTCTTTCAGACAGTTAAGAAAATCCTAAGCTTCTTTTCTTGAAAAATAATGAGTGTTCTCCAGGCACCTGCACAGCACTCATTCCATTTGAGGCAGGATTTCCTGCTTGGCACAGATGCATGTTAGACTCAGTATTCTGTCCCCACCCACCTCCCCACATCTCTGTCAACTCTTTGTCTGGTGTGTTAAGCAGTCATACATCATTCTGGACTTCACTTTCCTCCTCCATAAAATTATCCTTGGCTTCTTTTATTTTTGTTTTTGATTTTTATTTCTAATTGGTCTTAATCAAATTATAAATAAAAATCACCTGAACACCCCCTTTACCTTTTTTTTTTTTTTTTAAACAATTGAGGCAGTGATAGTTCAGCTCACAGTGGTAAACACTTTTAAGAGCCGGAAGCTAATAAATGCAAATGTTTACTTTTTCAGATATCCACACAGAAGCAGTTCAGGCTGCACTGGCAAAGCATAAAGAACAGAAGATGGCTTTGCCCATGCCAACCAAAAGGCGATCCACATTTGTTCAGTCTCCTGCAGATGCCTGCACGCCTCCTGGTAGGTTTATCAGAGCTTTTTCTCTCTGACAGTTACTACCTTGATGTTCCTGAAATAAGTTCTGCTTTTTCTTTTCTGAGGTAAGAACCAGAATCTTCTCCCCACCATTAGAGGAATGTAAGAGAACACTCTGAGGTGGCAGATTTTGCTTGTCATCTCGTAAACAACACACAAAAAGATGCCTTAAGAGTAAAACTATTCAAAACTAAACAAAAAAACTTTCCTTCTGAATTTCCAGTCTTTTTTTTTTTTTTTTTGGCTGTAATCCCCAAACTTATGTAGTCGTAAATACAGGCCAAAGCTTAGGCCAAAATCCTGCTATGTTAAATAGCCACTTTCATTGTCACCCAATATACTACCTGTAGTCATATATTTAATTCATTTGTACTCCTAAACCAAATGCTTCGTCTCTGCAGCAGGCATGAGAATAGTTGGACTTGGGACAAAAGTTTTTGTGTCATTAACAATTATGGAAGGGCAATCATGCAAAGTTGTAATGGACCTGCAAAACATATATAAGTGTGTTTTTGTGTGTGTGTGTTAATGTATTTTGTACACATTTATTTATTTTTTAAGAATCTACTTTTTATAATGGGGTCATGAGATCAGTGGGAACTAGGTATCTTCATCCCATCCCTGTTCACCAGACTTGAATCCTTATGCTCCCTAAGGTAAATTTAAGAGTTATAACTTCATATTTGAGGAATAACTAGAAACAATCTAAGTTGTCTTGTCTGTTCAGAATCTTTCCCAAATTTTTTTTAAAACCTTAAAAAAAATTTTTTTTTAAACTTCTCTAGTGGAAGCTCGAAAAAAATTTTTTTTTAGATCAAATCCCAGACAAGATCTTGATATAGGCCTTTGAGACTAAACATAGTAAATCTATTTCAGAGCCTCAATATAGTGTCTCTCTTTCTACTTTCATGTTACTGGTAATGAAATCTTTGAGAACAAATTTCCCCATACTTTTTTGGCCTAAACTACTTAATATAGTCTTTGGGGAGATTCCTAGGTTGCCTTGTGGTTGACTTTGATTCACAGCTCTCAAGTTGTTGAGCTGTTCATACTGATCCTATTCCCTGATCCAGATTAATATTAATAGTTTTCTTCTCGGTTTTGGCTAACTTCTCAGAGCATTTGGGTATGGTGTGGGCTCATTAACTGTGTGTGCTTTTTTTCTTCACATCTGTGGTGTCAACATGTTTGAAAGAGAAATAGCTTTGTGGCTTCAAGTGTTTCTCAAAATGTATCATAGGATACCTCTAGCCGGCTATCACAGTAAGACAGTTTGTGTCTATAATGGTGCATACCTCAAAACTACTCATTGAAAATCTTGGATGGTTTCCCTTCCACATTAGTACAGCACAAGTTGGGTCCTCATGGACAAAGGGGGCTCTCAGTTTAGTAGCTGTTCCTTTTTGGCAGATTACACTGCAGTGTGGCTGAGGGTTCAGTTGCAGTAAATGGCAAAGGGTAGGGAGCAGCATGACATGTAGTTCTTGGAAATAATCCCCTCCAAAGCTGTATCAAAGACATGCAGTTTCAGAGTAAATAGGCTGCCCTTACGGCTTTGGGTGAAATGTGAGAATGCAGCAAAGGACCTTGAGAATACTCAGAAGGAGTGGAAACCTTTTTTATCCCCTTTTACAAAAGTCACTGCCTGAGGGGAATTCACCAGCTCTAGAAACAAATCGCAGCTGTTCATTGCTGAATGAGACTGTAGTCCTTTGAAATTAACTATAGGCCTCTGTATTTCTAGACACTAATGTTCTCCTCTGTCTGCAGCCTTGAAGTTGTGGCCTAATGTTCTTGATCATATTATGTGTTTTATACATAATAATTTCATGATTCCAAAGATACAGTCCTTTCTCCTAAGACTTGTATTCAGCAGAACAGAGTAATAAAAAGGTTCTGTACCCATTTATCTCCTGTTCTGGGGATCTCTGGATAGTATCTGAGAAGCCTTCATGTGCTGTGAGGGACATCTGTGTTGTCAAATAGAAGAGGAATTCTCTCACAACAAGGGGAAACATTGAGCGCACCCTGCATAGTGATTTCTCACACAGCCCCCACATGGGATATCTTGATGCCGTCATGCAACACTTACACACATGCCTAAGACAAATACTTTGCTCTAGTGAGGAAATGTGGGAAGAACTCTTATCATAAGGCTTCCATTAGCTCCTTTCATTTTAGGGAGTAGAATTTGCTGTTCCCACATTAGGAATCGATTCCATTCTTTCCAAGATCTTAAGAGCTACCAATTGGCTGTTTCCAATGCCTAGTTGTAGTTTAATCCTGCATCAGTATCTCCCAGAACTTGTTACAGCCTAACCCAACGATGTGGAATAGGTTTTATCTCCCATATGTACTCTGATAGCCACAGAAACACTGAAGCTTAGAAGATGCCGAGGCTGTGTTCAAGGGAAGGGAGGAGGAAGAAAACTTACATTAATCATTGCCATTAAAGGCTTTAAAAAAAAAAAATCAGCTTCTGGCCAGCTACCAAAGTGACCTAAAGCCAGGTGCGGTGGCTCGTGCCTGTAATCCCAGCACTTTAGGAGGCTGAGGCGGGCAGATCAGGAGGTCAGGAGTTCGAGATCAGCCTGACCAACAAGGTGAAACCCCGTCCCGGCTAAAAATACAAAAATTAGCCGGGTGTGGTGGTGCGTTCCTGTAGTCCCAGCTACTCAGGAGGCTGAGGCAGGGGAATTACTTGAACCTGGGAGGCAGAGGTCGCAGTGAGCCGAGATCGTGCCATTCAGTCCAGCGTGGGTGACAGAGCGAGACTCCATCTCAAAAAACAAAACAAAAGTGACCTAAAAACAGTTGTGGTGCCCGGCGCAGTGGCTCACGCCTGTAATCCCAGCACTTTGGGAGGCTGAGGCGGGTGGATCACAGGGTCAGGAGATCGAGACCATCCTGGCTAACACAGTGAACCCCGTCTCTACTAAAAATACAAAGAATTAGCTGGGCGTGGTGGCAGCACCTGTAGTCCCAGCACTTTGGGAGGCTGAGGCGGGTGGATCACAAGCTCAGGAGATCGAGACCATCCTGGCTAACACAGTGAACCCCGTATCTACTAAAAATACAAAAAATTAGCCGGGCGTGGTGGCAGCACCTGTAGTCCCAGCTACTCGGGAGGCTGAGGCAGGAGAATGGCGTGAACCTGGGAGGCAGAGCTTGCAGTGAGCCAAGACCGAGCCACTGCATTCCAGCCTGGGCGACAGAGCCAGACTCCGTCTCAGATAAATAAATAAATAAATAAATAAAACAGTTGTGGCCAGGTGTGTTGGCTCATACCTGTAATCTCCACACTTTGGGAGGCCGAGGTGGGAGGATTGCTTGAGCCTAGGAGGGGACCAGCCTGTGCAATATAGTGAGACCTCATCTCTACAAAAAATTAAAAAGTTAGCCGACTGTGGTAGTGCATGTCTGTGGTTCCAGCTACTTGAGAGGCTGAGGTGGGAGGATCGCTTGATCCCCAGAGGTCGAGGCTGCAGTGAGCCGAGATCAATCAACCGTACTCCAACTTGGGAGATAGAGTGAGACCCCATCTCTTTAAAAAAAAAACAAAAACAAAAAGTTGTGCCACTCTTGCAGGGAAAAATTAGCCTAATATTTTACAGGATTTAGTTGCATCTTTCTTTGTACACTGCCTGAGATGTTACAGCATACATCATAAAGCACATCTTGGGTCAAGGCTCTCACTCTGCACTTGCTGTCCTGTATGCACCTGGTTTCTGGGATAACTTCTAGAGTACACCAGCCAGTCAGCTTCTTTGGGAGGCACTCAATACGTAACTGTTTGAATTACTGAACTGATGAAAATTTAGAGCTGCTCTTTTTGAGGGATTTAATAAAAAGGATTAAGGAGTAAAATATGTCAGATATTTTGGCTTTATTTATAGTATCATATAGTCTAGAAAATATGGTAAATAGTTGGCATGGGAAATAATTTGTCTTTTGTTCACAAATCACTCTCAAATGAAAAGATGTCAGTCACCCTAAAATTTGCTTATTGATATGTACACTAATTTCTATCTTGTGAATTAGAAAATTTAAATTCTCTAAATTGGTAGCAATCTATGGTTCTTTTAGTGCTTGTGGCCTTTTTCAGAGTCTTTTAGACTGCTTGAATTACTGCCATCCAGTTCCCTTTATGTGCTGAAATCATTTACTAATGTCATGAGGCAATTACCTCAGCTCTTTCTTTGTGGGGGTTCTTTGTGTAATGCTATTACTCATTCATACGGAAAAGCACAATGCAAAAACTACAGCATATATTTTTTCCCTCTAAGCTTTTTCTGCACCCTTGTGGACTTACCCTTTGCTGCATTCTGAGAGTGCACGGATGACCAAATAGACCACATAATGACCCTAAAGCACAGTAAGCTATTTCAACTGGCTTAAATTTAGAAGTCTGTCTCACATAGGGCTCTGCTTGAGAGTAGCTAGAGTAATTCATGGGGCCAGAAGACAAGGAGAATTTCCCTCCTTTTTTTTTTTTTTTTGACACAGTCTCTGTCACCCAGGCTGGAGTATAGTGGCTCAATCACAGTTCACTGCAGTCTCAAACTCCCAGGGTCAAGCAGTCCTCCCACCTCAGCCTCTCTAGTAGCTGGAACTGCAGGTGCATACCCACACCCGGCTAATATTTTTATTTTTTGTAGAGATGGAGATGGGGTCTCACTATGTTGCTCAAGCTGGCCTCAAATTCCTGGGCTCAAGAGATTCTTCAAAGTGTTGGGATTATAGGCATGAGCCACCACACCCTGCTGTATATTTCTATATATGAAAATGATACCCAGGAACAGACTGGGATATTATCCTTTTAACCTACTTTAATAATGCTTCATGGAATTATAGTACATTATGGTATGCAAAGAACTTTCACATACTAATGACTGCCCTGTGTCATTTGTTTCTCATAAGTACTCTGTAAAGTAGGAAGGGCAGATTTAGAGATAAGGAAATAAGCAGGTTCATAGTCACTAAGTAATTTGCCCCAGGTCAAATAGCAATTAAGTGTCAAACTCAAAATCTTCTTGGTTGTGTTCATTATTCCACTAAAGTGTCATGTTTATTTAGAAAATTCTCTTTACTGTATAGCCGCAGCTCATGCCTATAATCCCAGCACTTTGGGAGGCTGAGGCCCGAGGATCCTTTCAGCCCAAAAGTTTGAGACCAGCCTGGGCAACATAGCAAGAGATCTCATCTCTACAAATAATTTTTTAAAATTCCTTCATAGTGCTAAATAAAATAAAAATTTTTTAAATTAGCTGGGTGTGGTAGTGTGTGCCTGTGGTTCTAGCCACTCAGGAGGCTGAGGTGGGAGAATCACTTGAGTCAAGGCTGCAGTGAACCATAATCACAGCATTGTACTGCAGCCTGGGTGACAGAGTGAAACCTCAACTGAAAAAAAAAAGAAAAAAGAAAAATTCCTCTTTCCCTAATAGATACTCACGTGTATTCATGGTACTAGAATGAGCATTTTTACAACCAAATTAAATAACTGTTGCCTTCTGAATGCTTATAGTCCTAAATATATATCAGTCAGTTAATTTGAACTTAGAATACCTGCTGATTTACCAGGTTGGGGAGTCTTTCCTAAATATTCTAATTTTAACCTAAACCACAAAGTAAACAAAGTTGGCAAATCAGACCTCCATAATAAATGTGCTCTAATTAATAGAGTCAGATCATTTTAATAGTGTATTTTATGATTGGTGTGGGGTATGACCAATGGTCCACAATTACTTGGGAGACTAGTGAATATCCAGTGTTCTTTAAGCCAAAGTACAATAAAAACCCACTGTGTCCGGTTGAATTTGTTTGAATACCTGATTGTAAAATTTAAGGTTTGCTGATAAGAGTAATGTTATGGTTACCATTTATTGCATGCCCTCAGTGTACCAGTCAAAGGGCTAAGTGCTTAACATATATTTTTTTCATTTTTAGTTCACTCAACAGTCTCCTACCCCATTTTACAGATGAGAAAACAGGTTTAGAGAGGGTCAGTAACTTGTCCAGACTTCTGTTTTTAGACATATCAGTTAGATAACCTGAAAATTATCTCCTAGAAAGATAGGGGAGAGAAAATGCTCTTTTAGAAATACTGGGTAAAATGTAACCAGCTTTTAAAAAAATGTATACAGGAGCAAGGGAGAATGATGAACACTGAAAATCAGAATGGTGAGGTGGTGCTTACTTCCGCTGGGCTGTAGGGAGGAGAATCAGTAAACCAGGGACCTTAATTTTAACTATAATGATAAAACCTTGGGCCCATCTAAGGTTGCAAGCTGGAATTAAGATCCCTGGAGGGACTTGCATCTTTAGCAGTTGGGTGAATTAGAAAAAAGAAACCTGTCAAAAAAGCTTGCCTGAGGCTGGGCGTGGTGGCTCACGCCTGTAATCCCAGCACTTTGGGAGGCTGAGGTGGGTGGATCACGAGGTCAGGAGATCAAGACCATCCTGGCTAACACGCTGAAACCTCGTCTTTACTAAATAATACAAAAAATTAGCCGGGCATGGCGGTGGGCGCCTGTAGTCCCAGCCACTCGGTAGGCTGAGGCAGGAGAGACCCTGTCTCAAAAAAAAAAAAGAAAAAAAGGAATTAGCAAATTTGGCACTTTTCTTCCCTTAAAATCAGCAAGCTAAATGTTTTTATTGATTGATTGATTGATTGATTGAGACAGGGTCTGGCTCTGTTGCCCAGGCTGGAGTGCAGTGCATGATCGTTTCTGGGCTCAGGCCATCCTCTCAAGTAGCTGAGACTACAGGCACACGCCACCACACTTAGCTAAGTTTTGCATTTTTTGTAGAGACAGGTTTTTGTCATGTTGCCCAGGCTGGTCTGAAACTCCTGAGCTCAAGCAGTCCATCCACCTCAACCTCCCAAAGTGCTTGGGATTACAGGTGTGAGACAATGCGCCCGGCCAACATGCTAATTGTTTATATGTTTACTAATTGGTTATAAATGGATTGTAGGCTTCTGGTGACCAGTATTCAATGGTGCCTTGTTAAAATCACAGCAGATTATAAGCTGAAAGGCAAACTATGTTTTCAAAATTGTTTCCTGTTGTGTATTCGTTATATATAAGAGCTTAGGGAAGATGTTTTATTTATAAGTGATAACAGTCATGAGTTTATTTTTAATCAGAGCAGAATCAGTAGGAAAATGATAAATTTCTATTATTTAATTTTGCCCAAATTTCTACAAATTCATAACAATTTCCTGGGTGACAAATTGCTTTTAAAATAATAACATTTAAAGGACCTTGTTTTGACTTTTAAAAAGATACAATCCCAGAGCAGTGCTACATTTTATGTAGACTTCACCACATAATCATCTCTTAACTTTACCCGGCTAGTTTCTTATCTGTGACCATAGGATGAGTTATTCATAGTAAGCACCTCATTTCTCGGGTGACATGATTTGGCACAGTATTATTTTCTTCTACCAACCGTTAGTCAGTTTCTGCTATCTTTCCCTTCATGTTTATAGGAAGCAACTAGCCATTTAAATTACTCTTAGGAAAAATTTCAGGTTGTTCCAAATCAAAAAGAAATACACATTCCTTTTAACCATTCTCCTGGGGATTAGAAGAGGAGTTAATGTTGATTGGCCAGGTGCTATGGGCTGGCACCAGTATGGGTGCTTTCTGTACAGTGTCTTTGTTCATGGTCTCCCAGCTATGGTTAGGATAAAGGCAAGTTTCCTTAGCTTGTCTTACAAGGCCCTTGGTGGCCCAGTGCTACCTACTTGTCCAGTCTCATCTCCATGACTATCAGTCTTGCATCTGTGCTCTGGCTAGTCTCTGTTTCTTTAATATCTTTAAAAAGTTTTCTGTCCCCTCCAAGCTTTCTCACGTGCAGCCCCCTCTACCTGACGCTGCACTCTCCCTACCTCTGGGCCTTTCATAACTAATCCCTACTTAGCCATCAGGCCTTGGGTTAGGTCTTACTTCCTTGGGTGCCTGCCTTGAACTCCTCTAACTCATCTCAGTCCCATAAGAATAGGGACTATGTCTTCTTGCCCAACTTTTTATTCCTACCAACTACTGTAGTGCTTAGTGTGTTTGTCAAATGGACAAATAAGTAAACAGTCTTCTCAGATGGGTAATTTTATCCCCAAGTCACATAGCTAGTAAGAGGTGGATCCTGGAGTTTGAATGGAAGACTGACACCAAAGCCATGTTTTTTTCCACTATGCTAAGCTGCCCCATAGTTGTAAGTCATTGAGCACTGAAGACTGGCAGACAAACAGGGTAACTGAATTGAAACAATACACCTAATTGCATAATTGATCCAATATAGAAACATAATGAAACCCATTTTCCATAAACCTAATCATGAAAATACTGGTTTTACTCTCTTTTTAAAATTGGGTTATTCTGATTTTAAACTTAAACAAATTAAAATACATATAAATGATACAATAAAATGATACAATAAAAGCAGCCCACAAATCCAGTGGAGATTGTGGAATCTTGAGATAACTTACCTTGAAAATACTTTATTCTTAAGGTCAAATTCACCTGTCCTATGGGCCCTATCCCGACTTCCTCCCTTTTTTTTTTTTTAACATGTTTGCTAAGACAGGAATATTTGTGTCCCGGGGTACAGTTGAAATTTTAGAATATTTTCTGAAAATTACACAAAATGCTTTCCTTAAAGGGGTACAGATGTGATTACTTCTTTTTTTCTTTAAATTTTCTTTTAATCAGCCCCCTTTTGCATGATAGATCTCATTCTTCTTTATGGACCTCACCACTTTATCTCTTTGGGATCTGGTCACTATTTATCTCTCCACCCTCATTTTTTTCATTTTTTTGCCTTACTCTTCAAAGTCTTTGCTCTATGTACAAAGAAGTACTTGAAATCCCTGACTGAGGTTGGTTCCCATCCTGTGAAACCCTTTGATTACTCCCATTTCTTAGCATCTGTTTTATTCTTTTGAAATTATCTGTGGGCTTCTGTGTCTCCTGTAAGCCTTTTTAGGGCACTTACTGTGTCATAAGCACTCATACACTTCAGAACCCCTAGGACTTGACATAGTTCCTGGCACATGTTGTGATTAGTACTTTTTAAAAAGCAAAAACAGTCTCAGGCTTCAGACCTTCCTCAATATGAAATAATAAGTTGCAGGTAGTACAGAACAAGAAGCAAGGGTATAGTCATTATATAACTTTCTGGGTTTTTTGTTTTTGTTTTTGAGATGGAGTCTCACTCTGCCTCCCAGGCTGGAGGGGCAGTGGTGCTATCTCTGCTCACTGCAACCTCCGCCTCCCGGGCTCAAGTGATTCTTGTCTGCCTCAGCCTCCCGAGTAGCTGGAATTACAGGTGCACACCACCATGCCCGGCTAATTTTTGTATTTTTAGTAAAGACGGGATTTCGCCATGTTGGCCAGGCTGGTCTTGAACCCCTGACGTCAAGTGATCCACCCACCTCGGCCTTCCAAAGTACTGGGATTACAGGCCTGAGCCACTGCATCCGGCCCATTATTTTAACTTTCTCTCTTGCTCTGGGCCTGCAGAATTTGACTTCTGGATTAGATGAGTCTTTTGTGGTTCAGGTTCCCATTGTGAGGTGCCAGCAGTTTTCCAGCCCCATTGGTTATGTATTTGGCTTTTTGAACCAAAGCAGAACATGAACCTACAGTGTCACCTGAGTTAGACGGAAAGGGTTCTGCGGTACTAACCACAGAATGTTTAATTTTTAAAAACAATGAAATTCAAACCACAAATTGTGAATCATAACACCCAGAAATCATTTAGAAAGGTTTCTCTTACATTAGGCCAAATGCCCTCTTTAACTGCGTGCTTCATAAGCTTAGAACCCTGAAATAAATTCCTGACTTTTGTTTTCCCCAGCTTTTGCTTCCCTATATTTGGTTGAGCTTTTTTTCCCCCCAGCACACTTTTCTAATTTAGGCCTATTTTCCTGAAGTCAGAGCCAAGCTGAATACAGACATCAGTGGATTTCTCACAATTCTTCTCCAGTTGAAAATTAAGGAAAGAGATCCTGTTGCTGTGCCTTCTCCTGTCATGCTTGGAAAGCTTACCTGTGCCCCCTGACTGGCTGCCTTTCCTACTAAGGCCATGAATAACTCCAGGCTAAGGATTGTTTATGCCGCTTCATTCCCTAGCACCTAGCTCACTGTTTGGCATGTATGTTTTATGTTTTTTGTTTTTTGTTTTTGTTTTTGAGTTGGAGTCTCGCTCTGTTGCCCAGGCTAGAGTGCAGTGGTGTGATCGTGGCTCACTGAAACCTCTGCCTCCGAGGTTCAAACGATTCTCCTGCTTCAGCCTCCCAAGTAGCTGGGATTACAGGCATGCACCACCATGCCTGGCTAATTTTTTGTATTTTTAGTAGAGATGGGGTTTCACCATGTTGGCCAGGCTGGTCTCGAACTCCTGACCTCAGGTGATCTGCCTGCCTCAGCCTCCCAAAGTGCTGGGATTACAGGTATGAGCCACCACGCCCGGCCTGGCACATACGTTTTTAGCAAGAATTAAGTTTTTATGTCTCCCTGTCAAGATCATTTCCTTAGAGACTAATAAGTACTTTGTCAAAATCAATGTAGCAACATATCACAAGAAGAGATTCAGGAAGACGTATAAGTACTTCAGTATTATTTGAATATAAGTAGATAGACTAGAAAAATTTAGATACTGATTAAGCTTACAACAGAAAAGCAGGGAATAAAGTTTAAATGTTTTGAAAGAGTTTAAAAGAAAACAATTAAAATTACCTATGGAGTTAGGCTATTTTATTTTTGTAGGCTTTGGTCCATAGACTTTTCCTTGAGATTCTTGAGAAACTTTACATATTAATCTACCTTAAGAATGCGAATGTTTTGCTGGTGTCGAAACTGAATGTGTGATCAATGAGCAAGAACTGAAAAGTCTCTGTTCTAGGTAGGATCGAGAACTTCTTTTTTTCTAATTCCACACAGACACATCTTCGGCCTCTGAGGATGAGGGCTCTCTGAGACGCCAAGCTGCGCTCTCTGCTGCCTTGCAACAAAGCTTACAGAATGCTGAGTCCTGGATCAACCGTTCAATTCAGGGATCGTCCACTTCTTCATCCGCATCTTCTACGCTGTCCCATGGAGAGGTCAAAGGAACCAGTGGGTCTCTAGCTGATGTATTTGCCAATACTCGAATAGGTAGGAGCTGGATCTACCCAAGAAGCCCAAATTACATTCCATTTGGCTCCCAGTATCCAGGAAATAGTTTATGGTTTGTGTTAGGTTTTTCAGTATGGCCTGAAAAAAAAAATTAGAGAAAACATGACTGTTAATGAGGCAAAGATGGAAACACCAGCAATACATTTGTCACAGGAATAATAGGTATCACCTGCATTATTGGTGCGTAGTTTTGCCCACCTGAAGCCATAGCTATTTCCATAAGCAATACTCAAGCTGCAAGATATAACACCAGTCTCAGTGTGGAGTTATCCCAGCTGAAGAATATTCGATCTATTAAAAGGTTAAAATATGTAACATCTTAGATTTTTCCCAGGATTGTTACCTATATTCTGTTAAACCAAAAATACTAAACCTGAGCAAAATCTATACTGAGCCAATATCAGTGAGGACTTTTGTCTTGACTGGATTTGTTGTCCTTGCTGCTGTGATATTGCTACACTGGAGTGTGCAGGCCAAGGATATTGGTACTCTGTGAGCTGCTATCGATACACTGCAGATGCTACTATATGAGTGTAGCTTTTGCTTGCCCCTGCTTTATGTTTTGTGTGTGTGTTTTTTTAAAGAGCTGTGACATCTGCAGATAAAGATACAGCTCGGATCTCTGCTTTTGCTTAATTGGTTGTTACAAATTACACCAAGTAATGTGTGTTAACATTATGTGTCTGTGATATCTTTCCCTTTTTTTTCTTGACAATCAGTGCATTTTGGTGTCTTAATTTTCATCTCAGTGACCTGTCTATATCACCTAATATATCTTTATTCTGTTAACTGATTTCTAAAAAAAGAAAAACTTGGAAAAATTTCAATTCAAGACTATAATTTTTAAAGAAATAGCTACCTTGAGGGTATGATTGCCGTCCTTAGAAACCCATGTGCCAACAGCTGATGACTTGTCCTGCACGCTTAGCTCTGCCCTGCCCTGCCATTTCCTGAGCCTCCTGAAGCGCTACAAAGATTTGCATATTCACCACCTCTCCAGTTGTGGAGGAACAGAGCCATGGTTACTGAGGTTTTATTCCCACATCTGTCTAAAAGAGACCAGTATTACTTGTTAAATATATTATCCTAATACCCAGTTAACTTTTACCTGGATTTTTGTTAACAAGATGTCTCATCCAACCTTATATTTTTCATTGCTTCTACTACTCTGTGAAAAGTTATTGGTTCAGTTACTCACAGAAACCATTTTATCCACATTATTGCTTTTTGGATGTTTGTTGTAACAGGAGTAATTCATGTTCCTAATAGAAAAATTCAAAAATATAGGTAAAAGAAAAGTAAAATAACCTATAATCCTACCTCCCGTGGATAATACTTTAGTATTATTACTGTAGTGTATATTCTTCTAGATTTTACTTACCTATGTAAGGTTTTGGTTTTGATTTTACAAAAATGAACTGTCCTAAACATAATGTTAATAACCTGCTTTTCTTAGCAGTATGTGATGAACATCTTTTACATCATTACATTACACTATTATTTTTATGGTTTCAATATACACTATTGTGTGACTCTCTGCCCTGGTTTATTTGGCCGTTCCTCTATTAAATAGTGTCCAATTTTTTGCTATTATAAAAATTGTTGGATTGAACATGCTTGAACACACAACTTTGTACATTTGTCTGATTATTTCCTTAGCGTATATTCCTATAAGTTCGAATTGCTGGACCAAATAAAAATGTCTGTTTTAATGCTTTTTGTTACCACATTATCCTACAGAAAGGTATACTGGAATATAATCATGTTAGTATATTTAAAACTTTAAAAACTATTCAACTAATAATTACAGATTTAAGGGGCATAGAGACCTTACCTCCAAATCTATTTTAGAAATTGTTTGTATTATGCTTTTTTCCTTTTTTAAGTTTTACAAAAAACTTAGAAGAGAACATCTGGAGAAGTAAGAAGAAGGAAATTAGAGGAAAATGTATGATTTACAAGAATCACAGAAAGCCACTAAAAACTATGTGGTGCTTTTTGTTGTTGTCGTTACGTGTCCCTGTTGAACAGGGATCTTTTCCAGTTTACTCATTTAGTTTCTCCATGTTAAGAATCTTGAGACCTGGTGTAGTGGCACACGCCTGTAATCCCAGCACTTTGGGAGACCTTGGTGGGAGGATTGCTTGAGCCCAGGATTTCGAGACCAGCCTGGGCAGCATGGCAAGACTCCATCTCTACTAAAAATACAAATATTAGCCGGGCGTAGTGGTGTGCATCTGTGGTCTCCATACTTGGGAGGCTGAGGTGGGAGGCTCACTTGAGCCCAGGAGGTTGAGGCTGTAGTGAGCTGTGATTGCACCACTGCATTCCTGGCTGGGCAACAGCGCAAGACCCTGTCTCAAAAATAAAAAGAATCCCTATGTGCGGTAGAGTAGAATAACACTATTTAGTCTCTACTTGGAGCAAGGGAAGAACCTTGTCTGTCAAGGAGATCCAAATTACCTATGGATTATTGTATAATCCATAGGTAAAAGTTAAAAGTGGACTTTATCTAGTGTTTTTTCATCTGGAAACTTGTGCAGTCTGACCCACTTTCAAGATATGAGTTTGGTCTTTGGTAGAAGGGGAAACATTCTAGATTAACTATAATAATCAAGAAAAGTTCGAGAGACTACAATATTAGTAGCCAGTTATGATCTTATTTGGTTCCATTTTGAGGTCACTGCAAGTTTTATTATGATTATTTTATAACACTGGATTTCTACCAGCCTTTCTGTGTAGAAAATGATGTTTTGAGAAACATTGAATGTGTGATTTGATCTTACTAAGGCTACTCAAGTCTTACAAAATAATAATTTTGGAAAGCTGATATACCCTGACTTAACTTATTGTTCTCCCATTGTGTCTTGCTAGTAGATTCTGATTTTTAAAGGTTGTTTTACAAGAGCCAATGCCCCCATTTATATACTTTTCTTCGTTGTTAAAAAACAAAACCCCAAAGATTTGAAGGTTCTTAGCTTTGCTGCTAATATAATTCTAAATTTTGTTTTCTCCTCTCAGAGAATTTCTCTGCTCCTCCTGATGTCACTACAACTACCTCTTCCTCCTCATCATCTTCCTCAATTCGCCCAGCAAACATTGACCTGCCCCCCTCGGGGATAGTTAAAGGCATGCACAAAGGATCCAACAGGTCTAGCCTTATGGATACAGCTGATGGTAAGGAGTTGTTTTTGGTAGCTCAATTGTAGTGTAAACTAAACTAGAAAAATTCAAATTATGAACGATAGCTCCTAACTAGCCCAGCAGCTGCAGAACTACATTGTAGTTGGCCCACTAATAACTAATCCTGGGTACCTTTTTTCCATCATCTGCACAGTGACAGTATTGCCACTTAATTGAACTTAGTGGATACTTCCAGGAGATACTTTGAACAAAAACCTAAATGTGGAAAAAGAAAAGAATAACAGAGGGCCGGGCGCGGTGGTTCACGCCTGTAATCCCAGCACTTTGGGAGGCCAAGGCGGGCGGATCATGAGGTCAGGAGATCGAGACCATCCTGGCCAACACAGTGAAACCCCGTCTCCACTAGAAATACAAAAAATTAGGCGGAGCTTGCAGTGAGCCAAGATGGCGCCACTGCACTCCAGCCTGGGGTGACAGAGCGAGACTCCGTCTCAAAAAAAGAAAAAGAAAAAAAGAATAACTGAAAAGGAAGATTAGGTGAAATCCTTAAGCTATGTATTAATAATAGTACCATATTCTCTATTGTCATAAAACTTGTTGTGTACATATTTGGTCCACTTGAAAGAGAAGGAAACTAGACAAAGGCCAAACATCCTTAGAAATAAAAGCTCCTGAGGGAACTGAGGAACTAAAATATCCTTACAGTCAATGAATTTTAACTTACCATCTTTTCCCTTATAGGTGTTCCTGTCAGTAGCAGAGTATCTACAAAAATCCAGCAGCTTTTGAACACTCTGAAACGACCCAAAAGGCCTCCCTTAAAGGAATTTTTTGTGGATGACTCTGAAGAAATTGTGGAAGGTAGTAGTAAAAATACCAAAAACATATATTCATTAAATAAATATATCTTAAGCAGTTACTATGTGTCAGGTACTGTAGGGTTAAACAATGAACAAGACACAGTTCTTGGTTCAAAGAGTTCATCATTTTCTGCTCTTTTTTCCCTAATGATCATCTGTATTTTAGATCTTAGATGAAAATTAAGGAGGGAGGGAAGAAGAGGGAAGAAAGGCAAAGAGATAACCATGGAGCATAGAACTGTCTTTGGAAATAAACTCTTTGAAATTAGGAACTATCCCAAATACATGATTTTACGAGTTATTTATATTTGGCATTTTCTCGGATGTGGATATCAAATTCAGCCTCAAAAGTTTGCCTACTCTTTTTTCATATAATGTAGTCCTTTTATGAATCAACCAATCAATACATATTTCTGCTTTCTACAAGACAGCGTGTTAGGTGGTGAAAAGGTTCAAAGATTTATAAAAATACAGTTATTTCCTTCATGTTGTTTACAATTTAGACGGGTGCTAAAATATATCCATGTGAATACTTAGTTTAAGTATTAAGTATCTATCAGCCAATATAGGCACTTCTGAGAAGGGAAGAAATCAGTTCCCTCTGGGTTAGGAAAGGCTTCACAGAGGAAGTGTAACAGTGATTTATTCATTCAATAATTTTTAAATTATGGATAAAATCATATCTAGGATTTAATAGGGAAGGGGAATGAGTGTGAGTATGGATAAAATGAGAATGGCCATTTGATAATTATAGAATGATGACAATAGATCTAGACAAATAAATCTACCTAAGAAAAGCTTTTGTTGAAAGAGCTAAGCCTTGGTAGCTTTGTAGTCTGTTTTTATGTCCTGAGACTAATAGTGATAGGTTTTGATCACATCAGCTTGTTAATAGAATTAAGTACATTGCTAGACTAGATCTGGTCTTAGCCCAATTTATGCTGCAGAAAGCAACCTGACATATGAGGTTAAGATGAGTATCTGTTTCTTTAGGAATCACTAAACTCATTGAATGGTGGATGTCTTTCATGATGTACTGATGTTCAAGATGCCTGTGCCAGCAGTAGCCTCTCCAGTGTTTCTAGCATTGGGTGTTGACCAGGCACATGAAGGTCAGGGTTTTTAACAGGAATCTTAGCTGAAAAAATTGCATTGGCAGAATAGAACTAACAACTTTCCATTAATTACTAATATAAATAGGTAGTAGTTGCTTGTTTGAGTAATTGTTACCTTTGGAAAACAAAAATACCAGTACGTCTTTGGAAATCTGAAAGAGCATGCCCCAGAATCTGCATTGAAGCCTAATGGACAATGGCTATAATGTTAGCTTTCGTGGCCAGAAACAATGCCTACTATATACGTAGTCTGTCCAAACAAATAAAATACTTATTTAGAAACACCCATGTTTATTTTTTTTAGTTAATCTGGTGGTTTAGGGTCTGGGAATATACAAAGCAGAAGGGCAGTTGAAACATTTATTATTTACCCTAAGGCAGCAAATTGGGGAGTGAAACTATTTCATGAATTTTCTGTTAGTAGAAAAATGAATCAAGACATTTTAAGTACAATCCCCAGATTTGTCATTAAGCTATAAAACATTTATTTCATATTTCATTTGCCCATCTAAGATTTGTTGCTCATTCTGTCCCTTCTCCCTTCCATGCCTCTTTTCTCATCTCTTGTTCACCTGGCTAATTCCTGATCATCCTTTAAGACTCAGCTCAGACATTTCCTCCTCCAGGTGGAGACGTGCCACACTTCTGCCCTCCTTGTCCATGTGTCTGTCACGCACTGCTCATGTTGTCCTAGCCTTAGCGCTGAGTCTGTGTGTGTTTATTCCCCTGGTGCACTCTATCTAGAGTGATTTGTTCCACGTGTAAATTATCTTTCCTGCTACGAAAATGTAGCATTTGGCCGGGCGTGGTGGCTCACGCCTGTAATCCCAGCACTCTGGGAGGCCGAGGCGAGTGGGAAGTCAGGAGTTCAAGACCAGCCTGGCCAACATGGTGAAACCCCGTCCCTACTAAAAATACAAAAATTAGCCAGGTGTGGTGGCGGGCGCCTATAATCCCAGCTACTTGGGAGGCTGAGGCAGGAGAATCTTTTGAACCCGGGAGATGGAGGTTGCAGTGAGCCGAGATAGCTCCACTGCACTCCAGCCTGGGTGACAGAGCAAGACTCTGTCGTGGGGGTAGGGAAGGAAATGTAGGATTCTTTTTTTGATTTTTATTATTTAAATAATACTTGTTCATTTTAGAAAGTAAGAGGACTTTTGTTTTATCTGTGAAAGGATATGAAATATTCACCCCCAATCTCTGAAATAAGCATGTTAATAATTAGCTCCCCACTAAACACACACCCAAATTCAGTCCAGTTCAGCTGACATTGTTGAACAACCGTGAAGTATTAGGCACTACAGGCAGTAAGGGGAGTAAGAGTCACCCCTTTCCTCAAGAAGCCATCAGCCTTTGTGGGGGAAAACTTGTACAGTAAAAGAAGTTCTTGAGGATGCTCAGTGCTTTCCTAAGGGCAACATGGGAGCACTAAGGAAGCAGTAGTCTCCTCAGGGAGTAGTTGGGAATGGTTCCCAGAGAATGTGCTGTTTCAACTGAGTCCTGAAAAGGATGAGGAAGAGTTCACCACGAGGCAAAGGGATTGGCCATACGAGATGAGTGCAGAGGTCTAGAGACATGGGATACTGTGGTTTATGCCCATTGTCTGTTTGAGTGAAGTAATGACCCTGAGGTATAACTGTTACTATCCCCGTTTCACAGATGAGGAAAGCCAAGCTCAGGTAAATCAATTGGCCTAAGGTAATGCTAGTAAAAAGTCAGTGTAAACTTGGGCTTTCTGACTCACAATATAATGCTTTCTCATTAAACATAATCTGCTGTAGCAGAACCTGGCTGTCTCACACTGGACACAAACTGTACAGATTTAAAAAACAAATTTGCTAAAAATTGTGAAATTGCTACAAAAAATGTATATTTTGTGCTATTCTATATATGCAGTGATTTGCTTTGTCAGGGTCAGGATTTGTTCATTGCATAAAACATATTGAATATGATTTCACATTTAAGTGGAAAATTGAATTAAGGCCCAGTTTGTGGACCACCATTTCTAACCATGTCCTTTCTCAAAGTGAGTTTAAACTAGGTAAATATGAAGTGAAAAGGAAGATGCAGTTGAGATTAGAGACCTAAGTTGTGTTCATTGCTATTTGTACTCATTTCACCCATTGGGATTTTCCTGGTACAGTACCTCAGCCAGACCCCAACCAGCCCAAGCCGGAGGGACGGCAGATGACCCCTGTGAAAGGAGAGCCTTTAGGAGTCATCTGTAACTGGCCTCCTGCTCTTGAATCTGCCCTGCAGCGCTGGGGTACCACTCAAGCAAAATGCTCCTGTCTGACTGCACTGGACATGACAGGGAAACCAGTTTACACTCTTACATATGGTGAGTCTGCAAGATTCCAGATCCTTCCCTCCTGAGAGTTCTTCAGAATATCATGGGTAGCGTTTTTATCTAGATACTTAGCAGTTGCTGGCCATTATGTTTCAGTAGATTTTTTCAATAATTTAAAAGGATCCTAAGTTCTAAGTAAAGCTCTTGCCAAATATTTTCATTTGCTAAAGCAACATTTGCAAGCCAGCTAATATTTAAAAGACAGCAAAAAGAAGAGAGACTTTGTACATCCATAGATGTTTTAACATTACAAGAGGATTTTAGAAAAACATTTGGTATTAATGATGTATGGTGAAAATCAGATGGTTTTATTTAACAGTTGAAACTGATTACTTGTTAAATCTTTATTCCATCCTGCTTCTTGATTATAATAGGTACAAAATTCTGTAATGAACAAAGAATGAGTACTTTTCCGTTTAATTTTGCATACCAGCTAAAATTTTTCTTTTTAAAATAACTTCAAGGAAAAATGGGGTCAACCCTGGGCTATGAGATTTTGTACTAGTTTGTTCAAACAGATTCCTTTTCTCCTTTGCAAGTGGAGCACGGTGTCCATAGACCTAGATAGAAAATAATCTTTGAGGAAAAACAAGGTTTTATTTAAAGAATTATGCAGGTTGACATAGTTTAAACTTTGGATGCCCCTCTGAATAAATTGTATATAAAATAACATAGGTATTTAAAATAACATGATTTCCCTTTTCGTTATTTCATAATCTAAAATAGGAATTTCTAAGAGTGGTTGAGGGGAGGGAGTAGGAAAAGAAAAGCATTTTTTGTTTGTTTTTGCCAAAATTGTTTTAACATTCACCTCAGAAGCTGTATATACATTTCATTCATATAACCCTTAAAGAAGGCATTTAGCTGGCCAAATCTTTGCATGTTTATTTAACATCTATGAATACATCCACATATTCATACAGATAATTTCCATTTTAGTGTTTGTTTTCACTAAATTACAGTGGTATGGAATGTTTAATCATTTGAGTCATGTTTTTGCTTTGCAGTTTCCTCAAGTATCTGATACCACCTATGTAAGTGGTTTTTCAGGAAAAGCTTAAAACATTTCTGAAGATATTTGTAAATTTTTTAAAAAGCTGGCTGGGCACGGTGGCTCATGCCTGTAATCCTGACACTTTGGGAGGCTGAGACAGGTGGATCACCTGAGGCCAGGAATTTGAGACCAGCCCGGACAACATGGTGAAACCCCATCTCTATTAAAAATACAAAAATTAGCTGGATGTGGTGACACGCACCTGTAGTCCCAGCTCCTTGGGAGGCTGAGGCAAGAATTACCCGAACAGGGAGACAGACAGAGGTTGCAGTGAGCCGAGATTGCACCACTGCACTCCAGCCTGGGCGACAGAGTGAGACTCTGTCTTTAAAAAAAAAAAAAAAAAAAAAAAAAAAAAAAAACAGAACAGAAGTATCCTTCTGATTTTCAGTCTTGCAATTAAAAATATTGTTTTCCTCCCTTTCAGTGTGATCAGTTTACATCATATTATTTCTAAGGATATGCAGATTATTTCAGAAAAGAATTTGAAATATTATGTAAACTAGGATGAGCATCTGGTGATGTTTTATTTCTGTTTCAAGGCATGACTGGCTTTTGTAAACTAGAATGAATAGAAAGCTTTTGTGGGGAGGCCTACTGTGTGTTGGGGGGTGAATGACATTCATCTAACCCATCATTTGGAAGTGGCCATTGTCTCATTAACTACACTGATCATCTGAATGTTCTTTCATTGAGGTAGACCTGTTTTTTTTTTCTATATGACTGTTTTTTTTTTTTCCTTTTTTTCCAGGAAAGTTGTGGAGCAGAAGTTTAAAGTTGGCCTACACACTTCTTAATAAACTGGGGACCAAAAATGAACCTGTGTTAAAACCTGGAGACAGGGTAATTGGCATTTTGGTTTTAGGGAGGTGGTGTTTATTGTTTTCTAATATGCTAATATTCTAATATTCTGGAGTTTTCATATACAACAGGAAAATTTATATAACTCTTATTTTTGGAAAAATAAAAATGGTTTGGTTCCAACGCAGGTTAGCCCAATGCCAGATGACAATTCTCACATTCCTGGGTTGAAGGAAATTCGCATGTCCTTTCCTGTAGCTACCAATCAGTAATCTCTTTAGGTGCTAATAAAAAGAAAGAGAAACCTTAGTCTTTCTAGAAATAAATATTTGAATCTTTAGACAACAAGAAAACAGCAACAAAACTTACTCTTTGATTGTTTTATTTTATTTTTTCATCCTCTTTACAAAATGCCTCAAACACGGGCTGGGTGCCCTGGTTCACACCTGTAATCCCAGCACTTTGGGACACTGAGGCGGGAGGATCACTTGAAGCCAGGAGTTTTAGACCAGCATGGGCAACATAGTGAGACCCTGTCTCTACAAACAATTTTTTTTTAAATTAGCTGGGCGTGGTGGCATGCACCTGTAGTTGCAGCTACTTGAGAGGTTAAGGCAGGAGGATTGCTTGAGCCCAGGAGTTCAAGGCAGCAGCGAGCCATGAACTTGCCACTGCATTTGTGTGGGCAACAGAGTGAGACCCTAACAACAACAACAACAAAAAAAAAGCCTCATACATCTTTTAAAACATTTTTCTGTGGTTTTATGTAAAAAGAGAGGAAGATTCATGTTACTTTTAAGAAAAAACTAATTGACATAGTTTTATTTCTCCTTTAATTTGAGGGAACATTGAACTATTTTTTTAATTTTGGAAGATATTTTTCCTATTAATGACTTTCTAAATATGATTACTTTTTACGATTACTTTTCATTTGGAATTCATAGAATGAAACACCAACTACACAATAGACTTATTTTGATTGGGCTTATGATTATGGAATCTCTTAAACTAGGCCTGTTAAAAATACTTTTGCATTGTGACAAAGGGCACATAAAGGATGGCTTTTACTTATAAATGTGACACGTGAGTGTTTCCTAGTCCTCCTGAACCCTAAGCGGGTGATTTTGTGTCTCCCTAGCAAGATGGACACTGTGCAGGAAGGAAATGGGTTGTTTAAATGTCTTGTGGAATTGATTTCCAGAACCCTAGGAAAATTCAGAAGTTCAAAAGTGAACTTCTCTTGGGAGTGAGTTAAGAGAATTTGAAAGCAAAAGAAGGGGAAACAAGTCTCATGATGTAATTAAGTTTCAAATGTTAATCTGTGAGTATCCAAGCCAAGTAAGAAACTCTGCAGTGGTAGTGACTTTTGTGTTTTTGCATTCCTTGAGTGAATTAGGAAAAGTCACTTATCTCTGTGATGTGTTACAGGTGAGATCACAGGTTTGAACTTACTATAGAGGTTTCACGGTTTATGTTCTGTTAATGAATTAACTGTATATCCATACAGTTTCTGCCAGTATTGCTTACACCTATTACCAGATGCCCTCCTGCTAGAACATTTGCATTGTTGGGTAAGGGAACAAGGATTAATACAATGAATTAAAGAGTAAGAAAACTGGCTGGGCGTGGTGGCTCACGCCTGCAATCCCAGCACTTTGGGAGGCCAAGGCGGGCAGATCACAAGGTCAGGAGATCGATCGAGACCATCCTGGCTAACAGGGTGAAACCCCACCTCTACTAAAAATATTAAAAATTAGCCGGGCGTGGTGGCAGGCGCCTGTAGTCCCAGCTACTCGGGAGGCTGAGGCAGAAGAATGGTGTGAACCCAGGAGGCGGAGCTTGCAGTGAGCCGAGATCACACCACTGCACTCCAGCCTGGGCGACAGAGCGAGACTCTGTCTCAAAAAAAAAAAAAAAAAAAGAGTAAGAAAACTTCCGTTGGCCCTAACATGGTGATCAAGTCAATCCACAGTTGTAGGCTCTCTCTGAGAGATGTAGGCTTATTCTTTAATATGCTGTTCTATCTGGAGAGATCCATTACATTTATTTTATTGCCTTAGCCCTGCACTAAAGTAAATTGCCTTGGGTTTCCTAAGTAATTAACTTAATGCTTAAGATGGTTTGTTTGTTGCTAAATCACCAAAAGGATTAAGTGAAAAATTGTGATGAGGATGAGGATGAATGCATTATAGTTCCCAAAATGTGTAGTATAATCATGGGCATGTCGGAGATCTTTTTAGATGTGTGTCTCTATTTCAGTAACTTAATTTCCTTTAGAGCAGATGGCTGTTAAATAGTTTGATTTATTGTGTTCATGATAAATATTATATACTTAGACAGTGACATTGAAAGCATTAGTATGGTTTTATTCCTCTGTTAAACTGAATGTCATTATGAATTTTAGGTAGCCCTGGTTTACCCCAACAATGATCCAGTCATGTTTATGGTGGCTTTTTATGGATGCCTCCTGGCAGAAGTGATTCCAGTGCCTATAGAGGTACCTCTTACCAGAAAGGTAACATTGCTAAATTTAAGAGGAACGTAGCCTGATGTGACATGGCAGGCATTGGGTTCTTGGATAGATGTAGTCACAACATTAAAAACTGTTCGACCATTTTTGGAAGTACTCAGTTTCACTTTCTAAAAACATGAAATTTGTAGAAAAATTATTTATTAAATATTTGCAAGTTCTATGCAAATAACATTTTCAATTAAGATAGAGTTTGTATAGTGTTGCATATCATTTAAAATATCACTGGGGCGAGGTCGGGTGCAGTGGCTCACGCCTGTAATCCCAGCACTTTGGGAGGCTGAGGCGGGGGGATCACAAGGTCAGGAGATCGAGATCATCCTGGCTAGCATGGTGAAACCCCATCCCTACTAAAAAATACAAAAAAATTATTTGGGCGTGGTGGCAGGCGCCTGTGGTCCCAGCTACTTGGGAGGCTGAGGCAGGAGAATGGCGTGAACCCTAGAGGTGGAGCTTGCAGTTAGTTGAGATCGCGCCATTGCACTCCAGCCTGGGTGACAGAGCGAGACTCCATCTAAAAATAAATAAATAAATAAATAAATAAATAAATAAATAAATATCACTGGGGCGACTGGACATGGTGGCTAACGCCTGTAATCCTAGCACTTTGGGAGATTGAGGTGGGCAGGTTGCGTGAGCCCAGAAGGTTGAGAGCAGCCTAGGCAACATAGGGAGACCCCATCTCTACAAATAATAAAGAACTAGCCAGGCATGGTGGTGTGCACCTGTAGTCCCAGCTGTTTGATAAGCTGAGGTGGAAGGATTGATTGAACCCAGGAGATTGAGGTGCAGTGACCTGTGATCGCGCCACTGCACTCCAGGCTGGGCAATAGGGCAAGCAAGACTCTGTTTCAGAATATAAAATAAAATATCATGGCGGCATACTTGACTTTCAACACCGATCATTTATAAAGAATCCCACTCTTGCTTCAGAGACTATAGATAATCCACATTTATAGTAGTTGAGACCTTTTTTAAAGGGATTTCCTCTAACTGACCTAGGATTTCCATTAGGTGGAAAGTGTTGGTGTGATGACATGTTACTTCTCTGGATTATAAGATTTTACTTTGATAATACATCAGCTCAACTAAAATGAAGCATATATAACAGATTTCCATGTTTGACTGAGTGATTTCTCCATGAGCCACTTGATGCTAATTTTGTCATGCAGTTTATTTCTGAGGGCTGATGTCAAAGATGAATATGTTGGAGGATGTGGATTTATAGGAAGAAATTGTTTGGGCACGGTGGCTCACACCTGTAATCCCAGCACTTTGGGAGGCCGAGGTGGGTGGATCACCTGAGGTCAGGAGTTTGAGACCAGCCTGGCCAACATGGTGGAACCCCATCTCTACTAAAAATACAGAAATTAGCAGGTGTGATGGCACAAGCCTGTGATTCCAGCTACTCAGGAGGCCGAGGCAGGAGAATCGCTTGAACCCGGGAGGTGGAGTTTGCAGTGAGTCGAGATTGGGCCACTGTACACCAGCCTGACAAAGTGAGATCTTGTCTCAAAAAAATCAAAAAGGAAATCAGCTGGGCCGTGGTGGCTTATGCCTATAATCCTAGCACTTTGGGAGGCCGAGGCTGGTGGATCACTTGAGATCAGGAGTTCAAAACCAGCCTGGCCAACATGACAAAACCCTGTCTCTACTAAAAATACAAAAATTAGCCAGGCATGGTGGTGTGCTCCTGTAGTCCCAGCTACTTGGGAGATTGAAACAGGAGAATAGCCTGGACCCAGGAGGTGGAGGTTGTAGTGAGCCAAGATCATGCCACTGCACTCCAGCTTGGGTGACAGAGAGAGGCTCCATCTCATAAAAAAAGAAAAGAAAAAGCATTTCTGAAAGGAATAAAAAACAAATTGATAACATCCCCGAATCTCTAGTTGTTGGGATGTAGTATCCTTCATTTGATCGGGAAATCATACGGTTCTTCTTAAATTATTAAGTTGGCAGAATTTGTGTGGTTTCATAATGATACTTGTAAGATGATATTTTAATGGAAATGTTTTAGACTATATCTTTTGTTGTTTTTGCTGCTGTTGTTGTGTAAGGCTTAAATCTACCCCCTTTAAAAACAGAAAAATAAAAGGAGTATACAGATTTGGTATATCCATCCATTGACTTTCATTGTCAGGTTGGACATTTAATATCCATTTACATTATTTATTTTGTTCATACCTGACTTGCTTTTCTCTCAAATTTTGGGGTGAGGCTAGGGGAAGATAACCATGTTAGCATTTATTTAATTTGCTGGAAACTAATCTAAAAGAGGATCATTGCTGACTCTTGAATAAAATGGTTACATTTGTCTGGTAGGATTTATCATTTGTAATGTCTGGTTAATAAAATACTTGATTTGTGCTCAGGAAATGTTTGTATTGTAGAAATTATTTGGAAGAACACATTGTGATTGGATTTTGACAATTGCCAGACATTGGTGGGGCCCCATGAATGTTATCAAACAAAATGCCAGAGCATTACTAAGTGTCAGATATGGGCATGAGTGTGCTCACATTTGCTCCCCTACCTATGTTCATTATCATTTCTTCACAGGATGCTGGAGGTCAGCAGATTGGCTTCTTGCTAGGAAGCTGTGGTATTGCCTTAGCTCTTACCAGTGAAGTTTGTCTAAAAGGACTGCCAAAAACCCAGAATGGAGAAATTGTACAGTTTAAAGGTTAGTAATATTGTACCTGAATTATCAGTTAAAAGTTAAAACTGAATGCTTTAATTAGCTTTTTAATTTAGTAATAGCTAGGTACTTTACGTATATGTTCTATTTAATTCTCATGTTCTTATGAAGTAGGTACCATTATTATCCCCATTTTACAAGTGGGGAAACTGAGAAACAGAGAGGTTAAGTAACTTGCCCAAAGTCACATCTAATAAATGGCAGAGCAGCAATTTGAACCCAAATCTGTCTGATTCCACAGCCCACACCCTTAACCTTTATGCCGATGGTTGGAAAAAGCTACCACTCTGTACATTAAAGCTAAATGCTACATGTAGAAACAGAGGATAGACCACTAACCTCAGTGGACTTCCACTGCCAAATGGACCTCCCAGTTGTTGAGGTAATGTCAAGGCCTGGAATTAGCATGTGGAACGATTGTACTTTTGAAAGAAGATATAATTGTGTGGTGATTTGCCACTAAAAACTAATAAAAACTAAGTATCTTATTGATTATAAAATGATCTCAATTTGGTCTCTTGATATTTAAAATGACCAGTTCAGTGTGAATTCCTTCCCTGATGGCTTAGGCAATTCAATTTTCACTTTGGGTTTGATTTAGGTTGGCCCCGGCTCAAATGGGTTGTAACAGATTCCAAGTACCTTTCAAAGCCACCGAAAGACTGGCAGCCGCACATCTCACCTGCTGGGACAGAACCGGCGTACATTGAGGTAAGTCCTAAGATGTAAAATACGCTTTCAGGCTTTTCCTTGGGCTTCGTTTGCCACCTTTCAAAATATAAAACTAAATTTTTGCAACATTAACGTTAGAAGATCCTCCAGCTTTGTGAGATTTCCATCTTTTGGCTTGTAAAATGCCTTGTAGTGGATCTTCTATCCTAATTATTTTGATCATAAATGTACATTCAAGAGAATGACAGCAAAAAAAAAAAGGATTCTTCATGTAAGAAAGTTACAAAAGATTTTAGGGAAGTACAAACGTTTAGGAAATGATGTACTGGCAGAGAAATTTCTCTGCTGCTTATTTAGAGAGGTTGGGGGTAAGAGAACGGAGAAATGAGGAGGGAAAATAGCTCTGCTTAAAAGAACAGATTAGTAGATGAAAGATAAAGAGCAAGAATAAACAAACGGCTGGAAGGTTTGATATTAAGGTTGGTGTAGGAATGCAGTGGGCAACATGATCCCATTGACAGATTAAGCAAATCCAAGTGCACACCAGGCACCAGGCTGAATGCTTTAAGTGCATTTTCTCATTTAGTCCTCACAAGTACCCTGTGAGGTTTGGATTATTATTAAACTTGCTTTCTAGATGAGGAGACTAAGACTTAAAAGAACTTCAGTAGCTGACCAAAGGCCACATGACTCAAAAATGGCAGAGCTAGACTCAGAGTCAGGTCTAACTCTAAAAGCTGTAGCCGTCGCCACTCTGCATCCTGCCTGAGACATATGCTCACCAATTGTTAAGTTAATGAACAGGTAAATCAATAAAAAATTTTTTCAAGATTTGGGGGAAAATCATCTAACCTTGAACACTGTGGTGATAAGTAGAGAGAACTTCAAAAAATTTTGGATATAGAAAAGAGAGGCTGGGAGAATGAGTTCATGTCCTTTGCAGGGACATAGATGAAGCTGGAAGCCATCATTCTCAGCAAACTAACACAGGAACAGAAAACCAAACACTGCATGTTCTCACTCATAAGTGGGAGTTGAACAATAGGAACACATGGACACAGGGAGGGGAATATCACACACCGGGGCCTGTTGAGGGCTGGGGGGCAAGGGGAGGGAGATCATTAGGACAAATACCTAATGCATGTGGGGCTTAAAACCTAGATGACGAGTTGATAGGTGCAGCAAATCATCATGGCACACATATACCTATGTAACCTACATGCACGTTCTGCACATGTATCCCAGAACTTAAAGTAAAATTAAAAAAAAAAAATAGAAAAAAGAGAGGCTGGGGCGGGACACAGTGGTTCACGCCTGTAATCCCGGCACTTTTGGAGGCTGAGGTGGATGCTCTTGAGGTTGGGGGTTCGAGACCAGACTGGCCAACATAGTGAAACCCCGTCTCTACTAAAAATAAAAAAAATTAGCTGGGCATGATGGCGCATGTCTGTAGTCCCAGCTGCTTGGGAGGTTGAGGCGGGAGGATCACTTGAACCCAGGATACAGAGGTTGCAGTGAGCTGAGATCATGCCACTGCACTAGAGAGGCTGGATGCAATGGTTCACATCTGTCTGTAATCCCAGCACTTTGGAAGGCCACATAGGAGGACTGCAAAGAAAAGGAAGAGAGTGACCAGTAGCTCTGAGAGGTGATGGGGGTATTATTGGATGCAAGGATGATTGTTTTTAAAGATGGAACAGATCTAAGTATCTTTAAAAGACAAACAGATAGGCCAGGTAAGATAGCTCATGCCTTTAATCCCAGTAGTTTGGGAGGCTGAGGCAGGTGGATTGCTTGAGCTCAGGAGTTCAAGACTAACCTGAGTAACATAGTGAGACCCTGTCTCTACAAAAAATAAAAAATTAGCTGGGCCTGGTGGTATGCACCTATAGTCCCAGCTACTCAGGAGTCTAAGGTGGGAGGATCACTTGAGCCCAGGAGGTTAAGGCAACAGTGAGCTGTGTTCATGCCACTGCACCCTATCCTGGATTACAGAGCACAATTCTGTCTCAAAAAAGAAAAAAAATACAAATAAGCAATTAAAAATACCAAATTTAGTGATCAACTCTCAATCTATGTCATGTCTCAGTGATGACATGGTTCATCGCTCGGTCCTCCTTAAAACTCCAGTCCTGGCTTCTTGGACTCCTCTCTCAGTTCCTCTGCCTCATTGGCCATTCCTTCAGTTGTCTTTATTGGCTCTTCCTAAAGGTAGAGGGTCCTTCATTGTGTGGCTCTTGCTTAGCTCTGTGGCCTTATTAGAACTTCTACCCTCTGTCTTTCTAAGTGCCTGTTACTTTGAATTAACTTGCAGTTCTTGCTTGGGATCCTCCTATTATCCACAGGACTCTATTAGTGAGTTTAAAGCATCTCTGGGTAATAGGGAGTTATTAAAGGGTTGCCAGCAGGAGAGTGACAAGAATGAATTTATTATAAGAAGATATATCTGGACTGGTTGGGTTAAGAAAGGAAATAAGGGCTGGGCGCAGTGGCTCACCCCTATTATCCTAACACTTTGGGAGGCTTAGGCAGGCAGATCACCTGAGCTCAGGAGTTTGAGACGAGCCTGGGCAACATGGGAAACTCTGTCTCTACAAAAAACACAAAAATTAGCCGGGTGTGGTGACACATGCATGTAGTCCCAGCTACTTGGGAGGCTGAGCCTGGGAGCTCAAAGCTGCAGTGAGCCATGATCGTGCCGCTGCATTCCAGCTTCAGTGAGACTCTGTCTCAAAAAGAAAAAAAAAGGAGACCGGCTTTACAGTTATTCAGGTGAGCCCAAGCTTATGGTAGAGAGCAGAGAGCAAAGTAGATGGAGCTTCAGACAGTAAGGAAATAGAGCACACAGGGCTTAGTTACTGATGCTGGAGAGGAAGAAGGCAAGACAGACTCGGGTTTCTCACTTGGGCAACTGGGATTGATGGCAGCATCCTTCACTAAGATAGAAAATAAAACAGGAAGAGTTTCCATGGGCAGGGACAGGGGTAAAGAAGGCAGTGATGGATATATGAGTTTCACAGGATTACTGGTCATTCCAGGGGATTAGTTGACTCTGTCAGTCTGGATCTTTCTGGAGGAGAGGCCTGGGTAGATAGAGAACTAGGAGTTACTAGGAATGCAGTAACCTAATGGAATAAAGTGAAAAGAGATAAGGGTGGAGAACATGGAGGAGCAATGGGAGAGAGACAGACACACAGAGACAGAGACTAGAAGAGAAGAGTATCAAAAAAGTCAAGGAAGGAGAAAACGTCAAGAAAGAGAGTAGTCAAATTTTGCAGAAAGTTTCGATAAGGTATGCAAAATGTCCTTTTGATTTAACCATCAAAAAATTGGGGCTGGTCCTAAGGTAGTGAATTATCTCAGTTGACTGTTCACAGTCAGGTACAGATTAAACTCCTACTCTTTCTCCCCTTCTCATTATTGCCCTTGGGAAGACTTAATTTTTTTTTTTTTTTTTTTTTGAGACGGAGTCTTGCTCTGTTGCCCAGGCTGGAGTGCAGTGGTGTGATCTCGGCTCACTGCAAGCTCCGCCTCCCAGGTTCACACCATTCTCCTGCCTCAGCCTCCTGAGTAGCTGGGACTACAGGTGCCCGCCACTACGCCTGGCTAATTTTTTGTATTTTTGGTAGAGACGTCGTTTCACCGCATTAGCCAGGGTGGTCTCGATCTCCTGACCTTGTGATCCGCCCACCTTGGCCTCCCAAAGTTCTAGGATTACAGGCTTGAGCCACCGCACCCAGCCAAAATTTTTTTAAAGTTGCACTGGGCACAGTGGCATACGCCTGTAGTTCCAGCTACTCAGGAGGCTGAGCTGGGAGGATTGCTTGAGCCCAGGAGTTCCAATCCAGCCTGGGCAACATGGTGAGACTCCATCTCTTAAAAGAAAGAAAGAAAGAAAGGGAAGTTGATAGTCCTGGTAAAAAGCAACTTGAATGGAACATTAAGGGTAAAAGCAAAATTATAGTTGAATGATTTGGAGGAGCAAATAGGCCATTCGTTTCTAGTTCTTCCTTACAAAATTGGGTGCTTCTAACACAGAGAGACCGCGTCTTACATACCTTTCACTCTGCAGTGCTGTGCTTGACTTGTATTTATTTGATATTGTATTTCTATTCATATAGCTCCAATCACTTGTTTGTTTTAGCTTTTGAGCAGCCACTTCACACTGATGACTATTAAACTTTGAAGTCTTTTTCACATATATTTTTGTTGAGCTTTGTCATCCTCCAATCCTATCTTTGTGTGATTTGAGTTTGGGACCCAAGTACATTGCCTTAAATATTCATATTAAACATGTTAAATTCAGCCCATTATGATGGTTTTTCTGGGTTTCGTTTTTGGATTCTAGTTTTGTCATCTGAAATAACCCATTTTATTGTGTTTCTTATGTTTCTGTTTTTGTTTTCTAGTATAAAACAAGCAAAGAAGGGAGTGTAATGGGAGTTACAGTGTCCCGGCTTGCAATGTTGTCTCACTGCCAAGCTCTGTCGCAGGCCTGCAATTATTCTGAAGGTCAGACCTCATCCCATGACTGCCCTCATTGTTACCTTCAGAGATGTGTGACTGTGAGCACAATGCTCAGTGATTGGACCTCATTTAATGACTGAATTCAGAGTGAAATGTCCCAAGACACATTCTTGGCTTGCTTTTGTTTTCTTCTTTCTCAAAAATATGCTGTAGTTTAAAGGAACCAAAATTCTGGGCAAACCAAAATGTAAAGCATAATTTCTAGAGTACAGCAGTAGAAAACCCTAATTAAAATCATGTTTTTATTAGCTGTGGAATGTCAGGTATCTCCGTCTTCCCCTGCCTGTATAGTGGGCTACCAGCTATACATTTGGAGTCAAAGAAATTCAGCTACCAAAAAGCATAAATTAAAACACAAAAATGTATTCAATATTTTTGAACTTTAGATAGGTTGATACATAATTGCATAAACCACTATTTGCAATATTAATTTTTTTAGTGTTTTCCCTTTGTAAAATGAAACAAGTTAATAAATGGTCATGATAAAATTTTTAACCAGACAATAATGTTCTATCATGAAATTATATATATATATATAATGGAAGCAATCAAAATGCCCTTAAATAAGGATTGATTAGGTTATAATACATTCAGGCCAGGCGCTGTGGCTCACGCCTGTAATCCCAACACTTTGGGAGGCCGAGGCAGATGGATTACCTGAGGTCAAGAGTTCGAGACCAGCCTGGCCAACACAGTAAAACCCCACCTCTACTAAAAATAACAAAAATGAGCCAGGTGTGGTGGCTTGTGCCTGTAATCCCAACTACTTCGGAGGCTGAGGCGGGAGAATCACTTGTACCCTGGAGGCAGAGGTTGCAGTGAGCCGAGATCATGCCACTGCACTCTAGCCTGGGTGACAGAGCAAGACTCTGTCTCAAAAAAAAAAAAAAAAAAAAAGATTATAATACATTCATATAATGGCTGAGACATTAAAATTTTTATTTTTGAATATTAAAGATATGAAGAAATTGTTTCAATATATCATTAAGTAGGAACAAGTTAGATACCAAGCTTTGTATACCAGTTTGTCACGTTAGATATCTATCTAGATGTAAATATGCCTAGAAGTATATGTGTGTGTATAGATAGATAGAATGTTTAGAGATATATACATATACACACCAACTTTTTTTTTTTTTTAGGAAGTATCTTTTAGGAAATTTAAAATATATTTGTCAAACTTCCAAAGTTTCTAAAATAAGCATGTATTCTCTGCATAATTAGGAAAAAAATACCTCTTGGAAGAAATGCCTAAGTCACAAGAAGTTTCTAACTCCTTGGCTTTGTTGTAACCACATTACCCTATGAGCAGTCCTCTACCCATTTTGAGGAGACCCTCAAAAGCCCCTGAGAACTTTTAGTAATTTCTCTAAAAACATCAAATCAGGCTGGGCACTGTGGCTCATGCCTGTAATCCCAGCACATTGGGAGGCCGAGGCAGGAGGATCACCTGAGGTCAGGAGTTCAAGACCAGCCTGGCCAACATGGTGAAACTCCCTCTCTACTAAAAATACAAAATTAGCCATGCATGGTGGTGTACTTGGGAGGCTGAGGCAGGAGAATTGATCGAACCTGGGAGACAGAGGTTGCAGTGAGCCGAGATCACGTCACTGCACTCCATCCTGGGTGACAGAGGCGAGACTCCATCTAAAAGAAAAAACAAACAAACATCAAATCAGTTGTTTATGAGAGGCAAGTGACATGATTTTTTTACTGCTTAATACTAAAGATGATTTCTTTGTCTTCCTATTTTTTCTGTTTTAGGGGAAACAATAGTAAATGTCTTAGACTTTAAGAAGGATGCTGGGCTGTGGCACGGCATGTTTGCGGTAAGCTACTCAGATTTAAGGCCCTTAGTATAAATTGTGCTTGAGATAAGGCCAGCATGCTGTGTAACTGGAGCATCTCTCAGTGCTTGTTTGAAATTTAAATCCCCAAAAGGTCAGTAATATTTTCCAGAGGCTATATAACCTTTCCACTGGACAATGTTTTGAATGACTGCCATGCATAAGCTACATGCTGCAACTGAAGAAGAGTAACAAGGTAGATGGGGTTCTTCCCATCAGAGAGGAACAGGTAGCATACTATGGGTGTTAGAAAAAGGTGACTTCCTTCCAGGTCTGGGCTTCAAGGCAGTTTTTATGGAAGAAGTGACAGCTGAGTTGGACTTTGAAAAATAGGTAAGCTTTAGACATACAGAAATTTTTGTAAGGGGATATAGAGGTAGAGAGAGGGGACATTTCAAGTGGCAAAACTACTATATGTAACATACCATGTAGGTGGAGAGAGAAAAAAAATACAAGGTTACCTGAATTGTAAAGGACTTCAGAGAGCCTCTAGTCCCACTTTCTTGATACTGCAGGAGCTGGGTAATGATTCATTTCCCTCATGGGAAATGAATCATGAGGGAAGAGGAGGTGGATCCCTTTTCACCCAGAACCCTCGAAATCTTCAGTAAATTTACTTTCTAGCTCTTTTCTGAAACCTTTCCCATTTTCTTCTTTATCAGAAGTTAAAAACCCTTTTGAGGAGGTAAGAAGAATCTCTTCTCTGTGATACCAAGTGCACGATAGGGACATGTGTGAAGAATTGAGTTATAAACACCAGCCTTTTCCTGAAACCAAAAGTTTCTCACCAGAGCTAGAAACTTGGAGAGAGAAAACAGTATCTTGCAGTAGTATCTTGGTTTCTTTGGGCAAATTAGAGAGTGAGCAAAATGGCTAATCTCAATACGAAGGCTTGGTTATTCTACCAGGCTGGGTCTCTTTGGGGACAGGGTGTCTTGGGTATGCTTGATTAGAGTGGCAGGAGAGACCCTAAATTGCATGACCCCTCAACACCTTCAGCTTTATCTAACAAAAAAAAATTAACAGGTGTAGGCAGGACCTCCTGTAAGAAACAGGGACATTTTGATTTCTTGCTTTGTGATGCCCAGCTGGCCCCTTTGTGGCATGTGGCAAGTACGAACATGATAAAAGCATTAAGTGGGTTGGAGGGCAGTTTGGCAGTGTCTGTTAACATTTTAAAAGCATATACCACAGCCGGGCACTGTGACTTAGGCCTGTAATCCCAGCACCTTGAGAGGCCAAGGCAGGCGAATTACCTGAGGCCAGGAGCTCAAGACCAGCTGGGCCAACATGGTGAAATCCCAACTCTACTAACAATACAAAAATTAGCTGGACATGGTGGCACACACCTGTAATCCCTGCTACTCAGGAGGCTGTGCAGGAGAATTGTTTGAACCCAGGAGGCAGAGGTTGCAGTGAGCGGAGATCGCACCACTGTACTCTAGCCTGGGCAACAGAGCAAGACTCTGTCTCAGATAAATAAATAAATAAATACATACATACATACATACATACATACATACATACATACATACATGCATGCATACACCAGTCCTGGCTACCCTGGAGGCTGAGGCAAGAGAATCACTTGAGTTCAGGAATTGGAGGCCAGCCTGGGCAACATAGTGAAACCCCTGTCTCTTTTTTTTTTTTTTTTTTTTTTTTAAAAAGCATATCCCATATGACAGCAGTACTACATATCCGTATAGGGAAATACTTGCACAAGCCCAGGGAAGGAAATAGGAATGTGCTCCTTGAAACATTTTTTGTAGTAGCAAAAAATTGTCATTAATAGGGAAATGCCTAAATAATTGTGATATAGCCAAACAATGGAATACTATGCCGCAGTTCAAAAAGAATTATGTAGATCTCTTGTACTGATATGCATAGACTTAGCTCTAAAACAATTTAAATGAAAAAAACAAGTTACAGATATATGTATAATATGATGTCTTTTATGTTAAAAATACTTATATATTTCTATGGGAACAAATATCTATGAAAATGCATTGAAAAAAGATTGGAAGGATGTCTGTCAAATTTGTAACTGATTATCTCTGGCGAGGAGAGGAGGGAACCAGGTTTGAGGGTAGGTATTAAAGGAACTTCAATCTTATATTTAATATTTAAGATGGTTTTCAAAGAGTGTGTATTTGAGTATTACTTGTATAATTAAAATTGCTAACAAAATATCAGCTCAATTTTAAAATGCTAAGTATGTATTTTATATTGATTACTTTTCTTCTTTCTTTGTTTTTCAGAATGTAATGAATAAGATGCACACAATTAGCGTACCCTACTCTGTTATGAAAACCTGTCCTCTCTCTTGGGTCCAAAGAGTACATGCTCACAAAGGTAGTCACCCGCAGCATCTGAGCTTTAATTATGTGACTGTCTGAATTAAGATTTCAGGGATTTCAGAGATTTTCAAATTGCCCTTGTTAGAAACATTTCTGTGCTCCTGTCCCTTAACAAATTGTAGAGTTTAGTTACTACAGAATTAGGTACCTTGCGTGTTCATCTCACTGATGTCCTCTCTTAAGCATTGAGATGAATTTTTTCCAAATGCAAGCCTTGAATTAGATTTGAGTGTCTTGGTATTCACAATTTCCTTGGCTGGGATACTGTGACCTGCCTAGAGGGTCTCAGTGAACAAACAATTGTAGGTCCAGTCAGTTGTCTAAATGTGATAATTTCTGCCTCTGGGCTATTGGCACAATCTCTTTGAAACCGTTTTTTTCTCCAAGCAAATATCATGATTCCCCAAATAACTAAAAATGTCTTTATTATGGTATATTACATATGTCCCAAATTTATTGTGTATGTTAACTTCATCCCTTTTGAATTTATAGCCAAGGTAGCTTTAGTAAAATGTCGGGACTTGCACTGGGCTATGATGGCACATCGGGACCAAAGAGACGTGAGCTTGAGTTCCCTCCGAATGTTAATTGTGACTGATGGAGCTAACCCCTGTGAGTATTTCTGCGTTGTGGATCTGGGAATATCCTGTGTTTTGATAGATTAGGGTTTTTTGCCCTGTACTAAGATATAATTTACATACTGAAAAACTCACTCATTTAAGGTGTGTAATTCAGTGGTTTTGGTATATTCATGAGTTGTGCAACCATCATTGCAATCTAAGTTTAGACATTTTCATCACCCAAAAAGAAACCACATACCCATTATCAGTCACTCCCCATTTTTCCCCCTGCCCCAGCCCTAGACGACTGCTAATCTATTGCCTGTCTCTCTAGATTTGCCTATTCTGAACATTTCTTATAAATGCAGTCATACAGTATGTGGTCTTTGTGATGGGCTTCTTTTTCTTAGCATGTTTTCAATGTTCATCCGTGTTGTAGTATCTGTCAGTACTTCTGCATTCCTTGTTACTACCAGGAAATCGTCCATTGTATAGTTACACCACATTGTATTTACTCATTCATCTTTTGATGGATCTATAAGCTTTTAAGTCATTCTTTTTTGCTCATTCATGTATAACCTCTTTCTGTCATGTAACTGGGTATTCCTGTGTTACCTGCTTTTCTCTACAAGTCCCCAAATCTGGATCCTTCACACAGTAGAATCAGGTAGAGCACTACGCTGTTTGTCATAAGTGGACTTTTGTTAGTAGTCACATTGATCATCATAGTTTAAAACACAGACATGGGCTTGACCTTAATATCATATAGAAGGTGGAGCTAAGCCAATGTTAAATTGCACTGGCTGTGACAGTTCCTCAGGAAGAGTTGCTAAATTATAAACTGGCTGCATATTGCCTGCAGTGTTATCTCTGATACTGATTTGTCAGTTTCATAGGAGCAGCCTTATTCCAAGATGTAGCTTTAAATAGTGTCAGTGACCTTTTATGGGCTGGATGAGCATTAACTTGTCCTTGAAATATATCAAACCATCTCACAGGGACAGTAAAATATTTGTGTGGAATTAACAATATACAATATGAGTTCTCATGAGAAATAAGTATGTCAGCTTTCTATTCTTTACCATTTTCCTGCAGTAATGAAAATCACAGTTTCAGCTTCAGGTTGATCTGTTCCAACTCCTTAGGGTCCGTGTCATCCTGTGATGCCTTCCTGAGTCTGTTCCAAAGCCATGGACTGAAGCCTGAGGCCATCTGTCCGTGCGCCACGTCTGCTGAAGCTATGACTGTAGCAATCCGCAGGTACTGTTTAAGATGTCAGATGCTCTTGATGTATGTTACAACTTGGATGAAATGTGCAGTATTTACCAGGTGATGACAAAGGGATGTTAACTACTTTTCTAAGTAGTTTCAAGCATCTCATTTTTCCCACTCTTGCTCAAAGTGTATGCAGTAAACTGAAAAATTTAATTGATACCATTTCGTATTTGTGAATTAGCTCTTTTTCTGTGCCATTTTGCTCTTCGGAATCCATAGCACCTTAGATTAGAAACAGACTGTTCTTGATTGTAGCTTAAGTATGGATAGTATATCTATAGTATATTCAAGACTATTATGTATGTAAGTATCAGTGAATGTGTGTGTGTGTATATAGATATACTTTTTTTTTTTTTAAGATAGGATCTCTCTTTGTCACCCAGTGGCATGATTATGGCTCACTGCAGCCTCAACCTCCTGGGCTCAAACAGTCCTCCTGCCTCAACTTCCTGAGTAGCTAGGACTACAGGCGTGTACCACCACGCCTGGCTAATTTTTAAATTTTTTTGTAGAGATAGGTTCTTGTTATGTTGCCCAGGCTGGTCTCAAATTACTGGCTTTGAGCAGTCCACCTTCCTTGGCCTCCCAAAGTGCTGGGATTGCAAGCATGAGCCACCAAGCCTGGCCCAGTACGCAATATTTGATGATGATAATAAATGACCATGTTGCTGGTTTATGTGTTTACTACACTACATTTTTTTTAAATTTAATTTTTTAGAGATGGGGTCTTGCTCTGTTATCCAGGCTGGAGCACAGTGACATGATCATAGCTCATTGTAGCCTCAACCTCCCAGGCTCAGATGGTTCTCCCACCTTAGCCTTCCAAGTAGCTGAGACTACAGGCATGTGCCATCATACCCAGCTAGTTTTTGTATTTTTTGTAGAGATGGAGTCCCACTGTGTTGCCCAGGCTGGTCTTGAACTCCTGGCCTCAAGCAATCCTCCTGCCACAGCGGTTGCTGGGATCACAGGTGTGAGACACCACACCCAGCTCTAATTTGGCATATTTTTGGGAGAGAAAATGGAGAATTTTTTTTGGTATTGTAGCCAGAGGAAATTTGTCTTCCTGTGTATTCGTATTTTTCCCTTGATGTTATTTCATTCACCAAACTTGATGGGTTCTTCTTTTCAGGCCTGGAGTTCCAGGAGCCCCTTTGCCAGGAAGAGCCATTCTCTCAATGAATGGATTGAGCTATGGGGTAATACGGGTCAATACTGAAGATAAAAATTCAGCACTGACGGTCCAGGATGTGGGGCATGTAATGCCTGGTGGTGAGTCGCAAGGAGCACCATTTGGTTTTTCATAAAGATTTGTCATCAGAGATAATAAAGCCTGATAAAATACAGAATCCCAAACGAGGAACCCTTAACTCAGTACTTAACTCATTTAATTTCTCAGATCCTCTCTAATAGTTAAGTCATTATAATTACGCTGACCTTCCAGCAGTATTGTATGACTTACCAGTTGTGAATGCTTCAAGTCCATTTCTTTACCTGGAAGGTCAAATACTGAGAGATGTTAAAGTTACCTGGTTTTCACTGTAATTGCCAAGCCATTGGGACTGGCAGAAAATTAGAGCATACTGCTTCCATGAGTGTTTGAGTTTGACCTGCCTAAGGGTAACACCTCATTCATCTAACCTGTTTATTTGGGCTTTGCATTCATCTTTAATATGTCACTGTCTCTACAAGGTTTACATTTCAAATATACCTATGTAGTTTCAGGTTTATGTTTAGCATTCCTGTTAGGTATTTTTACTTAATGCCACTCAGTAAAGGCAGGACCTTCTTGGGTTCACAGGATGAAGCTGTTATTTTACAAAGGTTTTCTAGAATCTTTGTCCTTTAACCTGTATTTTCTGTACGTTAGGGATGATGTGCATTGTGAAACCAGATGGACCTCCCCAGCTCTGCAAAACAGACGAAATTGGAGAAATCTGTGTTAGCTCCAGAACTGGAGGCATGATGTACTTTGGGCTTGCTGGTGTGACAAAAAATACATTTGAGGTACGTGATATTAACATTTCACAGGGAAAATGTTTGGACAGCTCAGGATGTTACGAAGGCAGATGCCCTGGTTGATGGGACATAGCATAACATGTGGTTGAGAGTGTGTACTCTGGAGCTAGACTTGCCTAAGTTCAAATTCTGACTCTGCCAGTCACTAGCTGACCTTGGGTGAGTTGGTTAACCTCTCTATGCCCCAATTTCCTTATCTCTAAAATGTGAGTAATAATTATACCTATGTCATAGGATTGTTGTGAGCAGTAATTGAGTTAATGTTTTATAAAGTGCTTAGAAAGAGCATCTGGCATATAGGAAGTGCTGTTGTGTATCTGTTAGATTTTTAAAAAGGGTAAGATGAGCTGGGCGTGGTAGCTCATGCCTGTAATCCCAGCACCTTTGGAGGTTGAGGCGGGAGGATTGCTGAGGTCAGGAGTTTGAGACCAGCCTAGGCAATGTAGCAAGATCCCATTTCTACCAAAAAATTGAAAAAATTAGCCAGGCATGGTGGTGCACGGCTGTGGTCCCAGCTACTCTAAAGGCTGAGGCAGGAGGTTCCCTTGAGCCCAGGAGTTCAAGCCTGTGGTGAGCTATGATCATGCCACTGCATTCTAGCCTAGGGGACAGAGCAAGACCCTGTCTTAAACACACACACACACAAACACACAAACAACAAAACCAAAAAAAAGGGTAAGAGACCTCACAAAAATTCACTCTGGTGAATTTGCCATGGTTTGAGCTTTGTAAATTCAAATGTAATTTCGAGAGTAAACTCCAGTTATGCTCAGTTACTAAATAAAATGAAGACTGTCCTTTCACAGGAGTCAGGTTGCTCATATTATTCAGTCTTTCAGTCAGACAAATATTTTTTGAGCACCTTTTATGTGTGTGGCAATGTTCCAGATGCTTGGGGTGCATCAGAAAACAAAACAAAACTCCTTGTAGAGCTCATGTTCTTGTGGGGCCAGCACATTCTAGCTAGACTCGCACGTGGTTTTCCTGCAGGCACTTCTGCGTGCGAAGCCAGGTTGTAATGGAAACTTTGCCTAGTGAACCTGGAAGTCAGAACAGGGGCGGTTAATCGTCTACATTTAATAATTGGAATTAACCTGTCTCGGGATACATTTTAGGGACAAGAGAAATTCAGGTGTCAGCCACATCCCTCTTCACACAAGACAGAGCTTATATGAGCACTCCCATTTTTCAGTTCTTTGAGCTTCTTTTTCTATAATCTAGACTAGTGATTCCCAGGATGGAAGGTCACAGGCATCTACTGTCCCATTTGAAAATCAGTGCATGTGATTACATACTAACAGATGTAACTTCAGAGAAAGTATCATCTCTGTGATACCATATCTATGCTCTCCATGATGTGGTGCCTGAAAAGGGCTGAGAGCTCCTGGGCTGAGCCTTATCTTTGTGTTTACCCAGCCTAAAATGGTTTATATCACTTACTAAATGTCTTTCTCATCACTATTACTACTGTGCTCTTGCCCAGCCTTCAACAGCTGTGTGTAATTCACCGTGCCAGGAGTGGGCATTCATAAGCTCTTCAAGCATGTGTTTACTGCCAGTCTCTTGGTTTACTTTCCTAGGTGATTGATTTACCTCCCTTGAGTGTATATACATTTAACTAATTTAAATCTCACCCTATTTATCTCTGTCACCCAGGCTGGAATACAGTGGCTCAATCATAGCTCACTGCAGCCTTCAACTCCTGGCCTCAGGTGATCTTCTCATCTTGGCCTCCCAAAGTGCAAAGATTACAGGCATGAGCCGTTGCGCCTGTAATTTTTCTTCATTGACTTTTCCTTACTAAAAACAAGAGCCTGAAGCAGTGTTTGAAGATACCGATAATATTTTATTTCATTACCTTTCCTATGAGGCAGTTCACTGGCCAGAATTCTCAGACTTAATACCAAACTGCTAGGTCCATAGTGTTGAAGAAAATTTGAAATCTGCAGTATAAATTTAGTGATAGTGAAGTAGAATAAAAATTGTACCAGAAAAGGACAAAGCTGGTATCTGGGTTTTCCAAATTAAAGTTCCCAATATTTTTCTTACTGGCTTCTTATATTTAAATGCTGAGAGAGTTTACCAGTGTAGTTAACATTTCACTGGAGAAAAGATCTAGGTTTTAAATTTGTTTTGTGGTTTGTTTTTTGTTTGTTTGTTTGTTTTTTAGGTGGGGTCTCACTCTGTCGCCCAGGCAGAGTGCAGTGGCACAATCTCGGCTCACTGCAACCTCTGCCTCCCAGGTTCAAGCAGTTCTCCTGCCTTAGCCTCCCAAGTAGCTGGGATTACAGGTGTGTACCACAACGCCTGGCTAGTTTTTTTGTATTTTTAGTAGAGATGGGGTTTCACCATGTTGGCCAGGCTGGTGTTGAACTCCTGACCTCAGATGATCCACCCTCCTCGGCCTCCCAAAATGCTGGGATTACAGGCGTGAGCCACCACACTGGGCCAAGATCTAGTATTGACTAGTCAGAAAATAAAAATGTTTTATAGATAATGCTACCAGGGAGAAAAACTTTTGCGACATGTATGATAACAGAGAGTTGATTTTCCATCACTCCCATGTGCTAGCTATTTGAGGCAAGTGAAACTCACTTCTTCATCTGTAAAATGGAAATACTAATGCTGTTTCTATAGGATTAATTTGAGGATTAACTGTAAAGCAAGTAAACCTGTGCCTGGTACTGATAAGCATTTAGTGTTGTCATAATTATTATTTTATATAAAAAATGAATCTTAAAAATTATCCAGATGAGGCTGGGAGCAGTTGCTCATGCCTGTGATCCTAGCACTTTGAGAGGCTGAGGTGGGTGGATCACCTGAGGTCAAGAGTTCAAGACCGGCCGGGCACGGTGGCTCACACCTGTAATCCCAGCACTTTGGGAGGCTGAGGCGGGCGGATCACGAGGTCAGGAGATTGAGACCATCCTGTGAATGGTGAAACCCCGTCTCTACTAAAAATACAAAAAATTAGCCAGGTATGATGGCGGGCACCTGTAGTCCCAGCTACTCGGGAGGCTGACACAGGAGAATGGCTTGAACCCGGGAGGTGGAACTTGCAGTGAGCCAAGATTGTGCCACTGCACTCCAGCCTGGGTGACAGAGTGAGACTCTGTCTCAAAAAAAAAAAAAAAAAGAGTTCAAGACCAGCCTGGCCAACATGATGGTGAAACCTTGTCTACGAAAAATACAAAACTTAGCTGGGTGTGGTGGCGGGCGACTGTAATCCCCACTACTTAGGAGGCTGAGGCAGGAGAATCGCTGGAACCCGGGAGGCGGAGGTTGCAGTGAGTCGAGATTGTACCATTGCACTCCAGCCTGAGCAACAGAGCAAAAAACTCTGTCTTAAAAAAAAAATTATCCGGGTGCTGTGGTTCACACCTATAGTCCCAGCTATTCTGGAGTGTGAGACAGGGGGATCACATGGGCTGAGGAGTTCAAGGCTGTACTGAACCATTATCACACCTGTGACTAGCCACTGCATTCCAGCCTGGGCAACATAGTGAGACCTCATCTCTTAAAAAAAAAAAAAAAAAAAAAAAAAAAAAGGAGGGGTGGGGAGCAGCTATCAGGTAGAAAAAATAGGTAAGAGACATGAATAGGCTACTCACAAAAGAAATACAAATGCCCGGCAAACAAAGGAAAAGAAATTCAGACATATTACTTATAAAATGCAATTAAAGCAATAATGGGATCAATGTCTACTGTCTTGAATTTAAAAAAATGTTTTAAGTCTGAGTATGGTGGCTCACTCCTGTAATCCCAACACTTTGGGAAGCCAAGGCAGGAGGATTGTTTGAGGCTAGGAGTTCAATACCTCTGGACAACGTAGCGAGACCCATCTCTACAAACGAATTAAAAATTAGCCAGGCGTGGTAACCGGCACCTGTACTCCCAGCTCCTTGGGAGGCTGAGGTGGGAGGATTGTTTGAGCCTAGGAGTTTGAGGCTGCAGTGAATTATGATTGCACTATTGCGCTCCAGCCTGGGCAACAAAGTGAGACTATATCTCATTAAAAAAAAAAAAAGATTTTTTTTTTTAATAAATTAACAATGGGATATATTTTTCGGTACCAGATTGGCAAAGTTTGGAAAAATGGATAGCATATAGTATTAGCCAGGACATGGGAAAAACCAGACATTCTAATATGGTATTAATGAGTGTAAATGGATACAACAGTTTTATAGGCCAGCCAATTAAAATTGAAAAGACTCATGCCTTTTGTACAGATGCATAAATGAATACAGCAGTATTCATTAAAGCACCTTTATAATAGTGAAAAATTATAATGGCCTATCCAGCTGTAATAGAAGATTGGTTACATTCTAATAGCTACAATTTCCTGAATACTGATTCTGGGTCAGATACCATACTTGTTTCTGCAACTCTTTTTGCATTCCTTAATCTTTACTCCAAGCCTGTGAGAGGCACAGAGTACTCCATTAAATGACTGCAAAACAGAGGCTCAGAAAAATCCAGGCACTTGCCCAAAGTCTATGTTACTAGTAAGTGGCAGAGCCAGAAATTGAATTGACACCAATGACTATGCTGTCCTGTCCCCCATGAAATGGCTAAGTGGGCTAAGTCAACTCTTACTAACTTGGAAGGGTATCTGAGATATATTTCGTGGAAAAGCAAGTTGCAAAAAGTATAATATCTGTTTGAAAAAAAAAAAAAAACTCAGTACATTTATTCATATATACATATATAGTTTTATATATGTTTTTATATATATATGTATATATATATCTTCTTAAAAGTCCAGAGAGATAAACAATAAATTGTAATTATTTCTTATCTCTAAAGGGATGGAATTACTGGATTCACTATTACATTATTTTTTCACTGAGCATGTATTTTAATAAAACTTTTTAAAAATCACATATACTTTCTAAGAAAAAGCAAAGTTTTTCACTTACTTCATTTTGTCTCTTAGGTAATTCCAGTGAATTCTGCAGGCTCTCCTGTTGGGGATGTGCCATTCATCCGATCAGGATTGCTGGGGTTTGTAGGGCCGGTAAGTGATGCTTTCAGGTTGATTTTGTTACATTTGATCCAAATATTTGCACTTTAATTCACAGAACAGAACAAATTCTGATTAGTCCAAGAGTGTTACAGAACCACTTCGCTTATATTTAAAGCGGTTCTTGTAAGGATGTCATAAAATGAGTTAGTGTTTATCATTTCCACTACCCAAGTTCATTTGACTCCTTCAAACTAAGACATTTTTTATTTTCTTTTTTTCCCCGCTGAAGTCAGAAGACATGATGAGACTTTTTTTTTAATTTTAAGAACTCTTTTCACTTATTCTCAGTATCTCCCTCTGATTTGATTAACATGTTGCAATAAGTTAGAAGAGTGCTGGAAAAAGTTATCTGCAGTAGCAAAGACAAACTATAATACATAGAGTGCAGAGCATTTTCATGTAAATGATTGGCACTATGTGATGTGTAATAGTGAATCCTTTTAGTGAAAACAGTTTGGGCCGGGCGTGGTGGCTCACGCCTGTAATCCCAGCACTTTGGGAGGCCAAGGTGGGTGGATAACCTGAGGTCAGGAGTTTGAGACCAGCCTGGCCAACATGGCAAAACTCTGTGTCTACTAAAAATACAAAAATTAGCTGGGTCTGGTAGCATGTACCTGTAATTCCAGCTACTTGGGAGGCTGAGGCAGGAGAATCGCTTGAACCCAGGAGGTGGAGATCACGCCACTATGCTCCAGCCTGGGCAACAGAGCAAGACTTCATTTCAAAAAACAAAAAAAAAGTTTGTTATTCAGAACACAGTATTTATAGGTACAAGATTAGAGACAATCAGGACATGAAAAGCCTGTTCTCAAAGAGCTCACAGTGAACTTGATGAGCTAGAGGGTGGCAGAGATCTAGGTCATGGAGGGGCTTTGCATGACATCATGGGAAGTAGGATTTTATTTTGTAAGTAATAGTCATTATTCCTAGCTAAGCCCATATCTCTCCATTCATCTCTAATTACCTCCTACCCTCTCTTCTTTTCTACTTAACATCTTCAGTCATATAAGAGATCTAATTTTATTTTATTTCTTCCTTGCCATTTATGGAGGGGCAGGGTGGGTGAGGACATAGATCTAGGAGAATCAACTCTCTACACCTTTGTCTTGACTTTTGCTTCACTTAGCACCAGGAAATTCTCAAAGACCCACCTCCTTTTAGCTTACAGCTCCATGATTGATGTCCAAAATGGAGCTCCAAGCCTTTCATCTGCATTCCAAGAAACAGGGAAAGGTGCAGTCCTCTTCTTTAAAGGAAGATTCCTTGAAGCTGCTGTGCAACACTTTCACTTATTGGTCTGAACTAGTCCTACAGCCACACCTAGCTGCAAGGGAGACTGGAATGCAATCTTTATTTTGGTCAGCCATGCCCAGCTAAAAATTATCCTACTGTGAACGAAATGGAGAAATGGACATTGAAGGAATGGCAGTGACTGTCTCATTCTCTTACCAACACTGTAGCTTTTCAGCCTTTGTTGGAAATGGCTGCTTTTTTCCTGATGTACGGGTTGAACCAGTAGCTTGCTGAGGATATGGGTTATGTCTTACGTGGCCCAGTCACTGTGTAGGGCACTACATTGTGCTCAGTAAATCAGTGAGTGACATTCACATGGAAGTAACTACTAGGTAGATGAACGTATGTAAATGGACTAAGAAATTTAGAAATTCTGTAATGAATGAGAAAAGTTAATTTGCTGCAAATGAGTCTGGGAAGATTATTTACACAGTGATGCTTTTGGGGATTTGATAGTAGTTCCCTGCTGCTTTGTTTTCTTATTGGAAAAGAAAGGCACCTACAGCATTCCTTAGACCTTTCTTTATTAGCCTATTTCTAATCTTGCCAGATGGAAACAGCATTACCCTTACCAACCTGAAACGGTCATTCTCCTATTTAAACTGTTTTAATCTCCTCCTAATTCCAATAGTAAATGAATACATTTTTCTTCCTCTGTATCCTCTGAATAGAAACATAAGCAAACTAACACATAAATCATGGCTGGGAAAATCAGCTATGCTTGGGTAGAATCCTAGTTGCTTTCTTACGAAGTTCCTCCCTAAAATAAATATGAGTAAATTCCCTTCTTAGGTATCTTGTGAGACCTCATTGGCTGTAAGATGCAACTCTTTTCCCAACTGATTTCAGAGATGTCAAGGTGTGAAACGCTTTCTCTAGAATCCATAAAATATGGCAGTTGTGTTTTTAATACTTTTTAAATGAGATTTATTTAAAGGCAGGAAGTTAAAAGATGTCTGTTTTACTATTTAAATCATGGAAATCAAGGTAAATCGTCATTACCTTTCAGGGTAGTTTGGTGTTCGTGGTTGGGAAAATGGATGGCTTACTGATGGTTAGTGGTCGAAGACATAATGCTGATGACATTGTTGCTACTGGATTGGCTGTAGAGTCAATAAAGACTGTTTATAGAGGAAGGTGAGTAGTACAAAATTCAAATGTTAGCACCTTTTAATGGAATCTAAATAGATCTTCACATGGTGATTTCAGTTGTATTTTGTAGGTTCTCTTTCCAAGTGATCAGATTGCTTTTGTTAAGCATTGCATAAGCCTGGCTTTTTTTTCTTCTTCTTCTTCTTCTTAGCCTGGCTTTTAATATATATTTCACAACATCTGGTGCTTCAACTGTAACTAAGAGGATTAAGATGCAACTATATCCTCTACTTCAGATTTAAAGTATTACCATTTGTTGAATCCTGAGGACTGAGGAGAATTCTAAAACATTAACTTCCTGCATTTCTTCAGTGCAAAAGTAGTACCATTCAGACTAATTGATATAGATGCTACTCTGTAGGCATTTACATCTAAGAATTGTTTCTCTTGTTTCTAATTAAATTATACCGTTTTAATGTGGGGATTGACATAGTGCATAATTTCAAATTCCATGGACAAAGTCAATTAGATATCTTTTTTCTTTGCTTATTAGTGTAAGAAAAGATATTTGCTACATATTTGAGTAGTTGATGTCCTATTCAGCAATTTGCAATCATAGATGTATCTCTTTAAGGCAAACTTAGTGTCCGTTTAGTTTAAGAAGTAGGAAAAATTAGTGAAACAGTTTCTGAAATGTATAGTTTTTTTGTGGTGGTGTAGCTTCCTATGAGATGTAAAGTTCATGGGGCACTAGATCTGCCTTTGGTCACAGTCATATCCCAGCAATCAGTAGTGCCGGACACCTGGTAGGTGTTGGGTGAATGTGTGTGGAAGGAAGGAAGGAAGGGGGGTGTCAGGCAGACATGCCGGCAGACTCTGCTCTCCGGTGCCTTCCCATTCTTTCATGCATTCATTCAACAAATATTCATTGGGTGCCGACACTGTGCCGCTGTCCTGGAGGCTCCGGCTGTGGCAGTGAACAAAACAGGCCAAGTCTCTGCCCTTGTGAAGCTCACATGCTTGTTGTGGGAGATAGACAGGAACCACATAAACAGGGCAATAAACATGTGAGACAGTGACAAGTGCTGTGGAGAAAAACACATGGGGGTGGGGGTGGCCTGCCAGTTTCTATGAGGTGTCCTGGGAGTGCCTCGCTAGTAAGGGGACATTTGAGCGGAGACCTCCCTCAGAACCAACTTCATCCTCCCTCCCGTAGCCTCTCAGGTCCACTGGGATCTGCCCTGGCCTGGGTCTGACCTCTCTCCCTCCCGGTCTCTGCTTCACCACTTTGCTCCAGGCACACTGGCCTTCTTGCTGTTCCTCAAACCTGCCAAGCTCGTTCCTACCTCAGAACCTTTTCGCTTTCCGTTCCTTCTGCCCGGAAACCTCTTCCTCCAGATCTTCGCGTGGCTCGCGTCCTCACCTCATTCAGGTCTCTGCTCCAATGTCCGCTCCTCAGGGAGGCGCCCCCCAGCCACCCTGCCTCAGTAATACGCCACCCTACACACCACTCCACCACCCCCTGTATATTGCAACATGGCATTATTCTGTATTTATTTGTTTGTTCTGTCTCTAACACGTAAGTGCCACAAAGACAAGAACTTTATCTTATTTACCACTATGTCCCCAACATTCATGACAGTTGTGCTTAATACATATTATTTAAATGAATGAATGCTCATTTTGAGAGTAATGATTGTGACATTTTCTTTTCTAAGCTACTCGTTTTGGGTAGCATGGTGGGGTTGTCTCCTCTCTGTAATTCCAGTTAAACAAAGCAAATAGGACTGGTTGTGAAGGGAGTCCTGATGTGTTTGATCTGTCTCTCTTAGAATTGCTGTGTTTTCTGTGTCTGTATTTTATGATGAGCGCATTGTGGTGGTTGCGGAACAAAGACCTGATGCTTCCGAGGAAGATAGTTTCCAGTGGATGAGCCGCGTGCTGCAGGTGAGCACACCTTGGGGTCTGTGTCAGGTCAGCGGTGGCAGCAACCACTGCCTGAGCATTTCATTTTCTTCGATCAGCCAGTAATACCACCTTACTTTTTCTTGCCAATCATTGCTCACATACTGTGGGTACTACTAGCAAAATCAGATAATTAATACCATTTCTCCTTGTGGACCACATAGTATTTTTCTGCTCAGGTTGCCAAAAATAATGGAATTGACTTGCCTCAGCAAATTCTTTCATGCCTGAGTGTTTACTACTTGTGAAAGTTTTAACTGTCATGTGGAACACATCTCTGGCAGTAATCAATCCACTTGTCAACAGTCAGTCACAGTTTTACTGTGTGTCATAAGTGGTGCCGATGGTGTGAGGGATCCAAGAAAATACAGCTATTAGCCTTACTCTGAAGGAGCTTTCCTGTGGGGCTAGAGATGCTAGGTGAGATAAACCATGAGGGAAGGAGAATGCTTTGGGCACAGTCTAAGCAATATGTCTGTGGTGGGGAGCGGGCTAGAGTGATGATGAGAGCCTAGTCTTCACTTAGAATCATAGACTTGGAATCCCAGCTCCACTTCTTACCAGGTATGTGCCCTTGGGCAAGTCATTTAACCTCACTGAGTTTATTTCCTAACCTGCAAAGTAGGATAAAATTATCTGTTTTATAGAGCTATTGGAAGGATTAAATGAGGTAATTAATTGAAGTATATAGTACCTGCACTCAGTAAATAATGATGGTGATTGTTATTATCCATCTTTACCAAAAATTAAATTATCCAGGCGTAGGCCAGGTGCAGTGGCTTACGCCTGTAATCCCAGCACTTTGGGAGGCCAAGATGGGTGGATCACGAGGTCAGGAGATTGAGACCATCCTGGCTAACACGGTGAAACCCCGTCTCTACTAAAAATACAATAAAAAAAATTAGCTGGGCGTGGTGGCAGACATCTGTAGTCGCAGCTACTCGGGAGGCTGAGGCAGGAGAATGGCTTGAACCCAGGAGGCGGAGCTTGCAGTGAGCCGAGATCACGCCACTGCACTCCAGCCTGGGCGACAGAGCAAGACTCTGTCTCAAAAAAAAAAAAAAAAAAAAAAAATTATCCAGGCGTAGTTGTGTGCATCTGTGATCCCAGCTACTTGGAAGGCTGAGGTGGGAGGATCACTTGACCCAGTAGGTCAACACTGCAGTGAGCTATGATCATGCCACTACAGTTCAGCCTGGGTGACAGAGGAAGACCCTGGCTCAAAATAATAATAATAATAATAATAATAATGATAGTAATAATGAGCCAGCTGCTGTGACAGGCACCAGTAGCCCCAGCTACTCAGAAAGCTCAGGTAGGAGGATCGCTTGAGCCAGTGCTGTAGTGCACTATGGTCGCACCTGTGAATAGCTACTGCACTCCAACCTGCGCAACATAGCAAAAACCCATCTCTCAAAACATAAAAAATTATAAGAATAGTCTCCAATTAGACAGGACCACTTCCTCTCAATATTCCCTTTCATTCTCTGTCCCTTCACTCTTCTTTATTTTTCTACTTAGCACTTAACATCTTGTATGTTTATATTTATTGTTTTCTACATCCACTGTAATATAAGGCAAGGCCAAGACTTTTTTGTCTCTTTTGTTCAGGCTCGATCCCCAGAGCCCGGTAGCTATGCTAGCAAACGTCATAGTAGGCTCAGTAAATATTTGTTGGCTAAGTGGATGGTCCAAAGAAAGTGTGGCCTGTACTTGCTGTACTAAGGTATCAGTGGAAGTCTTCCCAAGGTCTGTAACTTCTCTACTTGGGGAATTTGAATTTATTAACTGCTAGTTAATAGCCATGTTGTAGAAACAATGCAAGCATGAGATGGTGGTATTGCTAGATGACTGTTTTGTTTTTGTTTTTTTTTTTGAGGTGGAGTTTCTCTCCTGTTGCCCAGGGTAGAGTGCAATGGCACGATCTTGACTCACTGCAACCTCCGCCTCCTGGGTTCAAGCGATTCTCCTGTCTCAGACTCCCAAGTAGCTGGAATTACAGGCACCCACCACCATGCCCGGCTAATTTTTTGTATTTTTAGTAGAGACGGATTTTCACCATGTTGGCCAGGCTGGTCTCGAACTCCAGACCTCAGGTGATCCACCCACCTGGGCCTCCCAAAGTGCTGGGATTACAGGCGTGAGCCACGTCACCGGGCTGCTAGATGACTTTTAATATTTCTTTCTATCCTCAGGGTCTGTAATTCTGAATCATCAGCTGATACTGTGTAGGCTATTTGTAGTAGAAAATCAGAAAAGAAAATATACTGAAGATAGACTACTCAGGAAAGACTATGAAGAAGGTAGAACGGGGCAGATCTCTGAAAGATGGCTAAGGGGCAGACCTGCAAAGAGAATATTTTTCATACCAATCATATTTTCAGCCAGAAACCTTATTTTGTTCAGAATGAACTTTGGGGCATGTAATGGTAGAACCTTTGGTGAATTACACATTTTCTTCTATTATAGAAAAGTGAGTATACCTGACATCTCCCAAGATATTTGTTACTTTTCCCTGGAAAGCAACTATAGGAATTAAATACAGTGCCAATTTACTAATCCAAACTCTTGTGAAAGTCATTTGGGTTCCAATTTGGGCATGAGATAACAGGCCATTCTTTTTGCAGTCTTTGTAACTTATCAGCTTGGAGCATTCGAGTCCATAGTAGAACAGTAAATGACACCATGTATTCTAATAGATTAAAGGCCAGAGGTTGTTGAATTCCAGGTCTGTGTATAACATAAACTAAATACCTAACTCAGCACCTTCTAAGGAAAGGCAGTTAGTAGATGACTTATCAGATGCGTTTTTAATGAGGAATTCAGGCTACATGTAGCACATTTGCTAACTTTCTGTGTATTCTAAAAAAAAAACCAGAAACTTAGGAACTCTGCCAGACTTTCCATTTCCCAGTCATTTTTGTTGATTGGTAGGATAGTCTGAGGATTGTGATTTTCAAGTTTATTCTTTTGCCCTTTTAAATTTTTGTTTGTTTTGTTTTTAAGATGGAGTTTCACTCCTGTCTCCCAGGCTGGAGTACAGTGGCACGATCTCGGCTCACTGCAACCTCCACCTCCCGGGTTCAAGCAATTCTCCTGCCTCAGCCTCCCAAGTAGCTGGGATTACAGGCACCTGCCACCACACCCAGCTAATTTTTGTATTTTTAGGAGAAACGGGGTTTCACCAAGCTGGCCAGGCTGGTCTCAAACTCCTGACCTCAGGAGATCCACCCACCTTGGCCTCCCAAAGTGCTGGGATTACAGGCATGAGTCACTGCACCTGGCTTCTTAAATTGTTTTAATAAAAGGCCTTGGCCACGCATGGTGGCTCACGCTTCTAGTCCCAACAATTTGGGAAGCTGAAGCTGAGGGTCACTTGAGTTCAAGACCAGCCTTGGACAACAGAGCGAGACCCTTTGCTCTACAAAGAATAAACAAATGAATAAATAAATTAGCTGGACGCCACTGCCTGTGGTCCCACTTACTTGAGAGGCTGGGGTGGGAGGATCACTTGAGCCCAGCAATTTGAGGTTATAGTGAGCTGTGGTCATACCATTGCACTCCAGCCTGGGTGTCAGAGCAAGACCCTATCATTCATACATACATACATACATACATACATACATACATACATACAGCCTTGTCCTTTTTTTGTTTGACCTTTATAACTGTGGGTCCATTCTACTTCTAAGATTGTATCTCTTGTTCAATAAGACCTATGGGTAATAAGGTAGAAACCTCCTAACTAGTATTAACAGTTGGTCAGTTTTAGCCAGTCATGATGGCTTACGTCTGTAATCCCAGCACTTTGGGAGGCCGAGGCGGGCAGATCATTTGAGGTCAGGAGTTCAAGACCAGCCTGGCCAATGTGGTAAAACCCTATCTCTACTAAAAATACAAAAATTAGCCAGATGTGGTGGCACACGCCTGTAATCCCAGCTACTTGGGAGGCTGAGGCAGGAAAATTGCTTGAACCCAGGAGGTGGAGGTTGTGGTGACCCGAGATGGCACCACTGTACTTCAGCCTGGGAGAAAAAGCGAGACTTCATCTCGAAAAACAAACAAACAAACAAAAAAGGGCTGGGCACGTTGGCTCACACCTGTAATCCCAGCACTTTGGGAGGCCGAGGCAGGTGGATCACGAGGTCACAAGTTTGAGACCAGCCTGGCCAACATAGTGAAACCCTGTCTCTAATAAAAATACAAAAAATTAGCCAGGCTTGGTGGCGGGCACCTGTAATCCCAGCTACTCTGGAGGCTGAGGCAGGAGAATTGCTTGAACCCAGGAGGCGGAGGTTGCAGTGAGCCGAAATCGCGCCATCAGACTCCAGCTTGGGTGACAATGCGAGACTCTGTCTCAAAAAAAATAAAATAAAGTTGATCAGTTTCATAAAAATGAGAAATTCTAATGGTGCTGGGAAAACTGGCTAGCCATATGTAGAAAGCTGAAACTGGATCCCTTCCTTACACCTTATACAAAAATTAATTCAAGATGGATTAAAGACTTAAACGTTAGACCTAAAATCATAAAAACCCTAGAAGAAAACCTAGGCATTACCATTCAGGACATAGGCATGGGCAAGGACTTCATATCTAAAACACCAAAAGCAATGGCAGCAAAAGCCAAAATTGACAAATAGGATCTAATTAAACTAAAGAGCTTCTGTACAGCGAAAGAAACTACCATCAGAGTGAACAGGCAACCTACAAAATGGGAGAAAATTTTCGCAGCCTACTCATCTGACAAAGGGCTAATATCCAGAATCTACAATGAACTCAAACAAATTTACAAGAAAAAAAACAACCCCATCAAAAAGTAGGTGAAGGACATGAACAGACACTTCTCAAAAGAAGACATTTATGCAGCCAAAAAACACATGAAAAAATGCTCACCATCACTGGCCATCAGAGAAATGCAAATCAAAACCACAATGAGATACCATCTCACACCAGTTAAAATGGCAATCATTAAAAAGTCAGGAAACAACAGGTGCTGGAGAGGATGTGGAGAAATAGGAACACTTTTACACTGTTGGTGGGACTGTAAACTAGTTCAACCCTTGTGGAAGTCAGTGTGGCGATTCCTCAGGGATCTAGAACTAGAAATACCATTTGACCCAGCCATCCCATTACTGGGTATATACCCAAAGGACTATAAATCATGCTGCTATAAAGACACATGCACATGTATGTTTATTGTGGCACTATTCACAATAGCAAAGACCTGGAACCAACCCAAATGTCCAACAATGTTAGACTGGATTAAGATAATATGGCACATATACACCATGGAATACTATGCAGCCATAAAAAATGATGAGTTCATGTCCTTTGTAGGGACATGGATGAAATTGGAAATCATCATTCTTTGTAAACTATCACAAGAACAAAAAACCAAACACCACATATTCTCACTCATAGGTGGGAATTGAACAATGAGAACACATGGACACAGGAAGGGGAACATCACACTCTGGGGACTGTTGTGGGGTGGGGGAAGGGGGGAGGGATAGCTTTAGGAGATATACCTAATGCTAAATGACGAGTTAGTGGGTGCAGCACACCAGCATGGCACATGTTTACATATGTAACTAACCTGCACATTGTGCACATGTACCCTAAAACTTAAAGTATAATAATAATAAAACTTAAAAAAAAGAAAATATCTAAGTATGTATTCCTTTGATGTAGAGAAGTGTGATTACGAATATACCAACCTGAAGTCCAGGTCAGCTTACTTCCATAAACTATATCAAAATACATTGTCTTCAGTTTCTGATTTTTCTTTTTAAATTTTTTTAAAAATTAAAATATAGAGATGGGGTTTTGCCATGTTGCCCAGGCTGTTCTCAAACTCCTGAACTCAAACTATCTTCTCACCTTGGCCTCCCAAAGTGCTGAGATTACAGACGTGAGCCACCATACCCGGCCTGGTTTTATTTTCTGTAAGTTAGCACCAGAATGTGGGTATTTGAAAAATGACTTGAATGGATATCTTCACTTTTAGGATTAACTTGCCTGACCTATGAACAGAAGTTTTTTAGGAGCTAACTTTTAGTGTGTCTTTCCAAAGCATAACTCCTTCTGTGTTTTTGCATTTGTATTTTGTCAGTTAACATAATATTTAATTACATTATGTGAAAACAACAAGAACAGCTGTCAAACAGTGTAGGAACACAGCTGACTTTAAGCAGACATGCAGTTACATGGCTGCGAGCACAGGTACGCTCAGGGTAGCCTGTGGCCTCCAATGCTCGGTGTGCCGTGGGCCTCACCCCAGATGTTTTTCAGAGGAGATGCATGGTAACATGGTGAATCACTTAAGTGGGGGCTTCTTTAGAGAGCTGCTGTTGTGTTCATAATAAAAATACCTTACTTCTGTTTAATTAGGCTTTGTTGGCTGATAGCTAAAAGATTAAAATAACCAAAACAAATTTCTAGGTTTTTGACATTATCACTTAAGAGAGAACATATTGGCTGGGCATGGTGGCTTATGACAGTAATCTCAGCACTTTGGGAGGCCAAGGTGGGAGCATCACTTGAGGCCATGAGTTCAAGACCAGCCTAGGCAGCACAGTGAGACCCCATCTCCCCAAAAACCTTAAAATTAAAAAAAAGAAAAGAAAAAAAATTATTTTAAATTAGCCAGATGCAGTGGTGCATCCCTGTAGTCCCAGCTTCTTGGGAGGTTGAGGCAGGAGGATCACTTGAGCTTTGGAATTTGGGGCTGTCATGGTTTGTGCCATTGCATTCCACCCCAGCTGACAGAATGAGACCCTGTCTCTAAAAAGAATAAAAACTTAAAAAGAGAACATACTGAGTTGCAAGTCAGTATCCACCTTTGTCCATTTAGATTGTATCTTACCTCTTTTCTTTTAATCTCTGCCACAGCTGAAAGATGTGTATTATCTTAATGATTATCTTTAAATCTCTAGATATATGGAATCTTAATGATCTACCAGATTCTAGATCTAGAATGGGTAGAGTAAGAAAAATTGTAGAGTAAAATAATGGATTATACCAGGAATATGTCAAATGTAATAGAAGTGATCTCATTGAGTATTTTTGTTTGTATTTTTCTAGGCGATCGATAGCATTCATCAAGTGGGGGTTTATTGTCTTGCTCTGGTGCCGGCCAATACATTGCCAAAAACTCCACTAGGAGGAATCCACATATCTCAGACGAAACAACTCTTTCTGGAGGGATCACTGCATCCTTGCAACATCCTCATGTGCCCCCATACATGTGTGACAAACTTGCCAAAGCCCCGGCAAAAACAACCAGGTAATATGCTGGCTTCCAAGACCTGGCACTAAAATTCCAACTTCAAGAAGCTGGGTTCTCTCAGTGTGATTCTTTCTCTAGAATTAGTTTACAAAGACTTTGGGAGGCCAAGGGGAGAGGATCGCGTGAGCCCAGGAGTTCGAAAATAGCCTGGGCAACATGGTAAAATCCTGTCTCTACAAAAAAAATGGAAAAAATTAGCCAGGCCTGGTGGTGCACACCTGTAGTCTCAGCTACTTCAGAGGCTGACAGAGGATGGCTTGAGCCTGGGAGGTTGCAGTAAACCGAGATTGCGCCATTGCACTCCAGTCTGGGCGACAGAACCAGACCCTGTCTCAACAAAAAAGAAAGGGGAGATGGAAAAGGTGTGTTAAGGCAGCCCGGAGGCAAAGATATCCTTGAGATGCTTTTGGAGCTATTGTAGAAAGAAAGAATGTGTTTGTTAGGACTACTCTTGGCTGCAAGTTGCAGAAAAACATAAATTGCAGCTCAGGTAAGAAACAAGCATATTTTTGTCAGGTAAAAAAAGTTCAGAGCTAGATAGTCCAAAGGCTAGGATAGTCACTCCTCAATCATGTTCTTCTAGCTTCCCATCTTTTTGCTCTGGTGTTTTGTCAGTCAACTCTTGTCATAGATATGCTACAGAACAAATAACCCTAAAACTCAGTGCCTTGAAGTAGCAAGCATTTACTTTTTACTCATGGAATGTGGATCTGCTTGGCTTGGCTGGGATCCACTGGACTTGACTTGGCTCCAGGCTTAGGTTAGGTTCAGAGCTGTTCCATGTGTCTCCTCATCATGGGACCAGCAGCTACCTGGGCCGTATTTTTTTCAAGGCAGATGGCAGAAGCAAGAAAGCAAGCCAAGCCACACGAGCATATTTAAAGCTTCTGTTTGTGTCACATGTCCTAACATTTCATTGTCCTAAACAAGTCAGACCATGAAGCATACTTATCCCATCCAGCCATAACTAGGACAAGAAAGAAAGGAAGGATTGTGGGAAAATAAAATAATCTGCCACAGCCATCGTTAGCAACTGCCCCAGGGCTCATTAGGCTCCCCAACCTCTACATCCCAGCCAGCAGGTAGGAGGAAAAGGTAAAGAAAGGATACTCTTCCCTTTAACGTATTTTCTAGAAATTGCACATATTACTTCCTCTTATTATCCTCCCAGACTAAAGAATATAGTCTTTATTCCAGGCGTGTGTCCAGCTAAAAACTGGGGGTTCTGTTATTAAGGAAGAAGAATAGGATACTGGAATTGATAACTAGCAGTTTTTGCCATAAGACGTTTACAGAATTTTATTGGAAAATCAGAAGGCATATTTACAGGTACAGCAGTGTCTGCAATTAGCTTCCTGGAGTTACTGCTTTCAGTATCTTTCATTCTCTGTGACCCACAGACCCTTAGACTCACGAAATGCACACAGAAGAACATCAAGGAACTGCTGCTGAATTAGTTTTATTGTTTTAAACTACTGCAAAATTCACTTTTTAAAATGTCATGCCTTTATTAATTTTATAATGTAAATACCGGAATGTACAGTTTACATAAATACACTCTGAGTCCCTGCCTGTATTAAAAGGCTGCCTCCAACATGATATATCTATAATTTGTCATGAAGTTTCTTAGGGAGGAATATTGCATATTTACTTAAAATTATAGTAGACACTTTGTAGACTAAAACTGTTCACCAGTTGGAATACTTTATCTTTTTTGAGTTTTCTGTTTTATTTTTAAATTTTTTAAACTTTCCATTTTGAAATAATTTCACACAAAAAAGTTGCCACATGTCAGGAGGCTGAGGCAGGAGAATGGCGTGAACCCAGGAGGCGGAGCTTGCAGTGAGCCGAGATTACGCCACTGCACTCCAGCCTGAGCGACTGAGTGAGACTCCGTCTCAAAAAACAAAACAAAACAAAAAAAGTTGCCACATGGTACAAAGATTTTCCTTACACCCTTTACCCATCTTCCCCAAATATTTACCCTTTGAAAATTGATTATATGATTTAAGTGATTTTGTTTCATCTGTTTCAGTATATTCAGGATCAACAGATTTTGATAGAATAAAAGATTTTTAATATTAAACCAGTATAGCATCAGCCTATTTAAAACCTAGCTGGCAATAAGCTTTGTTTTATCATCTTTTTGCCATCTTCTTAGTTCCATGAGGCAGATGACCATGAAGAGAGCGACCTAGCACTTTTTTCTAGAGAGGGAGTGGGCTCCCCCGTTTATTTTGAAGTGTCGAACCTATGGAAAAGTTAGACGAATAGTATAGTGAGGAGCACCCATGTAGCCTATCCTAGATTTACCAATTGTTGCTTTTTTTTTGGAGACAGAGTTTGCTCTGTTGCCCAGGCTGGAGTACAGTGGCGTGATCTGGCTCACTGCAACCTCTGCCACCCAAGATCCAGCCATTTGAGTACCTGGGATTACAGGTGTGAGCTACTACGCCCAGCTAATTTTTGTATTTTTAGTAGAGATGGGGTTTTGCCATGTTGGCCAGGCTGGTGTCAAACTCCTGGCCTCAAATGATCTGCCCCACTCTGCTCCCAAGCTGGTAGGATTACAGGAGCAAGCCACCATGCCTGATCTTGCTGACATTTTTTTCCCTGAGTTTTTTTTTTGTTTTGTTTTGTTTTGTTTTGAGACAGGGTCTTAACACTGTTTCCCAGGCTGGAGTGTGGTGGCATGATCTCAGCTCACTGCAGCTTTTTTTTTTTTTTTTGAGATGGAGTCTCTCACTGTCGCCCAGGCTGGAGTGCAGTGGTGCAATCTCAGCTCACTGCAAGCTTCACCTCCCGGGTTGACGCCATTCTCCTGCCTCAGCCTCCCAAGCAACTGGGACTACAGGCGCCCGCCACCATGCCGGGCTAATTTTTTTTGTATTTTTAGTAGAGACAGGGTTTCACCGTGTTAGCCAGGATGGTCTCGATCTCCTGACCTCGTGATCCGCCCACCTCGGACTCCCAAAGTGCTGGGATTATAGGTGTGAGCCACTGCGCCCGGCCTGCAGCTTTGAACTCTGGCGCAAATGATCCTCCCACCTCAGCCTCCCGAGTGGCCTGGACTAGAGATGTCTACCACCATACCAGGCTAATATTTTCGTATTTGTAGAGACAGGGTTTTGCCATGTTGCCCAGGCTGGTCTTGAACTCCTCGGCTCAAGTGATCTGTCTGCCTCCGCCTCCCAAAGTGCTGTGATTATAGGCATGAGCCACAGTTCCTGGTCATTATTCACTTTTTTTTTTTTTTTTTTTGAGTTGTAGTCTCGCTCTGTCACCATACTGGAGTGCAGTGGCATGATTTCGGCTCACTGCAACCTCTACCTCCTGGGTTCAAGCGATTCTCCTGCCTTAGCCTCCCAAGTAGCTGGGACTACAGGTGTGCACCACCACGCCCAGCTCATTTTTGTATTTTTAGTAGAGAAGGGATTTCACCATGTTGGCCAGGATGGTCTCCATCTCTTGACCTTGTGATCCTCCCGCCTCACCCTCCCAAAGTGCTGGGATTACAGGCGTGAGCCACCATTCCTGGCCATTATTCACTTTTAATTGAACAAATTTAATATTCTAGATAAACTCCCTCAGGCCTTGCAGATGACAAATTTCTTTCCAGGCCAGATATTCTTTATTGTGAAGCCCTCTTTTAGGGTTCTATTATGATTGGAGAAGATTAAAATATTAGTAGGAACCTGTGCAACCAGCTGTCACCTCCTCAGAGTGAAAAATTCCTGTATATCCCAAACTAGAATAGCTGCCTCCTTCCCTCCACCGCAATCCCTATCCCTCCTGTGTTCTTGTTTTTTTTTCCCCCCAGTACTTTGCACCATTTGTGTTTATTTATTTGTGTATGTATTTCTTGGTCACCCTTCTTCAGAATGCAGGCTCCTTGCCCTATTTGCTCCTGGGTTCCCAGTGCCTAGAAGAGTGTTCAGGCAGTATTGTTGGATGAATATTTGAACCAGTTTTGGTCAGTCTGGAAATGCTCTGGATACTTAGTTGGAATTGCCACCTCCAGTGAGTTGGGTTTTGCGTTTATTTACAGGTGTAGGCCCTGCTTCTGTGATGGTTGGGAATCTGGTTGCTGGAAAACGTATAGCACAAGCTGCTGGAAGGGATCTGGGACAAATAGAAGAGAATGATTTGGTGAGGAAGGTAAGTGTTCCTGAAGTGTTGCCTTCTTACAATCAAGTCAAGGACAGGACTTGTACTGCAGGTAGCAGCTGGGGGATGCATTATATGACTTGTTATAAGTTGCTGACCCTGAGTCCTTTTTCTGGTTTATGACTTCAGCACCAGTTTCTGGCAGAGATCCTACAGTGGCGAGCCCAGGCAACTCCTGACCATGTACTCTTCATGCTGTTAAATGCCAAGGTATTAAAAATTCAATGGTATATCTAATCAGCTGACTACTATAGGACCATCTTAGGCACTCTTGATCTCTTTCTTTCATCAGAAAATTTCTGTTGCCATCTCTGAAGAAGGAGTTAATGGCTTTCTCCTTGCCTTGTCATATGAGGGTATACTGTGCAATCACTTTAAGATTGGAATGAGACCTCCTGGAGTGCTATGTAATACTTTCTTTTCTTATGGTACAATCATGTCTTCTTTATTCAGTTCTGATAGGAGAAATGGAGCCAACAATGCAATTACATAGATACACAGATGTTCACAATGTGTTTTGTCATACAGTTTTTTTACCCAGTGGGACTTTTAATTATTTGATTTCTGCCAGGAAGAAAATGACCTTAGACCAGCATTTTAAAAACCCTAAGTTATTTCTGGTACATAATTAAATGATTTATTGCTAACAGATAAAAAGCAAATTGAAAATTACTCAAAGAGCACATTTAACTACTGGTTTCTGATGGATGGTTCGTTATAATATTATATAGGACTGGGCACAGTGGCTCACACCTGTAATCCCAACACTTTGGGAGGCCAAGGCGGGTGGATCACTTGAGGTCAGGAGTTCGAGACTAGCCTGACCAACATGTGAAACGCTGTCTCTACTAAAAATATAAAAATCAGCTGGGCGTGGTGGCGGGCGCCTGTAATCCCAGCTACTCGGGAGGCCGAGGCAGGAGAATCGCTTGAACCTGGGAGGCGGAGGTTGCAGTGAGCCGAGAATACGCCACTGCACTCCAGCCCGGGTGACAGAGCAAGACCCTGTCTCAAAAATAAAAAATATATATATATATTATATTAAATATAATAATATATATTACATTATAATATATAAATATAATATATATAAAGAAAAAATATATATATGTGTGTTTTTTTGAGATGGCGTCTTGCTCTGTCACCTGGGCTGGAGTGCAGTGGTGCCATCTCAGCTCACTGCAACCTCTGCCTCCTGGGTTCAGGTGATTCTCCTGCCTCAGCCTCCCGAGTAGCTGGGATTACAGGCGCCCGCCACCACGCCCAGCTGATTTTTATATTTTTATTAGAGACGGGGTTTCACATGTTGGTCAGGCTGGTCTCGAACTCCTGACCTCAGGATCCACCTGCCTTGGCCTCCCAAAGTGCTAGGATTATAGGCTTGAGCCACTGCGCCCAGCCTATATATTGTATTTTAAAGTTATGCATTCTGTGGGAGTCAGCTCAATTTTTGTGTTGATGTCTGAGTCACAGGCTCAAAGTCTGTGACCATGTGGATAGTAGTATTTCTCCCCAGCAGGGGAAGACTGGAAGTGCCTATTGGATCTCTTAGGGGACTTATCCAAAGTATACCCATCTCCTCCATCCCCCTGGAATCTGATTTTTTTTGTTGTTGAGAATTTATGCAATAATAGAACTTAATGAGAGGAATATGTTGTGCATCTTATTGAAAAGTCGTTAAAAATCTTAAGAACCATTACTTTTATGACAGAAAATTTGGGGACTTTCTTGTTCCACCTCTGCATGAAGTGAGCTTCTTTTCAAGCCCACAGATTCATTAGGGTTCTCATATTTCATTTAAAAATGTCAGCCAGGCACGGTGGCTCATGCCTATAATCCCAGCTTCTTGGAAGGATGAGGCAGGAGGATGGCTTGAACCCAGGAGTTTGAGGCTGCAAGCTGCAGTGAGCTGTGATTACATCACTGCGCTGCAGCTTGGGCAATAGCAAGACCATGTCAGAACAAAAAAAAAGAAAAAGGATCCCATACATGTCTTTTTGTTTGATGTAAATTTTTTTTTTTTTTTTTTTTTGAGACAGAATCTCACTCTATCGCCCAGGCATTGGCTCAAGTGATCCTTCCACTTCTGTCTCTTGAGTAGCTGGGACTACAGGCATGTGCCACCACCACACCTGACTGATTTTTTTTCTATTTTTAGTGGAGAGGAGATCTTGCTGTGTTGCCCAGGCTTGTCTTGAACTCCTGGGCTCAAGCAGTGCTCCCACCTCATCATCCCAAAGTGCTAGGGTTACAGGTGTGAGCCACCCTGTCCAGCCCCACACATGTCTTTGATGCTAAGGGAATTTTCACTAGAATTGATAACTTGCTAAGGATAATCTACAAAGGCACAAGCCTTTCAGGTATGATGTTGAATTGGCTGTGCTTATTACTGTTTATTTCCTTTCTGAGCTTTGACCCGCTTATCCTTTCTGTTGTTTAAAGGGAACCACTGTATGCACAGCCAGCTGCCTTCAGCTTCATAAGCGAGCAGAGAGGATTGCATCTGTTCTTGGTGATAAGGGACATCTAAATGCAGGAGATAATGTGGTGTTGCTCTATCCACCTGGTAAGCATTGGATTGGTAGACTAGACTTTAAGCTCCAATACTAGACTGACTACAAATTATAAGAGGATAGGCACTCAGAGCCACTCTCTGTGACTTGCAGGCAGTGTACTTCCCAACACTTAGAAGACCATGCACACAGGCCGAAGTGGGAACCAAGCCTCACCCCCCAAATTGTGCAGTACAGTGGCTCTCCTGGGACCATGTCTGTTTTTGCACCCTTATATTTCTATTAGTGCCTGGCACATAAAAGGCGCTCAGTAAATAATGAATGAATGAAGTCTTCAGCTACTTGGCTTTTGGAAACCCTTAAAACAGACGCTTTGTTTCTATGAATGTTCAGGAATGGGGCAATTTCACCCAGTCCCCAAAGAAATGTTGTGCGTGAATTCTGTGAACATTTTTCGTATTATGATTGATGTTACTCAGGAGGAATAACTGCAGAAACCAGGAACGGTTAACTAGGAAAATAAAAGAATGGAGAAAGCAGAGGTGAGGAAGCCCTGAGCTTTTTAAAAATATTTAGAAGGCTGATGTATAAAAAGCCATCAGACTTCTTAGATGTTGTTGAAGGGGTGTGAGTTTTGAAGGGGTGTGAGTTTTGAAGGGGTGTGAGTTTTCATATTATGATTTGGTCTTCTTCTGTTATTGCTGCTTTCATGTTCTGATTTAATTCAACAACCTCGTCTTCATAGTAAGAGGGGTTCAGAATTATTTGGTGACAATTTGGTGTAAAGATTCAAAATTCTGGGTGAAATATTTGAGTTTTCCCTTTGTTATTTCTGTCACCTAATCCACTCATACATCCAGCTGTCTTTGGCCTGTTATCCCCCCACACTTCATATTGTTCTGTGATTGTTTTTTGTTTGTTTGTTTATTTTATTTTATTTTATTTTTGAGACGGAGCCTTGCTCTGCCACCCACTGCAACCTCCGCCTCCCAGGTTCCAGTGATTCTCCTGCCTCAGCCTCCTGGGTAGCTGGGATCACAGACACACGGCACCACGCCCAGCTAATTTTTGTATTTTTAGTAGAGATGGGGTTTCACCATGTTGGCCAGGCTCGTCTCAAACTCCTGACCTCAGGTGATCCACCTGCCCCAACCTTCCAAAGTGCTGGGATTACAGGTGTGCGCCACCATGCCTGGCTCATTTTGTGATTCTCATGTGCTGCCTTATTTACCTAGATACTGAGATTTCATAGAAGATCATGTGACAAAGCAGTCACCACCATTGCATCCCAGGAGATGGCCTTGCACCTGTCAGTCAGTGAGAGGCCACGGGGAAGGACTTGAGCTCTTCCTGAGGAGGCCTCTGCCCAGAGTCTTCCTCAGACTGAGTCACACTTTGCTCCCTAAAACTCATACCCCTCCAACAACATCTAAGAAGTCTGATGGCTCTTTTTAGAGCAGCCTTCTAAATATTTTTAAGAAGCTCAGGGCTTCCTCACCTCTCCTTTCTCCATTCTTTTATTTTCCTAGTTAACCATTCCTGGTTTCTGCAGTTATTTCTCCTGAGTAATATCAAGCAATAATATCAATATGCCTTCTTCAGAAATATTTCAGGAGTTTACTGCTGATTTCCTTCCTTTTTTTGTTAATTGTTTTCTCTGCATTTTCTAAAGTTTTATATGCTTCCTTCTTTCACTTTCAATATCTTCTGCTAGAGTCTTTGTTAAATTATGGTCTATAGAACCCATCTGGCACATGATTTAATCGTTTTGGAAAATTTGCCTTTTAGTTTCTCAGTGCTCTTAGGCAGTTCAGTGACTCTCCTGACAGGGTCCTTTGTCTTGCAGGCATTGAGTTAATCGCCGCCTTCTATGGCTGCCTGTATGCGGGCTGTATACCTGTTACCGTCAGACCTCCACATGCTCAGAACCTCACGGCCACGCTGCCCACTGTCCGAATGATTGTTGATGTAAGTACCAGCTATATCTTGCCTTGTCCTCATCTCCTAAAATCCAGATTCAGACAACTAAGGATCCTTACTAATTTTCCAATTTTGTGAAGTCAGGAATTCAAATTTGTCTCCTGGAAACTACCTCCTTTTTGTTAATCCAGCCAAAGCAATCATCATTATTCAGTGAAGGAACTGGGGGAAAGTGGTTATTGGTGAGATACAGAATTGTGTGCAGTTATCATGAACATTAAAGAGGTGAAGCAGCCATTAGTATTTCTACAACAAAAACACAAAAGGTAGCCAGGCATTGTGGCACTTGCCTGTAGTCCCAGCTACTCAGGAGGCTGAAGCAGGAGGATCCCTTGAGTCTGGGAGGTGGAGGTTAGAAGTGAGCCGAGATTACGCCACTGCACTCCAGCCTGAGCAGACCCTGTCTCAAAAAAAAAAAAAAAAAAAAAAAAAAGTGTTTCCCCCTCCCTTCTGTCTAAAACGTGCTGTCTGATACTTTTCCTGCAAAATTATCTGGGCGATTTTAGATGCCAGACTGAATTATCCCCAGTGTCAAGTCACTTCTATTTTAGTTACTTTTGTGAATTTACTTGGTATAGCATTAAAAGGTGTCCAGACCTTGCTCTGGAGACGATAGAAGTTTTTATAGGATATGAAAGTTAAAGAAAATAAGGAAGTGTGTATTGCGTGAGATCCTAGTGTTTACAGCAAGGGGAAGCCTTGGCCAGTGCTGATAGATTACAAAATTCCAGTTCATGTAGCATTTGCTTCTTTGAGAACTGCTGCTCTGTCAGCAAAAATGGAGCCCACAGTATCAAAGCCATGATCACCATAGATGATTTTATTACAAAGTGTAATTCAGCAAAATGCCCTTGTTATATTCTACAAAGTGGGCCAGAAAAGCAGGGAGGGGAGTTGCTGTTGATGCAGTTCGTGGGCAAAGTAGGTCACTTTGCATTTCTGTGTATAGCTGGGCAAGAGAACCTAGTTTCTGTGAGAGCTTATATCAGCATCAGGGTTCCTTAGGTTCAGTGTATGGGCTAGGTATAGTAAGTCTCATCATTCACTAGAGACTGAGGCAGTCTCCTTCAAACATGGTTATCTGATTCTTCTCATTTCCTGAGCACTACAAAACCCACATCTTTATTTAATTGTGGTCTTCATGAAATCATGGGATTGTGGGATCCATACTGAGATTATAACTGAAATATTTTGAGAATCACTGTTACAAACAATACAGTGTATTATGAACAGGTACATCATTCTGAGAGAATTAAATGTCACACATTTCCAGAAGGAAACATGCAAGGCAGTAACACTGACCTCGTCTGTCTCACATGTGTTCTTTGAAACTGTCCTGTCCAGTGTGGTACATGAGTGGCTTTTAGCAGCAGCCAGGGCCTGTGGTACCGTGTTGGGGCTGAGCCTCCTGATGCTTATTGCTGTCCATTTGTTTTCTAGGTCAGCAAAGCAGCCTGTATTCTCACCAGTCAGACCCTAATGAGGCTACTGAGGTCCCGAGAGGCAGCAGCAGCTGTGGATGTGAAAACCTGGCCAACCATCATCGACACAGGTGAAAGGGAGACTTCTTCTGAGGGTGGAGGGACTGAGAGCTCACAATACCTGAGATCTCCTCCATTCTCATGCCAGACATGTTTACCCTGCCTTTATGTCTTCTGCCTGCTAAGACAGAGGCAAAACCTAGGATCAGTAAGCTTGTGCAGGACTAGACACTGACAGCAGATGCAAAGAGCCAGATCACAGTCTGCTAAGAGCTCTCCAAACAAAAGTGTTTTGCTGTTACTCTTGGTATCATAAAAAGGTGGTTAGGTTTTTATGCTACATGTGACTATGTACATGTAGGGCCAAGTAAAATATCTGATCCTTTCGTTCGAGATGTGATATTGTTGAAACAATACTGGACTAGGAGTCAGGTGATTTGGGTTCTGGCTCAAGCTTCATTACCTACTGCCTGTGTAATCTTGACTGAAATTACCCTTTCCTAAGCTACTGCCTACCCCTGCCTGACTTGTATATTTATTGAGAAGATGAAATGCAGTATAATATGAAAATACTATACTTTGAAAGCCATAAAGTGCAGAATTTTTAGGTAGTATTCGTATTAAAGAAGGGGATAAGATAAGGGAATAGCTGAAAAAGCTGTGGTATAGGAAGAATGTGGGTGTTGGAGTCAGGCAGGTAGGGTTTAAGTCCTGCTATATCTGCTACTCTGAGTATCCGTACTAACCTGTCTATAAAGTGGGAGTTGTAAAGATTAAATGATGTAACACAAAGCTCCTAGCATGTAATCATGATAACATCTAACCTTCATTGAGCCCTTATGTCAGTCATTTAATGTGTTATATAATTTTATCCTTACAATAACCCTGTAAGTTGCTATTTTTATCCTCATTTTGCAGATTAGAAAACTGAGGGAAGTTAAATAAGCAGCAGAACTGAAATTCAAATCCAGCCAGTTTGGCTCCATTCCCAGCCTCTTAACCATTAATGTCCTCCCTACCCTTTTTTTTTTTTTTTTTAAACTCTGGATTCAAATGCAGGAATGACATGTATTTGTGGTTATTGTGTACCAGATGCTGAACTGGGTTTTTTAAATATTTGTTACTGAAGAATAGAAGCACAGTTATATATAATATTTATCACAAATGGATTGTGTTGGTGTTAATGATGCTGGTAGGTCTGTGGTTAATGGGCTCAATCACAACAGGAAGGTTTCTTTAGGCACTTGAGTGGTCATATGATTGACCCTTCCCTGCACAAAGGGAGGTCAAAGGTGATAGTCTTTCATTTGACCAGAAATGGGTGCCCCATGATATGGTGATTTAAAACTCAGAGTTAGACATCCTTCTTGATCCAGAAAGCCAAAGGAGACATTGAAGAGGTATGGCTGGAGCCAGAGGAAATCTTTGACATCCCTGGTTTTGGCATACTTATAAAGCACATGGGGGGAAGCAGAGGAGGTATCATAAATGAGTGAAAGCAGCGAATTCCCAATTCTTGGCTACCATTCTCTTTTGGAGACAGGGCCCTCACTCTGTCACCCAGGCTGGAGTGCAGTGGCGCGATCTCGGCTCACTGCAACCTCCACCTCCTGGGTTCAAGGGATTCTCCTGCCTCAGCCTCCCGAGTAGCTGGGATTACAGGCATGAACCACCATGCCCGGCTAATTTTTGTGTTTTTAGTAGAGACAGGGTTTTGCCATGTTGGCCAGGCTGGTCTCGAACCCCAGTCCTCAAGTGGTCTACCTGCCTCGGCCTCCCGGAGTGCTAGGATTACAAGTGTGAGCCACCGCACCTGGCCACCATTTTTCTTTCTTTCTTTCTTTCTTTTTTTTTTAAAGAGACATGATCTTGATATGTTGCCCAGGTTGGTCTCAAACTCCTGGGTTCACACAACCCTCCTGTCTCAGCCTCCCAAGTAGCTGGGACTACAGGCCTGAGTCACTGCACCCAGATAGATTACTATTCTTAAAATTCTGCCAGGTTAGCCAGGTGCACTGGCTCATGCTTGTAATGCCAGCACTTTGAGGGGCTGAGGCAGGAGGATCACTTGAGCTCAGGAGTTGGAGACTAGCCTGGGCAATATAGTGAGACCTCACCTCTACAAAAAAAAAAATTTTGATTTAATTAGCTAGGCATGGTGGCATGGACCTGTAGTCCCAGCTGCTCAAGAGGCTGAGGTGGGAGGATCATTTGAGCCCAGCAGATGGAGGTTGCAGTGACCCGAGATCGAGCCACTGCACTCCAACCTGGGCAATAGAGCAAGACTCTGTCTCAAAAAAAAGAAAAAATCTGCTAATTTAACTTAGAGAAATACTTTCCAACTTTTAAATCCATACATGATTAATATAACACATACTAAAGTGTAAATAATGAACTTTAACTTGAAACCAGCATAACAGCTAATGCTTTTTGAGCATTTCTTCAGTCAGTTGCTTTAAAAGGGCTTTATGTGAATTAACTTCCCAACAGTTCTATGAGGGTAGGTATTATTTTAGAGATTCATTTTAGAGGAAAAGAAAACAGACACAAAGAGGTGAAATAACTCCAAGGTCACGTAGCTGATGGTAGAGCTGGCATTTGAACAGCAGTCTGCTTCCTACTGTGTTCTATTTCCCCTTACTAAGCTGCTAGCAGATACATTTACCTGATGTAGATTTGCTTGCCTGTGTTGTCTAGTGTTGTCCTCAACCCCAGCCCACCTCTAAGAATGACATATGTGAGCTACTTGGTTAAATATGAGAAGCCTAAGCTTTAGCAAATCCGCAAAGCTAAATTTGGCCATAGCAAAGCCACAGAAGAGCAATGATTTTCGTGTTCCAGCATGTTAGATTGACATCAGGTTTTTTCTTTTCATGGCAGATGATTTACCCAGGAAAAGGTTACCTCAGCTGTATAAACCGCCCACTCCTGAGATGTTGGCATATCTTGATTTTAGTGTCTCCACAACTGGCATGCTTACAGGAGTGAAGGTAAGTTGCATGCTGGAAAAATGCCACGTCTGCCAAAAAATAGAGATGACCACTACCCCAGAAACTATAGATGCAGAGGCCAAGTGGTTGTACCAGAGACCGGTAGGCAGAGTGAGGATCAAGGGTCACTGCTCTATTTAAATAAAGGCATTAGCTCCTCTGGAATGAGTTATCACAAGGAATTTGTATTATTAAGTGTCTGAACCTAGCATAGAAGCTGAAAGAAAAAGAGTTTTAGTTAAAATATGTATGAAATCTGATATTTAGATATCATAAAAGTCAGTATTAGCCGGGCACGGTGGCTCACGCCTGTTATCCCAGCTCCTTGGGAGGCCAAGGCGGGCAGATCACCTGAGGTCGGGAGTTCGAGACCAGCCTGAACAACATGGAAAACCCCGTCTCTACTAAAAATAGAAAATCAGCTGGGCATGGTGGTGTGTGCCTGTAATCCCAGCTACTCGGGAGGCTGAGGTTATGGTGAGCTGAGATCGTGCCATTGCACCGCAGCCTGGGCAACAGGAGCAAAACTCCGTCTAAAAAAAAAAAAAAAATTCATTATTAACTAATGAACAGAAATATGTTCCCTTAATGGAGACTTAGATTAGGCTTTGAAGCACTAAAAATTATACATTGCTTTGAGGAGTTTAGGGAATTGAAACTCCTCAAAGCTGTCGTCAGAGCTGTTTCTCTGCCTGTGGGGTAACAGTCCCAGCCTGTTCCGTTTTCCATACTTTCCAGATGTCCCACTCTGCAGTGAACGCTCTGTGTCGAGCCATCAAGCTCCAGTGTGAGTTGTACTCTTCTCGGCAGATCGCCATCTGCCTTGACCCTTACTGTGGACTTGGCTTCGCGCTCTGGTGTCTCTGCAGGTAGGGATGGAAAAGCCAAGGAGACAGAATGTGTGGGGGTATACTTTGTGGCCATGGCCATCTCATCCTTCCCTTTGCTCCCTTAATTTGGTAAAGTTTCAGTAAAATGCTAGTGTTTCCAGAATTTATGGATCTACTGTGTCTCTGAGGTTTGTTTAAAAACAGTTTTGTCTGTATTCCCTTTGTTATTTTCTGTTAATTTTATTCCTCATACAAAATGGCAGTGATCCTGTTACTTGCTCTCTGCTCCACCGTGTAATCCTTGCTTTAGAAGCAAAGCCAAGTAGAAGGATGATTCTCGGATGAAACATGTCATGCTTTGACAGCCAGCACATACCCCCTAGGCTTGGCAGGAAGGAGCACAATGGGATGGGATGACAGCATGTGGACGGAAAGTAGCACATTTGCCCTGGCCAGGTTGCTCCTTGCAGAATACAGAGTCCAGCTCCTCTCACCATGCCCCCAGGGAACCTCATCTCAGACCTGCATTTTCACCTCCTTGGTGTACATCATGAATGCTTCACAGATGCCTGCAGCTCAAGCTCAACATTCTCCTCCTATTCTCTCTTTGTTAGGGTAGGATCATCCACGTAGGGGCCCACACTAGAAACATGGGTCTTGTCTTCAGATTCTGTATCTTTATGTCTTGTGTCTAATCAAATGTATGTCCTTTGGCTTGGTTGTTCTACACCTGTATGTACATAAGAATCACCTGAGGGTCTTTTAACAAAAATTAATGGGACTCCCCAAGACTTATTAACCTTCATCTCCAGAGATGGAGACCACACCACTAGTATTTTTAAATACAGGATTCCTGAGCTTCTAGTGATTCTGATCTATAAACAGATTTAGGCATAAAATCACTGCCATTTTGTATGAGCCAAGAGTTTAAGCCTTGTGGCTATAGATGAGACATGATAGGAACTCTGTTCCTTCCTGTTTTTTCTTTCTAAAAAAAAAAATCATTGTGTTGATAGTTCTTCCTGTGATGGACTGAATATGGATATGAGGATCCATATTTCCTTTCTGTCCTTTTTTTCTTTTTTTTCTTTTTCTTTTCTTTCTTTTCTTTTTTTTTTTAAATCAGTGTCTTGCTCTGTTGCCCAGGCTGGAGTGCAGTGGTGCAATCTCGGCTCACTGCAACCTCCCCTCCCAAGCTCAAGCGATCCTCCCACCTCACCCTCCTGAGTAGCTGGGACTACAGGTGCACACCACCACACCTGGCTAATTTTTTTGTAGAGACAGTGTTTCTTCATGTTGCCCATCCTGGTCTTGAACTTCTGGACTCAGGCAGTCCGCCTACCTCGACCTCCCAAAGTGCTAGGATTACAGGTGTGAGCCACCACGCCCAGCCCCATTCCTTCCTTTTTATCCTGGGATACGCTATTGGGTTCAAGCCTGTATCACCTCTCACCTGAACTATTGCAGCCTCTCCTAACTGTCTCTCAACTTTCAGTGGCTCGTATCACCAATCCCTTTGTCAGTGTTGCCCCAACTTAAAGCGGCAATGACTGCCTGCTGGGTGAAGTCTAAACTCCTTCATAGGATGGTTAAGCCCTTTCACAGTTTGGCCTTAGCCCTTCTGGCCTTACTCCTCCATGCACCCTGTATGCTATGATTTCAGTTGAATACTCTTTGTTTTTCTTTTTTTCTTTTTCTTTTCTATTTTTTCTTTTTCTTTTTCTTTCTCTCTTTCTTTCTTTTTTCTTTCTTTCTTTCTCTCTCTCTCTTTTTTTTTTTTTTTTTTTTTAAAGGAGACAGGGTCTCAATCTGTCACCCAGGCTGGAGTGCAGTGGGGCACAATCACAGCTCACTACAGCCTCTCGGGCTCAAGTGATCCTCCCACCTCAGCCTCTCAAGTAGCTGGGACTACAGGTGTGTGCCACCACGCCTGGCTAATTGTTAAAAAAAATTTTTTTGTAGAGGCATGAGTTTTGCTGTATCACGCAGGCTGGTCTTCAACTTCTGGGCTCCAGCGATCCTCCCATCATGGCCTCCCAAAGTACTGGGATTACAGGTGTGAGCCACCGTGTCTGGCCACTTGAATACTATTAATGTTTCTGATCGCTTCAAACATGCTGTAATTATCGGCCTTTGTATATGTTGTTCCTCTGCCTAGAACACCCTCACTACCGTCCCCACTTCTTCTGGCCACTGCCAAATTCATACTCATTCTTCAAGCTCCAGCTCAAGTGTCAGCAGCTCAGTGAAGCACTACGACTCCCCCACCCTGGCTTATCGAGCTTGAATGAACTGCTCTTTATTCTGTGATCTCAGTGTTCTTGATTCACATCTCATATTCAAGCATCAATAAAATGTCTATAAACATCTTTAAAAGAAACCATAGGAATAAAATCCAGTCCACACATAAGGTTTCCGAATAGAAAGAGGAAAAAATGCTACTCCATCAGGGTTTTAAAGATTCGTTATTAGGAATTACCTTTCCAGAATGTTTAGTATCATCTTGACCATATTAATTAGCTTGAGGGCAGTTGTAAGAATGTTACGTAGACTAAAGTGACCTACCACAGTCTGCTTTATTTCATAGTTGCTCCTTTTGCGAGTTGCATAGGAACAAGACTGATGCTTAGAGCTTTATATCTCATATGTCCCTACACTGTCCTTTACACTCAGTAAATATCTGTGGAATTGGTGGGGTTCTGAAGCATCAGGTGTCCAGGATGAATTGATGATTCCAGCTCGTCTCTTTCACTGCAGTGTCTATTCAGGCCACCAGTCTGTCTTAATTCCTCCTATGGAGTTAGAGAACAACCTTTTCCTCTGGCTTGCCACGGTCAACCAGTACAAAATAAGGGACACTTTCTGCTCCTATTCAGTGATGGAGCTCTGCACCAAAGGTCTTGGGAACCAAGTGGAAGTGCTAAAGGTAAGAAGCAGCTCCAGCAGGTGTCTAGTCCCAAAAGGTTTTGAAGAAATGGGCCAGGAGGTAACAGGGCCAGAGCAGGGGCTAACAGACATGTTTGCTTGCCTTTTTCAAGTCACTCAGTTAAAAATGGGTGTATTGTAAACCTTGGCAAGTTTATCTCTTCCACCTTCCTAATTTAGTGCACTCTTCCACAGTTTAATATGATTCTTACTTTGTGGACAAGAAGGGGAAACTGGTTGGGAGGCTAACTAGAAAGACCTTATGTAAACATAAAAGGGAACTGTGGCTTCCAATACTTTTTTATCCTAATAGAATTTGAAACCTCAAAATATTAGGAATTCAGAATATCCCCAAAGATAAGGGTAACTCATTCATTCATGTGTGTGTCAAATGATGATCTGTCTGACTTGCAGATGAGAAAGTCAGAAGATACTGAATTTTCTTTGATAGAAAAATATCTTTGGAATGCAAAAAGAGACGAGATTAGATTGCCAGAGTTCTAGATTAATTTTTCTCTCAGTCCCATCAAATAGGGGGACATCTAAGGTACAGAAATGAGGAGGGATAAAAACATATTGCTGAAGAGCCTTAGATTTTTAGAAGGAAGAGGAAAGAACTAGAGAATGAGCAAATTTACCAGCAGATAGTGATTTTAATGGGATGCCTTGTCCGTTTCTTCTCTTCTGAAAGCTGCTTTTCTCTGTGTGCCTGAGGTGAGAATACACAATTGCTTGGCTTTTCCTGACCAAGGAGCTGGAACAGCGGCCTTACCTGTTCAGTTCTTTTATGATCCTACTGACTTGGCTCCCATATAATGGTGTCTTGCAGACCAGAGGGATCAACCTCTCCTGCATCCGGACCTGTGTGGTGGTGGCGGAGGAGAGGCCCCGTGTTGCACTCCAGCAGTCCTTCTCTAAGCTCTTCAAAGACATCGGGCTGTCCCCGCGGGCTGTCAGCACCACTTTTGGATCAAGAGTCAATGTAGCAATATGTTTACAGGTGACCCTCATGAAATCTTGTCTGCTCACAAACGGGAGAGGAATATGGAGTATCCCAGAGCATGGGCTTTGGAGCCAGGCTGCCTGGGCTTGGGCCCCAGCCACGCTTACTTGCTTTGGAACTTTGGGCTTTTTAATCTCGATTTCTTTGTGTCTCATTTTGCTCATCTGTAAGGTGAAGGTAGCAGTACTGTGCTTCGCCAGGCAGCTCTGCACAATCACTGAGCTGCCAGCTCGGAGTTCTTGGAGCAGTGCTGGCAGTGAGCGCAGTGTTAGTGTTTACTTGAGTCGTTGTCATGTGGTCATGATGATGAGTCACAAAGATTTGAGTCTTATTTGGATTTTACTTGTATCTGACCTGTTTTTCCTTTTTCTTTTTTTTTTTATTTGAGACGGAGCCTTGCTCTGTCACCCCAACTGGAGTGTAGTGGTGCAGTCTCGGCTTACTGCAACCTCCACCTCCTGGGTTCAAGCGGTTCTCTCACATCAGCCTCTGGAGTAGCTGGGATTACAGGCGTGTACCGCCACGCCCAGCTATTTTTTGTATTTTCAGTAGAGACAGGGTTTCACCCTGTTGACCAGGCTGGTCTCAAACTCCTGACCTCAAGTGATCCAGCCGCCTCAGCCTCCCAAAGCGCTGGGATTACAGACATGAGCCACCGCGCCCGGCCTGACCTTCTGTTTTTCTGTCTCTATATTCTATACCACTTTTTTCTTTTTTTTTCTTTTCAGACAATAACCTTGTATTCTCTTCTCCACCCAGATGGCAACTTTGTCATGTTATTCTTGATGGGTAAATAACAGAAAAGGGACTAGAAGTGAGACTAATTTTATGTATTAATAGGTAATAAGGCAAATATAGCACCAGGTGTGGTGGTTCATGCGTATAATCCCAGCACTTTGTGAGGCCAAGGCAGGAGGATTGCTTGAGCCCTGAAGTTTGAGATCAGCCTGGGCAACATAGTTGAGACCTCATCTCTCCCCTACCCCCACCACCCACCCGCAAAAAATATAGCTGGGCTTGGTGGTACATGCCTTTAGTCCCAGCTACCTGGAAGTCTGAGGCCAGGGGACTGCTTGAGCCCAGGAGGTTGAGGCTGCAGTGAGCTGTGATTGTACTGCTGCACTCCAGCAACCTGGGTGACAGATTGAGACCCTGTCTCTTAAAAAAATAATAAGGCAAATATAGGCATGGACAAAAGTGAGTGAAAGAAGATAGCACACATGGGTGGATTATTTCAGGTCTTCTGTGACCTTCTTCTTTCAGAAGGGTCTTGATGGTTTAACCTTGAGCCCCATCATAGCCCTCTTGCTGTCACTGTGGCCAATATTGGTTTTGCAAGTCCCTGGGTTGCCGACCTGTCTCACCTCTGCTTTGAATCCAGGGATGAAAGCCCTCCTCAGCATGGAAACGTTTCAGTGCTGCCACAGTACCCGTGATAAGAGTGAGAGCAGGGGGCCTACTCTCAAGGGGAGGAGAGGCGAAAAGAGTGTGGATTTTTCATGTATATGGCTAAATTATTTCTTGGTTTGAAAATGTGAAATACAGTTTATCGAAATTCTAAACAATGCATTGATTTGTCTTTCTTTAGGGAACCTCAGGGCCTGATCCGACTACTGTGTATGTGGATCTGAAATCACTAAGACATGACAGGTACAACAGATTTATTAATGCTCCTTTCCTACTAGTTCCTAAGCATAACAAATTCGGAACCTCAGAGCCAGCATTTTCCCTCATTCCTTTTGTTCATATCTTCCAGGAGGGGAATGGGAAGAGGGAAGGAATTTGTTTTTATCATTAATATATGAGATTTACATTTATAAGAAAGCTTTAATTCTCTCAGTTGCTACACTGTTCTTTAATATTAAAGTATATTAGTTATTGCCCATATAAAAGTATTTTGTGACATTTGATATAAATTAAACTAAAATGGATAGTCTCTTTCCTCTAAGAGTTTAAAAATAATAGGACAGATAAGATAAATGAGTCAGAGTAGGGTTTTTGAAACAACACTTTATCTGAGCCCCATGGGTAAAAGCCTGCCTCCTTAGCCCAGAAGGGAATTTTAGCTGTGTCCCACGGTGAGCACTGGCCCAGGGCTCTAAGACCTCTCTTCCAAAGCCCCACTGCCCTGGATGTGTTATCTGGAGTGCCCCACTGCACTGACCTAGCCTGCATAGGTGGAGCATCTCTCTCATGCAGCAGTTTGAAACCTGGGAAGATTTTGCCGCCCCAGAGGAGATTTGACAATGTTTGGAAACATTTTGGGTTGTCATAAAAGGGGGCTTGCTACTGACATCTAGTGGGCAGAGGCCAGAGGTGTTGGTAAACACTCTGCAATGCACAGGATAGCCCCTTTCAACAAAAAATTATCTGGCCAAAATGTTAGTAGTGCTGAGTTTGAGAAACCCCGCTGTAGTGTGAGGAAGAGAGACAAGTTAGAGGTCGTGGGAAGGCAGCACTGAGCTGCAGGAACATGGCGACTTCTCTTCTTAAAAGCCCTATATATAGTAAATACCGTTCTTCTGCAGGGTTCGTCTCGTGGAACGTGGCGCCCCTCAGAGTTTGCTTCTCTCAGAGTCTGGAAAGGTAATTTGTTCTGTTGACCATGGGGAAGGTGGGCTGTGTGGAGAAGTGGTTCAGTTTAAAGAAACCAGAAGCCATATAATATATTAGTGTCCAGGGCAAGCCTTAATTGAAATCTGGAGATAATTTCAGCTTGGCTAATACTTTCAAATTCATATGGGTACATAGATAAGAAGAATAGTAAATTTGAACTCTCTTAATTTCCATCGATTTTTAAAAATCCAACTGACATGTTATTCTTATTGACAGACCAGCAAAATGCAGTGCTCATTGTATGAAAGGTGGATATGTTTTTTTTTTTTTTTCGTGATGGAGTCTCACTCTGCCACCCAGGCTAGAGTGCAGTGGCGCGATCTCAGCTGACTGCAAGTTCTGCCTCCCAGGTTCAAGGAGAACTTGCTTCAGCCTCTGAGTAGCCGGGGTTACAGGCACCTGCCCCCACGCCCAGCTAATTTTTGTGTTTTTAGTAAAGATGGGGTTTCACCATGTTGGCCAGGCTGGTCTTGAATTCCTGACCTCAGGTGATCACCTGCCTCGGGCTCCCAAAGTGCTGGGATTACAGGCATGAGCCACTGTGCCCGGCCCGGTTCTATCTTACAAACGTCACAAGGAGAAAGCTAGGAGAGGCCGAGATGGGAGTGTGGTTTAAGGTCAGGGAAGACACACATGCATTTAAAGTTGAAAGGAAAATAAAAATGGGGATGAGATTAAAGATATTTGAGAGTTACCATCTCACACCAGTTAGAATGGCAATCATTAAAAAGTCAGGAAACAGGTGCTGGAGAGGATGTGGAGAAATAGGAACACTTTTACACTGTTGGTGGGACTGTAAACTAGTTCAACCCTTGTGGAAGTCAGTGTGGCGATTCCTCAGGGATCTAGAACTAGAAATTCCATTCGACCCAGCCATCCCATTACTAGGTATATACCCAAAGGACTATAAATCATGCTGCTATAAAGACACATGCACACGTATGTTTATTGCGGGATTATTCACAATAGCAAAGACTTGGAACCAACCCAAATGTCCAACAATGATAGACTGGATTAAGAAAATGTGGCACATATACACCATGGAATACTATGCAGCCATAAAAAATGATGAGTTCATGTCCTTTGTAGGGACATGGATGAAATTGGAAATCATCATTCTCAGTAAACTATCACAAGAACAAAAAACCAAACACCGCATATTCTCACTCATAGGTGGGAATTGAACAATGAGAACACATGGTCACAGGAAGGGGAACATCACACTTCGGGGACTGTTGTGGGGTGGGGGGAGGGGGGAGGGATAGCATTGGGAGATATACCTAATGCTAGATGACGAGTTGGTGGGTGCAGCGCACCAGCATGGCACATGTATACATATGTAACTTACCTGCACATTGCGCACATGTACCATAAAACCTAAAGTATAATAATAAAAAAAAATAAAAAAAATAAAAAGATATTTGAGAGTTAACATCTGTGGGAGTAAGATTTCTTAGATTAGAATGAGGCTATAAAACGTCAAAAGAGAGATTTAGTGAGAAGCAATTTACTAAGGATGATAGGAAACCCACATGCATTGTCAAGACAAGTGGGAATTTCTCTGCCCTTTGACGAGATAGTGGTGATACCTCAGAATCCTGTCTAGTAATTCTGAAGGGCAGTGAAAAAATTGTGGAGGGAAAAAAAGAATCCCTGCCAAACCTACTTGGTGGTGTATCACCCCATGGGGCGCTTACTCCAGTCTCACTCTCTGTTTGCATCTGCGAGCGGAGGGGGTTTTGCTGATTTTGTTACTGCCTTGTCACATCTTCACTTGCCTCAGCAGCCAAGCACACCTCACGAGCATTAGCCTGTGCCCGCCCTGGACTAAGGGAACCGTCTCGTCTCTTCCTTGAGGTTTTAGATGTTTGCGCCCAGATAATTATTGAGGGCTTCTCAAGTAACCTCATACTTTAGAAACCCAAGATAAAAAGGGAGTTCGAAGGGGGCAGAATATGGGTAACCAGAGAGGCCCTTCTTTTGTTAGAATGGTTGAGCCATTCCCTCAGCCAGCATATGTGTCTTCCTTTTCCTTCCTGAGGAAGATCCTGGGGTCGTGGATATCCGTCTGTCCTGCAAAGCTGCTGCTGTCCTCTCTCACTCTTCACATTCCTCCAACTCTAGCACCAGCTGGAGTCTGGAGTAGAGTCACTCAGGCTGTCCCTGCCTGCTGCCCTTTCTGTTTTAAAGGGTTTCACTGCCATCATCCCAGTGAATGAGAAAGAGCATGAAAAGGGAAAGGTTATTCTACAAATTCTACTGTTAAGGTCCTGATCTGCAGTTTCTCATCCCTTTGAAGAGATGGCAGACTGGCTCCCATTTTATTTTTGAGGCTGAGTTTTATTAGACCTTTGGTCTTCAATGAACTGAGGAAGGTTCAGTGAGAGCAAGACACAAGGTCTCTGCCATGGTCCCCTCAGGGTAGCTGCTGTGATGCCATTGCAGCTGGCTCTCGCCCTGTGTGCCTCTCCCACCTCTCCAGCAGGTGACTAACTGCTTTTCCTGGAGGTCATTAGATTTCACTGAACTCAATCTTTGTATTTTCCCTTTGATTCTTAGATTTTACCTGGAGTGAAAGTGGTTATTGTTAATCCTGAGACCAAAGGGCCGGTTGGAGACTCTCACCTTGGAGAGGTTTGTAATAATTTTCATTTTTACTCTGAAAAGTCAGCAGTAAAAATCTCTAGGATTCACATTTTAGAAATCAGTAAAACTTCAGATTTAGCTTTCCCCCGTTGTGAATGGAGTTAATTTTTTTCTGTAAGGCATGAGACTGAAATTGACAGAAGAGGGAGATTGAAACTGGGATCCAGGGAAGATTTAGGCACCCAAACTGGAAATGGTGCCAGATTTGTCCACTGACATGCCCTTAGCTAGAAAGGAAAGTGAGCAAATCCTACATGTTCCCACCTATTAAGGTACGAAACTGAAAGGAGTCACATATTTACAAATTTTTAAGGTCATTCAGATGTTATATTGTATTCTAAAATGTATCCATGTTTGCATTAACAAAAAAATTCTAGGCCCAGCCCTTTAACAAAAAATATTTATATATAAATACATATTATTTATATATAAGTATATAAAAATTAACTATATAAAATAGTTAATTTTTCTTCCTCCAAATCTTTGTTTTTGTTTGTTTATTTGAGACAGTCTCACTCTGTCGCCCAGGCTGGGCTTACTGCAACCTCCACCTCCCAGGTTCAAGTGATTCTTGTGCCTCAGCCTCCCAAGTAGCTGGGACTACAGGCACGTGCCACAATGTCTGGCTAACTTTTTGTATTTTTAGTAGAGATAGGGTTTTACTATGTTGCCCAGGGTGATCTCAAACTCATAAGCTCAGGTGATCCGCCTGCCTCAGCCTCCCAAAATACTAGGATTACAGGCATGAGCCCCCATGCCCAGCCTCCCCAAATCTTTGAAGGATGCTGATATTTCATTACATAGCTGAATGGGAGGAGTACTGTAAGTGCAGGAGCCAGATGACCTGGGCTCTGCCACTTACAAGCTTCTCAGTATTGGACAGGTTAATTTCTTGGGGCCTCAGTTTCCTCATCCATAAATATTAATAGCACTGGCGGCTGGCCGCAGTGGCTCACACCTGTAATCCCAGCACTTTGGGAGGCCAAGGTGGGTGAGTCACGAGGTCAAGAGATCGAGACCATCCTGGCCAACATGAGGAAACCCCGTCTCCACTAAAAATACAAAAATTAGCTGGGCGTGGTGGCGTGTGCCCATAGTCCCAGCTACTTGGGAGGCTGAGGCTTGAACCCAGGAAGCGGAGGTTGCAGTGAGCCGAGATCACGCCACTGCACTCCAGCCTGATGACAGAGCAAGACTCTGAAAAATAATAATAATAATAATAGCACCATCCAGGTGCAGTGGCTCATGCCTGTAATCCCAACACTTTGGAAGGCTGAAGCAGGAGTTTGAGGCCACTCCACTTTGAGGCCAGGAGTTTGAGGCCAGCTGGGCAACATAGCAAAGACCCCATCTCTACTTTGAAAAACATTTTTTTTTCTGAGACAGGGTGTTGCTCTGTCACCCAGGCTGGAATGCAGTGGTGCCATCTTGGCTCCCTGCAACCTCCATCTCCCCGGTTCAAGTGATTCTCCTGCCTTAGCCTCCCACGTAGCTGGGATTACAGGCGCACACCACCACACCTGGCTAATTTTGTATTTTTAGTAGAGAGGGGGTTTCACCATGTTGGCCAGGCAGGTCTTGAACTCCTGGCCTCAAGTGATCCACCCGCCTTGGCCTCCCAAAGTGCTGGGATTATAAGCGTGAGCCACCACACCCAGCCTATTTTAAAAATTTTTAAATGTTAATAGTAGCATCTACCTCACCTCCTGAGTAGAATCATTATAACAATTAAATGTATTAACACCTGCATCTGTAATGTACATGGAACAGTGTCTGTCACATAATGATTCTCAGTAACTTTATTGTTAGCTATTGCTCTGTTTATATTATAAACTCAAACACCGCATGGTGTTTCCCTGTGGGCTTCCACGGTTATCCCGGAAGCACAGAAATGATCCCTGATGTGTTCGTGGGACTCTGGAGGAGGGTGAGAAATGAACCAGGGAGACAGGGTAGCCTTGTGGGTGAGAGTACACCCTCTGGAGCCACACGGGCATGGGTGCGAGTCTCCTCATTTCCGCGTGTTAGGGGAATTAGTTAACTCCTTGTTTTTTCATCCGTAAAATGGGAACAACATTGTGTGAACGATGTTGTCATTGTCATATATATCAGGATGGATGGAGATTAGGTACATGATGAGCACGTGGTAAATGTCAGCTGCCTTTATTGATGCAGTTGTGTTGTTGTTAATATAAAAATGAGATTTAAAAAATCAAAATAACCTGATCCAAGAGAATTAATACAGTTGTGTGTCCCCAGTGAGTTGTGACCAAAGCACTTTTCTTGTAGATTTGGGTGAACAGTCCCCATACAGCCAGCGGCTACTACACCATCTATGATAGTGAGACTCTTCAAGCTGATCATTTCAACACTCGCCTCAGCTTTGGAGATGCAGCTCAGACACTCTGGGCTCGTACAGGATACCTTGGTTTTGTCCGCCGGACTGAGCTCACAGCGGCCACTGGAGGTACTTCTGCAACAACTCCCCATTGACCTTGCTTTGTGTTTCTGTAGCACTAGCTGACCTCCTTCAGCCTGCCTTGGATTGTGGAGTGTGTCTATTTAGTTACTCCCTTCTGTGACTCTTAAACCCATAAGTGACTCTCTATTCATTTGGAGTCATGCCTTGCCCCATGAAGAGTGTCTAAGAGGTGAGCGCTTGGGGCAAGCCCAGGAGCATCCCGAGCTGTGAGTCAGAGAGATGTGCCTGATGGCGAGTGAGCGTCCCTGGCTAAACAGACTTTCAGTCCCTGCAGGGCTGATTCCACATCTGGGAAAAGCGTTACATCTTGTAGCTCATCTACCCTGCACACCACTTGGAGAGCAGGAGGAGGGGCGTCAGTTCCAAGGAGCCATCTTGCTGAGGCATGGCAGTGCCTCAGTGTCTTGTGTTGGACACAGCCTGCTTCCTGGCCAGGCCTCCGGTATGAGGATTCCCTCCCATCACCCTCTGCCCAGTTGATTGTCACAGCTTCACTGCTGCCCACCGTCACTCTTTCTTCCAGACTGGCACTTACAGCCACTTAAAAATACCCAACACTGACTATATCCTATACTTGAAGAAGTGATAGATATATAACTCACTGGATTTTAAAGTCCTAAATTCTCCATAGTTCCATACTGACCAGCATCCATAGTTCCCCAGATTTCATGGAGAGGCAGGGGCAACCCAGTGGAGCAGAGGGTGGCATCCCTGCCTGGTGCCCTGGTTTTGCAGCCCACCTCTGCCATTTGCTGGGTGACCTTGAGCAATCACTTAGCCTCTGTTTCCTGCTTAGAAAATGGGGATGACTGTGTTTCTTGCCTCATGGAAATGATGTGAGATTAAAGGACGTGATGCATTTAGATGCCAAGAACGGTGCCTGGCACACAGGAAGCACCCATTAGTCATTCACTGCTATGTTTCTCTTGTTTTTGTCATCAGTCTTCATGAGCTCACCAGGTGATGGGAGCCTCTGCTGCACCTCCTGATCCTTTTCACTCCAACAGCTTCAATCACTTTGTTTTGCTGAATTTTTCAGAAATCTGTGTTTTTCCAGAAATTACTGCAAAATAATCTTCCTTCTGTGTCCTAGCTGGATTACAAGCCTGTTAGAAACCAGGACTAGTTTCCTCTATGTTCTACAACCCTCCTCCTTATATCTGTATTCCATGAAGCTACCTAGAAAGAATGACACTTGTTCAACTCCTCTCCCTCTCAACTCCTGTCTTTCCTCCATCCCTCCCTTCTGGCTGAGTCCTGTTTGTCCTTAAAAGCTCAGCTCTGCCCTCAGCTTTTCCAGGTGCCTTCCCTGAACCTTTGAGCTAGACTCAGTGATGTCCTCTGCCCCTCTGAACCTCATGCACACTCGCTGGGCTTGCTACATTACAACGGAATGCCTCTTTGTGTATCTTTTCCCCCACCTCAACTGTAAGGATCTTCAGAGCAGGAATTGGGTTTTGTCAGTTTTGTCTCCCCAGCACATAACACAGTTCCTAACATGTAATAATAATAACAGTTAATTTCTGGTATCATTTACAATATACCACATACCATATTAACTACTGTGCATGGATTAACTCACAAATCCTCACAGCAGCCATTGATTATTATTCCCATCTCACAGAGGAGCAGCAGGATTCAGAGCCTTAAGGAATTTGCCCAGAGTTACACAGTTGGTAGGGGCAGAGCCAGGTGACAGGCAGTCGGACCCCTCTGCTCTGGACTCCAGTGTTATGTTGCACTCAGTATATGTCCGAGCCACATTTCTCTCTTTTTCTTTCTGTCAGAGCGTCATGATGCATTGTATGTGGTGGGAGCGCTGGATGAAACACTGGAGCTGAGAGGATTACGATACCACCCAATCGATATTGAGACCTCGGTGTCCCGGATCCACAGAAGCATTGCTGAATGGTAACTCCCCCAGCATACACTGTGCTTCCCACTTCAGTTTTAGTCGTAATGTCAACTGATTTAATTAATTGGTCATTGGGACCACATACCTACCTTGAAACATAGAGCTCCATGGGAGGAGTAAGGAAATAGACTGATTCTTGTCTTGGGTGTGCAATCTGCGGTGGCCAAAAAGGCCTATCCATAGGAGCCAGATGAGGCCATGAGGCCCCGGGGGAACACTCTGATACCTTCTGTGGAATGCTGGAACTGAGTCCTTTTTTAGTGATAGACTCTCATAATGGGAAGGGACTAACAGATCATTGATCTCTTGAAAGTCAGCATAATATGGTGGAAAGAACCAGCTTAAAGGTTCTCCTCATCTGTAAAACACTCTCTCTGCTACTTCCTAATTATCAGAAGCACCAAATGAGAATGTGCTTTGTAAACTATTAAATGGTAAGCAGATGAAAAGGGTAGTTGATATTATCTCATCCAGTTTCCTGCTCTTTGCAGGAATTCCCCCTACATTTTCCCTGATAAAGGATCATCCAAACACGTATTGACTTAAAATCTGTAAAATTAAAACTGTGGTTTGGCCAGGTGCAGTGGCTCACATCTATAATCCCAGAACTTTGGGAGGCCAAGGCGGGCACATCGCTTAAGCCCAGGAATTCAAGACCATCCTGGGCAACATGGTAAAACCCCATCTCTACAAAAAAATAAAAAAAATAGCCAGGTGTGGTGGCAAGCCTGTAGTCCCAGCTACTCAGGAGGCTGAGGTGGGAGGATCACTTGAGCCTGGGAGGTTGAGGCTACAGTGAGCCAAGATTATGCCACTGCACTCCAGCGCTGGTGACAGACTGAGACTGTCTCAAAAAAAACAAAACAAAACAAAAACCACCTCTGTAGTGTTTACCTACTGGCTTTCATTCTGGGTTCTTAACCAATACAGAATCTGTTTGGTTTGTTTTCTACATATTTTAGTGAACGTGTCCTTCTTCACCACTTTTCCCCATGCTAAACAGCCACAGTTCTTTCGATGGTTGCTCATGCTTTCCAGATACTTCTTTGTCTAAAAATGCTCTTGTAGGCTGGAAATGGTGGCTCACGCCTGTAATCCCAGCACTTTGGGAGGCTGAGGTGGGTGGATCACTTGAGGTCAGGAGTTCAAGACCAGCCTGGCCAACATGGCAAAACCCTGTCTCTACTAAAAATACAAAAATTAGCTGGGTGCAGTGGCAGGCACCCGTAATCGTAGCTGCTCGGGAGGCTGAGGCAGAAAAATTGCTTGAACCTGGGAGGCGGAGGTTGCAATGGGCCAAGATTGTGCCACTGCACTCCAGCCTGGGCAACAGAGCAAAACTCTGTCTCAAAAAAAAAAAAAAAAAAAAAAAAAAAAAAAAAAAAAACACCCAGATGCTCTTGTTTTCGTAGGAGTCTCTCCCCAGACCTGAACAAGACTCTGACCAAGATAAGAACATCTTTAGACATCTGGAAAGCATCCAGAGAAGCTGGGTGCTGTGGTTACTTTGTCATTTTAGACATTTGACTCTTAATGGAACCAGATATTGTGTACATTTTTAATTACTGGAATTTGGTTTTGTTTGTTTGTTTTGTGAGACAGAGTCTTCCCAGGCTGGAGCGCAGTGGTGCGATCCCGGCTCACTGCAACTTCTGCCTCCTGGGTTCAAGCGATTCTTCTGCCTCAGCCTCCCGGGTAGCTGGGACTACAGGCACACACCACCATGCCCAGCTAATTTTTGTATTTTTAGTAGAGACGGGGTTTCACCATATTGGCCAGGCTAGTCTCGAATTCCTGACTTCGTGATCCGCCCACCTTGGCCTCCCAAAGTGCTGGGATTACAGGCGTGAGCCACCACACCCGACTGGAATCTGTTTTTAAAGCAGTTTAGCCCTGCAAACCAAGTCAGGCCCTACCTTCTAACCCAGTAACTCCACTCGGTGGAAAGTGGCTTATGGCCCTTTTATACAATAGGAGACACTTGCGTGGGGCACTAATAACTCATGTGAGTCAGACAGACTCTCTTCCTGTTGGGTTTAAGAATACTGCCTTAGGGTGGTCTGAAGGTAGTGAGTTAATTCAGTTGATTGTTCACAGTCAATTACAAATCAGTCAAACTATTCGTTCTGCTCTTTCCCTCTTTCTCACTACTGCACTTGACTAGTCTAAAAAAACAAAAGAATATTAGTCAAAGCTCTCATGGGGCAAATAACAGGCTCCCTTCAAAAAAGCTTAAGTGAAAGAATTAATGGAAAGAATATCTGGCTATCTCAGATGTTCCAAAAAAACTAACTCTGGGTCTTAGGAAAGGTAGAAACAAGGGAATGGTAAGGCCATCAGGAATCACTGTCCCCTTCTTTTCTAGAGCCATATGGGCATTCCCTTCTTTTTCGCCTCCCTGAAGAGGGATTCTCTCTGCTTCTCTGTGCCCTGGGCTACCCCAGAATATTCAAATCCATGTCATTGGTTCAAATGACCAGTTAACAACTTTTTTTTTTGAGACAGAGTCTCAGTCTGTTGCCCAGGCTGGAGTGCAGTGGCGCAGACTTGGCTCACTGCAACCTCCGCCTCCTGGGTTCAAATTATTCTCCTCCCTCAGCCTCCTGAGTAGCTGGGACTACGGGTGCCCACCACCAAGCCTGGCTAATTTTTGTATTTTTAGTAGAGACGGGATTTCGCCATGTTGGCCAGGCTGGTCTCAAACTCCTGACCTCAGGTGATCCACCCGTGTTGGCCTCCCAAAGTGCTGGGATTATAGGTGTGAGCTACCGCGCCTGGCCTGACGACTTTAAATTCCACTTTCAAACTCCCAGGAGATTCTGGACGACTCAGCTGTGTTCACAGGGGCAAGATGTCTCTCATATATATATATATATATATTCATTATAGAATTTTTCCCTCAGTCTTATCAGGTGAAATTGAAAGGTGTCATATATGGTAGACATGACTGCTGACCTTCTGGTTGGGATTGAGGGGAGAAGGCGGGGAAATGGGCTAAGTCTGGGACAGATGCTATAAAAGATAACTGAAAAATGTAGTGACAAGTTAACGAACTGTCATTGAAATTTCAGTGCCGTGTTCACATGGACCAACTTGCTTGTGGTGGTTGTGGAACTGTGCGGCTCTGAACAGGAAGCCCTAGATCTGGTCCCATTAGTGACCAACGTGGTCCTGGAAGAGCATTACCTCATCGTTGGCGTCGTGGTTGTGGTGGACCCAGGTGTCATCCCGATCAACTCCAGAGGAGAGAAGCAGAGGATGCACCTCCGTGATAGCTTCCTAGCTGACCAGTTAGACCCCATCTACGTGGCTTATAACATGTAACCAGCCTTGTGGGGACTGCAGGGGGCCATTCTGAAGAATCACAAAGACAGAAGACCTCTGGCTAAGAGCAGGCTTTCAAACGATGTGAAATAAGCTGAGATGGCTACATGATATTCTTCATCTTATCCTGTGGGATTCTGCAATCATAAAACACAGGAAAGGGGAATTGTGTGATGGCAAATGAAAAAAATGTTAACATTTGGTAGACATGTGCTTTGACATAGCGTGAGCAGCACATTACTAAAGCAATTACATGCGTGTTGCATTTTTTTCATCTGTTGTACATAGTTGTATTTTTATCTAATGCCGTTTTAGAATTTTCTAAGGGAATTTAATGAATTCACATGAAAGGGGTAGTCTGAGTGACACAGTTCCCCACTCCGTACTGTATTTTGCCATTCTGCCGTAGCTAGATGTTCTGTGGGGTTTGTTAACATGGAACTACTCAGCTGTCTTTCAGTCAACCCATAAGCAAATCAGATAACCCACTGACTATGAGAATTACTTTATATAGATAATTCTTGACTGTAAAACATTTTGACCAGTGTTTTACAACATGTACATAAGAATACACATAATTCAACTAGAGATTTGAAGAACTGGCTTGTATAGTTATAACAACCCAGTAGAAACATTTCTACTTTGAGAGAATTTCAATATTCTCTTAATGTTGTGTAATTGATTAGGTAACTAAAAAGCGCAAATTGTTGGCACGTTTTGCTGCACATTGTTCTATGTCTTTGTTGGCTGGTGTATTTTATCAACTAAAGCTGCCTATGTTTGTTTTTAAAGCTCGCATTCCCAGAATCAGCTTAGGCTTCTATGAATTCAGCCTGTTTCTAAAAGCTGAAAATCTCAGTTTAAAAATCAAAATGTTAACACAAAGCTAAGATTCATCAGAGCCCACCCTATTCTAAGGAACCACAATAACTTACTCTGGCCCCAGTGTTAAAATGATCTTTCAGATTTAGAGTGACTGTAAGAATTTAGGATTTCCTCTTTTCCAGGCCCATTGTAAACTGTGTCTACAGTTTATCCATATAACTTCTCTTTTCTGAAAACTGAGGAGTATCCTCTGTTCTTCCAGTTCCTGAGGGCAGGGGGTTTAAAACAAGAAGGCCAGGAAGGCAGTGGGGATCCACCATCACATGGAACTGTAAGGCCATATAACTACACAAAACTGACCAATCTGGGTTGCCAAAGCAGCCAGGCTTATGCTGAAACCGGGGAAGTCTGACGTATGCAGGAAACTCTTTTGAAATAACTGTGGTGCCCAGGCCAAGCAGAATGAGATGGGACTGAGTTTGGCCTCTGGCTCGATTTCCTTTCTTTGGTCCGATACTTCGTGTATTTGAATATAGTTAAATCGTATTATTTTTTTCTTAACAGAAATATTTTTAAAAACGAAAAAGTACTCAAAAGTGAAAAGAGTTAACTTGTTAAAGCAGAATGGTTCTCTTTGACCCACTCTGGTCTATTGTGTAAATATTTATTTAGACTATTTTAATAATACATATTATTTACCCCACTGTAACATCATGTAAACTAAGTATGTTTTTAAACAATTTTTAAGACTTGTAATTACCCTGAAAATAAGGTTTATAATGCAAAGACCAGCTCCTTTGCGGTGGCAGTGCTCTAGGGCTGCCATTACATGGTCTTGTAACTAAAAGCCACTTTGTGACTCCCTTCATGTAATCCTCTTTTCCTCCCCACTCCTCCACAGAGGGCAGAGCTCAGGACATTTGCCAGTTCCAGATCTCTTTTTCAACATTTTGATGGAATTAATTTACACGTAATGAGGGAAGTCCTAGGATGGACAGAAAAAAAGCACTTACATTGCGGCACACAGGAAATCCCAGTGTCTAGCGATGGTTTGGTTTGCAGAGAACACAGCCTGATACTTGGAAAGTAATTTTCTTAAAACTGTTTTTAATGATCCACTAAACAAAGCAGGGGATCCTGAAGCTGATACAAATAAGTCTAGCTCTATAATCCCCAAGTTCTAAAAGTTATGGTTAGATTCTATTCTGTGGGTTGCTTTGATAATTCTTACTAACACAGATTAGGGTATAGGCATCTAGAGATGCATTGTCCAATGTAAACACTATAAAGAGAGCCACATCTGTAATTTAAATGTTTCTAGTAACCACATTTTTTTAAAAGTAAAAAGAAACCCATGGTATTGATTTAAATATATTTTATTTAACCCAATAGCTCAAAAACACTATCATTTCAACATAGGATCAATATAAAAATTATTAATGAGTTATTTTACTTTTTTTCATATTAGGCCTTTGAAATTCAGTGTGTATTAAACACATCTCAATTCAAACCATCGCCATATTTCAAGTCTTTGTAGCCAAATGTGACTAGTGGCTACCATATTAGACAGTGCAGATCTATACTCATTCCTTCAAATACATTACTCCGTTAATCTCAAAGTGTGGCCAACTCCCAGTTACTTAGAGGCTGATTATCTAGTTTTGTAGTTCTTCAGGCCTCTAATTTGTTTTTTGCTGTCTGCTTTATTGATCTTTTGCATGTCCCCCAAAGCCCGAATCTGCTCATGGAGGAAGGAAGGCTAAGAACTGTCCTTGAGGAACTTCATCAGTAACTCTGGTAAAGCATCCTGTGGAGGGAGAGGAGAGCCCAGTCATTTGCTTAGATGGTGTTTTTGGGATCACCTGCAGATTTAAAGTCTACTCTGCCACAGACTCGAGTAAGAAAATGTTCTCTTGATGACACAGTGCTCCTACTCTATCCACATTAAGTAGCACCTTTGTGGTAGAACTGATTCTTAAGGCAGGCTTGAAAGGCCATTACTAATAGAAACACAGCCTTTCCCATCCTCTGGAACATACTCTGTCTGGGTTTTTAATGTCTGTGGAAAAAAACTAAACAAGCCCCTGTCTCAGTTAAGAGAAATCTATTGGTCTGAAGATTTCTGAACCACTTTCTGGTTCTCAGCAGAAGTAACTGAAGTAGATCAGGAAGGGGCTGCCTCAGGAAGATTCCTAGATCCTAGGAATTCAGTGAGACCCTGGGAAGGACCAGCATGCTAATCAGTGTCAGTGAATCCACAGTCTTTATTTCCTGCCTCATAAAGGGCCAGGTCTCCCCAGTACCAGGTCCTTTCCTCATGAAGTTGTGTTGCCTCAGGCTGTTTAGGGACCACTGCCTGTCTTGGTCACATGAGTCTGTCTCCTTACTTTAGTCCCTGGGCAATGCTTGCTTAATGCTTTTGTTGACTCAACAAGGGCCCGAGGCCTTAGGTTTTCTATTAAGGTCTCTGCCCCAGGCATGGTGCTCTATATTTTGGCCAAATAAATTACTTTCCTTGAATATCCAGGAATCTTTTAGACTAAAGCAATGAGGAGTTATCACCTCATCCTCAAACTCCAACAAGATCTATGCCTTAGTGTTGTTTTTGTTGTCTGCTTTGATGTAAAAGCAAGAGTATTTGGAGCAAGAAGCTGCAATGCGCCAAATACACAATAGGCCTTTTCTTTATCATTCATACGACATTTCTGGTTTAGGTGTATGTAGATGGGCCATGTTATTTGTCCAGAGGAAGAGACTGTAAAGATATAAGAATAATTTTTTAGTCCTAAATGCTGTTTTGTTTACTTTCTGTCAAGATATTTACCCGTGTCAAATTCAAACTACAGTACTGTGTAATTATGTATAAAGTTTTTTTATTTATTTGAAGTTAGACTAGATATACATTTTTAAATTTAACATCTGGCTGGACAGTGTTCTATTAACTCATTGAATGTGTTTCCTTTGTCTTGTGTTAATAAATATTGATGCTTGATTCTGTTTAATCCTTCACACATTGGGTGGAGGCTAGGGAATTGATAGATTTTAAATTTAACTTTAGATGGTAAGACCCAGTGATAGCTGGGGTAGTCTAAGGAAAGTGAACACAGAGATCCAGAGTCAGTGCTATTAAAGGATACTAGGTCAGGGAATCAGGGTGTCACTTTGAAAACTAAGGAGCCTGTTGTCAGGACTTTTCAAGGTAATAATTATAGTTTAGTCTTCCTCCCACCCATGTAGCATTTGGTAGTTGTATTTTCTTTTTTAATTTTTTGAGACAGAGTCTCACTCTGTCACCCAGGCTGGAGTGCAGTGGCACAATCTCAGCTCACTGCAGCCTCCGCCTCCTGGGTTCAAGCGATTCTCCCAGAGTAATCCCCAGTAGCTGAGATTACAGGCATGCGCCAACATGCCTAGCTAATTTTTGTATTTTTAGTAGAGACAGGGTTTCATCATGTTGGCCAGGCTGGTCTCAAACTCCTGACCTCAAGTGATCTGCCCTTCTCAGCCTCCCAAAGTGCTGGGATTACAGGCGTGACCCACCATGCCTGGCCTAAATTTGAATTTTTTCTGATCTGTAATTAGACTGGACTTTAGCTTTTCCTAAAATGAGATTTCATTTGCTCTTCCAATTCCTGGTTTCAAGAAACTTGGTGGGAGCCCATCAAATTGTGCATGTTTTCAGACACCGAAACTCGTCCTTGAATTATTTCATTGATCCAGGCTACTCTGGCAGCTGAGAACATTTTTTCATGTCACAGCACTGTGATAAGAGCTGAAGCCAGAGAGAAAAAAAATACCAAGTCACTGCCCTCAAGGAGATATAACAATCACAATACAAGGGTTAAGAGCAGACATGCATTGTGAGAGCAGGCAGGCAAGGCACATAGTCTGATGGTAAGGGAGGATAGTGAGGAGTAGGGAACCTCTGACCTGGGTTTCAGAGGATAAGACAGCCAGATAAGATAGTGAGCAGGAAGGCAGAGTCGCGTATTCTGGGAACTAGAATTCATTATTGGGATTGCTGTGGTTTGAATATATGTGTCTGCCCAAAATTCATATGTTAGAATCTAGGACCCAGTGTGATAGTTTTAAGAGGTGGGGCCTTTTGGGAAGTGATTAAGTTACGAGAGCTGTGCCCTGGTGAATGGATTAGTGCCCTTGTAAAAGTACTAGAGAGAACTGGTTAGGCCCTTTTGCCTTTCTGTCCCTCCTCCCATGCGAGGACATAGTGTTCGTCCACTCCAGAAGAAGCAGCATTTAAGGTACCATTTTGAAAGTAGAGACCAGGCCCTCACGAGACACGGAAACTGTCAGCACCTTAATCTTGGACTTCCCAGCCTCCATAACCATGAGCAGTAAATTTAAGCTGTTTATAAATTATCCAGGCTTAGGTACTTTGTTGTAGCAGCACAAAAGGACTAAGATAAGGATGCAAAGTTTGAGGGGAGAAAAGTAAAAGATAATTATGGAGGCTTGAGCCAGGGACAGATCACTGAGGGTCTTGTATATCATGCTAAGAATTTTGGACTTTTATCAAAGGGGCAAAGGAGAGTTAATGAGGGATTTAAAGGAGGGGGATAACATGCTCAGATTCCCAACATAGAAGATTATTCTGGCAGTCATATAGAAAATAGATTGGGGCTGGGCGTGGTGGCTCGCGCCTGTGATCCCAGTACTTTGGGAAGCCAAGGCGGAAGATCTCTTGAGCCCAGGAGTTCAGGGCTACAATTTACAGTTGCGCCACTGCACTCCAGGCTGGCTGACAGAGCAAGACCCTGTCTCTAAAGAAAAAGAAAAAAATAGATAGGAATAGATAGGGAAAAGGAGATAAAACTGGAAAGACTAGTTGGGAGACCTTTGCAGTAACCACAGTAATAGAGTGCTATGATTTGAATGTGTTCCCTCCAGATTCTTCTGTTGAAACTTAATGGCCAAGGTGATAGTTTTAAGAGGTCATTAGGTCATGATGGCTCCTCCCTCACAAATGGACTTAGAGCTCTTATGAAAGGCTTCATGCAGCAGCACTTGACTCGCTTACCTTCTGCCCTTCACCACCGGTGTTCCTCCCCTCTGGAGGACACAGCAACACAGCACTGTCTTGGAAAGAGAGCAGCCCTCACCATACAAGCCAACCTGCCAGTGCCTTGATGTTGAACTTCCTGGCCTCCAGAAGTGTGAGAAATACATTTCTGTTCTTTATAAACTACCCAGGTTCAGGTATCTTTGTTACAGCAGCACAAAACAAAGACATAGAGCAAGGGTACTTCAAGGCAGTAAGAATGGAGAAGAGAGGCCATGCATAAAAACTTTGGTGGCATTAAGATTCCAACTGCTGGCCGGGCGCGGTGGCTCATGCCTGTAATCCCAGCACCTTGGGAGGCTGAGGTGGGTGGATCACCTGAGGTCAGGTGTTCAAGACCAGCCTGATCAACGTTGGTGAAACCCCATCTGTACTAAAAATACAACAATTAGCTGGGTGTGGTGGTGGCGCATACCTGTAATCCCAGCTACTTGGGGAGGCTGAGGCAGGACAATCGCTTGAACCTGGGAGGCAGAGATTGCAGTGCGTCGAGATTGTGCCACTGCACTCCAGCCTGAGCGACAGAGTGAGACTCTGTCTCAAAAAAAAAAAAAAAAAAAAAAGATTCCAACTGCTGAATATTTAGGGTAAGGAAGAGGGAATCCAAAATAACTCCTAGATTTCTGGCTTGGGGGTTAGGTGGATGTGGGGCCATTTACCAAGGCAGGGGAGAAAACAGGAGGAATAGATTTGGGAAAGAAGACACTGTGTTCCTTATTGGTCATGTTCCTTTGAGGTGCTGTGGAACATGCAGGAGAAGAGGTCCAACAGACAGCTGAATACTGAGGTCTTTGCCTCAGGAGAGCTCTGGCCTAAAACTGTAGATTTAGGAGACAACATTTCAAAGTGGATGATACTGTCAAGGAAGAACATGTAGAGTGAGAAAAGGATCAGAGTCACGGTGAACAACAGCATTTAAAGGTTCGTGAGGGCCGGGCACAGTGGCTCATGCCTGTAATCCCAGCACTTTGGGAGGCCGAGGCGGGCGGATCACCTGAGGTCAGGAGTTCAAGACCAGCCTGGACAACATGGTGAAACCCGGTCTCTACTGAAAATACAAATTTAGCTGGGCATGGTGGTGGGCGCCTGTAGTCCCAGCTACTTGGGAGGCTGAGGCACGAGAATCGCTTGAACCCAGGAGGTGGAGGTTGCAGTGAGCCAAGATCGCACCATTGCACTCCAGCCTGGGCGAAAGAGCGAGACGCCATCTCAAAAACAAAATTAAAGAGGAGGGAGTGCTCAACAACCCAAAGGCCACAACAAAGCTGAGTAGAACGGGGATTGGATGGCATCTGCTGGACCTGTTCAATGAAGGAGTCCCTGGTAGCCTTGATGAGAGAGTTTTAGTGCAGCTGTATGGGCAGAAGCCTGAAAACTGGTTCAGGAGAGAACTGCTGGGAGGTGAGACTGAACAGAGGCCCCTCTCCAGAGGCTTTATTTGCAACTGCAAGTAGGAAGGAGAAAGGGGACAGTAGTTAGAAGAGGGATATAAAATCAAGGGGGGGCTGTTTTGAAGATGGAAGAAATAAACGTGTCAGGAGAAAAAGAATAGAGGGAAAGTTTCTAAATATAGCAGTAAGGGACAACTGACAAAGGAGGTCACTGTCACTGAGGAAGCTGGAGCGGACGGACTCCAGTGAGCAGGTGGAAGGATTGGCAGCAAGGGAGGAAGCACACTTTTTCAAATAAAACTGAGTATGAGCAAGATCCTACTAGAAGTTGCTATTAATAAAAGTCTACCTGATGACCTCATTCACTTCTCTGAATCTCCATTCTCAGTCTCCAGAGATCATTTCTATAAATAAATAACTCCCATGGTCAGACAGACCTGACAAAGCAGAACATAGACTCTGGAAATGATGGTGGTTCCTAAAGAAGCAGGTAAGAGGGAGTTCATAGTGCATGCATTAAAGAACAAACAAAATGAATTAGTTGTATTCAATTTCAGAATCTAGGAAAAGAATAAAACCCACTAAGAAAGTTGAAAGAAGGAAATAACAAAGAAAAGCAGACATTATAAAAAAGGAAGAAAACAGAAAACAGAAAAAGGTTCAACAGAACCAGAAACTGATTTCTTACAAATATTCTAATCACAGTAAAACCCATTTAACAAAGGGCATGCACACATGTACACAAAAAGTAGGAAACACAAAAGGGAACATAACTACAGATAAAGCACTTGTGCTTCTATTTCAAGGGATTATTTTTTTGGTAAATTTCCGTTTTAAATGGATAATTTTCTAAAAATTATGTAACTTTGAAAATTCACTCAAGAAATAGAAAATCTGAATTTTACCCCACTCACAAAGCAAAAAATAATCCTATTTTCATATATAAAAGAAAAAGCCATCCAACTAATCTTACCAACTTAGTATAAGTCAGATACCAAAGTCACACTAAGGCAGTTTTTAAAAATTCTAAATTAGTCTCACTTGAGAAAAGATACAAAATGATAAAGTCTAGGCCAGGCATGGTGGCTCACACCTATAATCTTCAGGAGGCCAAGGCAGGAGGATGGCTTGATGCCAGGAGTTGGAGACAAGGCTGGGCAACTTAACGGGACCCTATCTCTAAGAAAAATAAAAATAAAAAATAGCTGGGCATGATAGCACGCGTCTGTGATCCCAGCTACTTAGGAGACTAAGGCGGAGGATCACTTGAGCCCAGGAGTTTGAGGCTGCAGTGAGCCATGATTGTGCAACTGTACTCCACCCTGGGCAGCAGAGTGAGATCGTGTCTCATAAAAATAAAAATCTCAGTGTTTCAGTTATTTATTGCTGTGTAACAAACCACCCCAACTTAGTGGCATAAACCACAGCTGGGTAGAAAGTGATATAAAGTGAGCATCCTCCTCACAGTCTTGACTTTTCTAGTAGTGCTTCTGAAGTATCACCATTGTGTATTCTTTTTACTATATGTTGTTGATAGATGTGCTTTGTCAGTTAAAGAAGTCTAGGCCAGGTGCAGTGGCTCACGCCTGTAATCCCAACACTTCGGGAGGCCAAGGTGGGCGGATCACCTGAGATCAGGAGTTTGAGACCAGCCTGGCCAACACAGTGAAACCCCATCTCTACTAAAAATACCAAAAAAAAAAATAGCTGGGCTTGGTGGCAGGCGCCTGTGATCCCAGCTACTTGGGAGGCTAAGGCAGGAGAATCACTTGAACCTGGGAGGCAGAGGTTGCAGTGAACTGAGATCACTCCACTGCACTCCAGCCTGGGTGATGAGTGAGAACCCATCATAAAAAAAAAAAAAAAAAAAAGGCCGGGCACGGTGGCTCACGCCTGTAATCCCAGCACTTTGGGAGGCCAAGGTGGGCGGATCACGAGGTCAGGAGACCGAGACCATCCTGGCTAACACGGTGAAACACCGTCTCTACTAAAAATACAATAAAAAAATTAGCTGGGCGTGGTGGCAGATATCTGTAGTCCCAGCTACTCAGGAGGCTGAGGCGGGAGAATGGCGTGAACCCGGGAGGCGGAGCTTGCAGCGAATCGAGATTGCGCCACTGCACTCCAGCCTGGGCGACAGAGCAAGACTCTGTCTCAAAAAAAAAAAAAAAAAAAAAAAAAGTCTATTCTGGCTGGGCGCGGCGGCTCACACCTGTAATTCCAGCACTTTGGGAGCGGAGGCGGGTGGATCGCTTGACGCAAGGAGTTCGAGACCAGCCTGGCCAACATGATGAAACCCGTCTCTACCAAAAATTACAAAAGTTAGCCAGGTGTGGTAGCGGGTGCCTGTAATCCCAGCTACTCGAGAGGCTGACGCAGGAGAATTGCTTGAACCCGGGAGGCAGAGGTTGCAGTCAGCTAAGATTGCACCACTGCGCTCCAGCCTGGGTGACAGAGGGAGACTCCGTCTCAAAAAAAAAAAAAAAAAAAAAAGTCTATTCCATGCCTGCTGGATTTTTTTCATTAGTGTTGAAGTTTATCTTTTCCTCCCCACCGGGTCTATGAGAGGATCACATAGTTTTTTCCTTTCAGCTGTTAAGATGTATTATATAAATAGATTTTACTAATTTTTTTACACATCTGTAGCAGCCAGAGATTTTTCTAATATTGAACCATCCTTGATTTGACCCCTTTTGATCGTCATCTACTATTTCTTATACACCACTGGGTTTGCTTTGCTAATGTGGAGACTGTATTTTCCAATATATCTTCACATATTATCTTCCATCCCATGTGCTCTTTGCAATGTTACCCTGACATTCCCTCAAGAGGTAGTCTCTTCCCCTCAAATATGGTCTGATCAATAGAATGTAGCAGAAATAATGTGCATGACTTTTGGCGTGGATGAGCAGCAGCTTGAGCTTAAAATGCTGACTTTCCTGATGCTCCCTTTTAGAACCCAGCACTATATTGTAAGAGGCCCAAGCTCTGAAGAGGCGCTATGTTTAGGTTCTTTGGTCAATAGTCCCAGCTGAGCCCAGTCTTCGAATTATCCTAGTCTGGGTCTCAGATGAGATTATAGCTAGCATAGTTAGGGAAAAATAAGTGAGCCTCCCGAGTACCTGGGATTCCAGGCACGCGCCACCACGCCCAGCAAGTTTTTGTATTTTTAGTAGAGATGAGGTTTGTTGGCCAGACTGGTCTCAAACTCCTGACCTCAGGTGAAAAAGAATAACTGAACTTTAAGATAGATCAATAGATTATCTAATCTGAAGAACAAAGAGAAAAAAGATTGGAGAAAAAAATAGTGCCTCAGAGACCTGTAGGAAAATATTAAGTGGTCTAACATATTGTAATTGGAGTTCCAGATGGAGGAGAGAGAGAATGGGACATAAAAATATGTGAAGAAATAATGGGAAAAGCTTCCCAGATTTGGAAAGACATACATTTACTGACTGAAGAAGCTCAAGAAGCAGCAAGCGGTATAAATACAAAGAAAACCACTTAGGCAGAGTCATGGGCAAACTGCTAAACTTAAATAAAGCAAAAGTCTTCAAAGAAGCCTGAGAAAATGACATGTTACATAGCAGATAACAATGATACAAATGATAGCCAACTTCTCATTAAACACTATGGAAGCCAGAAGAACATAGAATACGCTTAGGCTGCTAGGAGTTAAAGACTGTCAATTCAGAATTCTATATCCAGTGAAACTAGTCTTCAAAAATGAAGGTGGGCCTGGCACAGTGGCTCACACCTGTAATCCCAGCACTTTGGGAGGCTGAGGCAGGAGGATTGTTTGAGCCCAGAAGTTTGAGACCAGCCTGGGCAATATAGTGAGACTGCATCTCTAAAAAAAAAAAAAAAAAAAAAAAAGATTAAGGTGAATTCTAAATCTGTTAAAGACCATCTGTGAGAAATTCACTAACATCCCACTTAACAGTGAAAAACTGAATGCTCTCTCCCTAATATTGGAAACAAGGGAAGAGAAAGTCTGTTCTCACCTTTTCTATTCAATGTTGTACTAAAGGTCTATCCAGAGCGATTAGGCAAGAAAAAGAAATAAAAGGCATCCAGAGGAAAAGAGGAATAAAAGCTATCTCTATTCACAGATAAAATGACTTGTACGTAGAAAATCCTAAAGAATACACAATTAGAATAAACAGGGTGACTATAGTCAGTAATAACTTAATTGTATATTTTTAAATAATATAATTGGATTATTTGTAGCTTAAAGGATAAATGCTTGAGGGGATGGATACCCCACTCTCCATGATGTGCTTATTTCGTATTGCATGCCTGTATCAACACATCTCAAGTACCCCAGAAATGTATACACCTACTATGTACCTACAAAAATTTTTTAAAATTTAAGCAAACACTAAAAGGAATAAGTGACTTTCACAAGGTTGAAGAATACAAGAGCAACATAAATCAATTTTATTTCTATTAACTAGCAATGAACTTTCCAAAAATAAAATACACAAAACAATTCCATTTGAAATAGCATCAAAAGGAATAAAATACGGTCTGTGACTTATGATGGTTCAACTTAACAATTTTTCAACTTTACAATGGTGCAAAAGTGATGCAGTCAGTAGAAACCATACTTTGAGTACCCATAAAACCATTCTGTTTTTCACTTTCAGTACAGTATTCAATAAATTAAATGAGACAGGGAGCCATGGGTGGGGAGATGTTGGAGTGGAGGCTTGACAGGAAGTGGGATCGGTGCCTGGCAGATGTGGCCATGATGATAAGTACTAGTTTTGAATTAGCCTTCCTTCCCTTCCCTCCCTCCCTCCCTTCCTCCCTCTCTCCTTCTTGACTGAGTTTCGCTCTTGTTGCCCAGGCTGGAGTGCAATGGTGCAATCTCAGCTCACTGCAACCTCTGCCTCCCAGGTTCAAGCAATTCTCCTGCCTCAGCCTCCCGAGTAACTGGGATTACAGGCACCTGCCACCATGCCCGGCTAATTTTGTATTTTTAGTAGAGATGGGGTTTCTCCATGTTGGTCAGGCTGGTCTCGAACTCCCGACCTCAGGTGATCCGCCCACTTGGCCTCCCAAAGTGCTGGGATTACAGGCGTGAGCCACCGTGCCCGGCCTACTTACCTTCTTTAAAAGACGAGTGTGGCCATTAGCCTTCGGTTCTGGCATGGGATTAGAAATGGCTTACTCCAACTGTCAGCATGATTTCCAGGTCTGTATCTTCTACATGGAAAATATGTCAAACAGCAGGAGCAGTGACTTCATCTGACAACATCCCAGTGGGAGGAAAAGAGATACTGTGTTTATTCCTCAGGAATACTGAAGTGCCCTGGAGTAAACTGACATTCTTCTGTAACAGTGTTATTAAAAAAAAAAAAAAAGGCTGGGCACAGTGGTTCATACCTGTAATCCCAGCACTCTGGGAAGCCAAGGTGGGTGTATTGTGTGAGGCCAGGAGTTCAAGACCAGCCTGGCCAACATGGTGAAACCCCATCTCTACTAAGAATATAAAAATCAGAGCTGGGCGTGGTGGCTCACGCCTGTAATCCCTGCACTTTGGGAGGCCAAGGCAGGCAGATCACGAGGTCAGGATATCGAGACCATCCTGGTCAACATGGTGAAACCCCATCTCTACTAAAAATACAAAAATCAGCTGGGCGTTGTGGCACATACCTGTAATCCCACCTACTCAGGAGGCTGAGGCAGAATTGCTCGAACCAGGGAGTCGGAGGTTGCAGTGAGCCGAGATCGCAGCACTGCACTCCAGCCTGGGCTGGACTTTGCTGGTTGATGTCAGCCACCTATTGACTTCTTGGAACTGGTACAATGAGCATATGAATGGAGTGGCCACAGTGGCAGAGGTGGAGGCTACGCATGGACTCCTAAAACTGATTTAACAACTACTATCTCTGAAACCTCAACTAAACACTGACAGACCAACAGTGAGCTCCCAATGTTGCACTGTTTCTTCAGAAAACTACTAGGCCACTTCATAGCAAGTTGACAACATCGGGCTTCTTTCATCGTAGAAGGGCCAGTGATTTGTTCTCATGTGAACAGATTTACTTTTTCTGGGTAAGGGTTTGACTCTTCTGCCCTCATAGCTTCAGTCACCATCACTACCTGGGGGCTTACAAAGGTGTGTGAAACCTGCAGGCTGCTCTGACCAACATCAAGAAGGTTCTGGCCAGGCTCTGTGGCTCACGCCTTCAATCTCAGCACTTTGGGAGGCTAAGGTGGATAACTTGAGCTCAGGAGCTCGAGACCAGCCTGGGCAACATAGAGGGACCCTATCTCTACAGAAAACTTTTAAAATTGGCCGGGTGTGGTGGCTCATGCCTGTAATCTCAGCACTTTGGGAGGCCGAGGCAGGCGGATCACGAGGTCAGGAGATCGAGACCATCCTGGCTAACATGGTGAAACCCCGTCTCTACTAAAAATACAAAAAAGAATTAGCCGGGCATGGTGGCGGGCGCCTGTAGTCCCAGGTACTCCGGAGGCTGAGGCAGGAGAATGGTGTGAACCCGGGAGGCAGAGGTTGCAGTGAGCCGAGATTGCGCCACTGCACTCCAGCCTGGACGACAGAGAGAGACTCCGTCTCAAAAAAAAAAAAAAAAAAAAAAAATTAGCTGGGCGTGGTGCTGCACATCTGTAGTCCCAGGTACTTGGGAGGCTAAGGTGGGAGGATGGCTTGAGCCTAGGAGGTCAAGGCTGCAGTAAGCTGAGATTGTGCGCCACTGCACTCCAGCCTGGGCGACACAGCAAGACCGTCTAAAAAATAACCAACATTTATTTAGTGCTTACTATATACTAGGCACAGCTCTAACTTTACATGTATCAAAGTAATTCAGTCTACAAAACCCTATGGGATAGGCAGTGTTATTAAATCCATTTCATTATAACCTCTTTTTAAAAATTTTTTTTTTAATGGGATGGAGTCTCCTTCTGTTGCCCAAGCTGGAGTGCCATGGAGTGATCTCAGCTCACTGCACCCTCCGCCTCCTGAGTTCAAGTGATTCTCTTGCCTCAACCTCCCCAGTAGCTGGGATTACAGGTGCATGCCACCACACCTGGTTAAATTTTTTTCTTTTTTTGAGACAGAGTCTTGCACTGTCACCCAGGCTGGAGTGCAGTGGCACAATCTCAGCTCACTGCAACCTCTGCCTCCCGGGTTCAAGCGATTCTCCTGCCTCAGCCTCCTGAGTAGCTGGGATTACAGGTGCACACTACCACGCCTGGCTAATTTTTGTATTTTCAGTAGAGACAGGGTTTCACCCTGTTGTCCAGACTAGTCTCAAACTCCTGACCTCAGGTATCCGCCCGCCTCGGCCTCCCAAAGTGCTGGGATTACTGGCGTGAGCCAATGAGCCTGGCCACATCTCTCTTTTCTAACAACAAAGAAGTGTGCCAGAAGAGCCAAAGTGGTGCTACCACAGGCTTGCCCAGTTTATTTTAAAAAAACAATTACTTTTAGCCAGACGCGGTGGCTCACGCCTGTAATCCCAGAACTTTGGGAGGCCGAGGCGGGCGTATCACCTTAGGTCAGGAGTTCGAGTCCAGCCTAACATGGTGAAACCCCATCTCTACTAAAAATACAAAAATTAGCCAGACGTAGTGGTAGGCACCTGTAATCCCAGCTACTCAGGAGGCTGAGGCAGGAGAATCACTTGAACCCGGGAAGCAGAGGTTGCAGTGAGCCGAGATCCCCCCACTGCACTCCAGCCTGGGCGACAGAGCGAGACTCTGTCTCAAAAAAAAAAAAAATTACTTTCGGCTCTAAGTTTCTTTTTCTTCTTTTGAGCTGGAGTCTTGCTCTGTCACCCAGTCTAGAGTGCAGTGACACGATCCTGACTTACTGCAACCTTCCCCTCCTGGGTTCAAGTGATTCTCCTGCCTCAGCCTCCCAAGTAGCTGGGACTACAGGTGTGCTCCACCACGCTCAGCTGATTTTTTTGTATTTTTGGTAGAGACAGGGTTTTGCCATACTGGTCTTGAATTCCTGATCTCAAGTGATCCGCCCACCTTGGCCTCCCAAAGTGCTGGGATTACAGAAGATGTGAGCCACCCCGCCTGGCCATGGCTCTAAGTTTCTTTGTTTCACTTTCCTTGCTTCTAAAAGTAAAGATCTGTCCATCTGGTTTATGAAACTTACTATTCAGGTAAACTGCATGCATCAGAACCAAGACCTCTTTTTTTTCTTCATCTAGTTATCACAGTTCAGAAGACTGGTAGGCACAGCTTATGACACTTCAATGAGAAAGAGACAAGAAAGGCAGAAGTATTTTTGAGGGGCAGTGTTGAACAAGCATAACTTTTTTTCTTCTTTTCCTCTGTCAACTGAGTCATAGTTTTTTGGGTTTTTTTGAGACGGAGTCTCACTCTGTTGCCCAGCCTGGAGTGCAGTGGCGTGATCTCGGCTCACCACAAACTCCGCCTCCTGGGTTCAAGCGATTCTCCTGTCTCAGCCTCCCGAGTAGCTGGGACTGTAGGCTCATGCCACCATGTCTGGCTAACTTTTGTATTTTCAATAGAGACGGAGTTTCGTCATATTTGCCAGGCTGGTCTCGAACTCCTGACCTCAGGTGATCCACCCACCACACCCTCCGAAGTGTTGGGATTACATGCGTAAGCCACCGCGCCCGGCCTGAGTTGTGTTTTTTAAACAATTTTAAAAAAATTTATTTTAGAGGCTAGGTGCCATGGCTCATGCTTGTAATCCCAGCACTTTGGGAGGCCAAGCAGGCGGATCACTTGAGGTCAGCAGTTCGAGACCAAGACCAGCTAACATGGTGAAACTCCGTCCCTACTTAAAAAACTACAAAAATTAGCCAGCTGTGATGGCACACACCTGTAATCTCAGCTACTTGGAGGCTGAGGCAGGAGAATCACTGAAACCCGGGAGGTGGAGGTTGCAATGAGCCAAGATTGCACCAGTGCACTCCAGCCTGGGCGACGGAGACAGACTCCAACTCAAAAAAAAAAAAAAAAAATTAGAGACAGTGTCTCATCTGTCACGTAGGCTTGAGTGCAGTGGCATGATCACAGCTCACTGTATCCGCAAACTCCTGAGCTCAAGTGATCTTCCTGCCTCAGCCTCCCCAGTAGATGGGATTATAGGCGCATGCCACCAGGACTGGTCAAGCATAACATTTTATTTAGACCTAAGGCACTAAGGAAGAGGAGCTAAAGAAGTAGTCAATGCACATTTTGAAGGTTTCATTTTTCAATAAAATTTCAAGGTTTTTATTTTTTTTCTTTGGAGACAGTCTCCCTCTGTGGCTCAGGCTGGAGTGCAGTGGCGTGATCTCGGCTCACTGCAACATCTGCCTCCCAGGTTCAAGCGATTCTCATGCTTCAGCCTCCTGAGAGGCTGGGATTACAGGTGTGTGCCACCACACCGGCTAATTTTTGTATTTTTAGTAGAGACGGGGTTTCACCATGCTGGCCAGGCTGGTCTCGAACTCCTGACCTCAGGTGATCTGCCCTCCCCCACCTCCCAAAGTGCTGGGATTACAGGCGTGAGCCACCGCGCCTAGCCCCTCCCCCACTTTTTACTGATCAACTTTTGTTAAGCATTCTGTGGTCCGCGGAAGAAAAAACCAAACACCAAAGAACAATAAACTTGTACAACCAGCCTTCCAGCCATCAATATTCTGGATTCCAGAATGATTGAGGCTGGACTTTGTTAATCAACCAAGGCTGATATCTGAGAAACTCTTCCTCTCCCTTACCTTTATAGGCCACTTTTCTTTCAGTAATGCTGAAACACTGACTTACTAACAGTTGTCCCCTGGTCTAGCATTTAATAGGTAATCAACAATTTTTGCTGAATGTCAACAGCTAAAACATTAGTGACCTCTTGAGTGTCTGGCAGAGTAAATCTTCGGCTTTATATCACATTCTCCGACCCAAAGGGCCAAAAATAGGCAAAGCTCCACTAAATCAGTTTCCTAAATTGGGGATCTCAAACTAGTAAAATTTCAGAAAACTTTCGGAACTTTTTGTCAAGAGCATACTAAAAAAGTTTATCTTTTGTCGTTTACTATCATTAAAACCATAAAACAGCATTTTACAAGGAAATTTTAAAAATTAAGAATAAGGCATAACTCCCTTCCAGAGAGGTAGACACAAAAATATTCTGAAAAGTTTTTGTAATGCATTAAAACGACGGCATAACATTTTATTAACACTCTGTTACGTTTATTTTTTCTTTTTTTTTTTTTGAGACGGAGTTTTGCTCTTGTTGCCCAGGCTGGAGTGCAACAGTGCGATCTCGGCTCACCTCAACCTCCGCCTCCCGGGTTCAAGCGAGTCTCCTGCCCCAGCCTCCCAAGTAGCTTGGATTACAGGCATGCGCCACCACACCCGGCTACTTTTGTATTTTTTGGTAGAGACGGGGTTTCTCCATGTTGGTCAGGCTGGTTTCGAACTCCCGATCTCAGGTGATCCGCCCTCCTGGGCCTCCCAAAGTGCTGGGATTACAGGCATGAGCCACCGCGCCCAGCCACCTTGTTACGTCTCATTGTAAATCCGTTTCTGTAGAAAATCCTTCCACATGGGTTAAAGGACACAACTCAATGTTACTTTATGGGATTAAGAAAAATCTGAGTAAGGCCGGGCGCGGTGGCTCACGCCTGTAATCCCAGAACTTTGAGAGGCCGAGGCGGCGGATCACTTGAGCCCAGGAGTTCAAGACCAGCCTGAACAACATAGAGTCTTCATCTCTTCAAGCCGTGCGTGGTGGCGCGCGCCTGTGGTCCCAGCTGCCCCATAGGCTGAGGTTGGAGAATCGCTTGAATCCCGGGGTTGGAGGCTGCAGTGAGTCGAGATCGAACCACTGCACTACGGCCTGGGCCACAGAGCGAGACCCCCGTCTCGATCTCCGGGAAAAAAAAAAAAGAGACTCCATCTCAAAAAAAAAAAAAAAAAAAAAAGCTGAGGAAGTCGAAGCCTTCACGCTTCATTTCTCCTTCCAAGAGGACAGGGCCGGCGTCGGTCGAGGTCAATTGGCAGGAGGTGAGTTGACACCGCCGCCACTCATCGATGAAAACGGCCTCCCGCGAGCACCCAGGGGCTCATGGCCTCCGGAAGCGGACGTAGGGCGGGGCGGGGTACAGCTCCTAAGGAGAAACGGAACCGCGGGCAGCGTCCCTCTCCGGCTGCAGCCTGAGGAACGCGTTCAGAGAAACCCCTAGCCACAAGTCAGGACCGCGTACAAGATGGCGGGGCGTCACGTGGGCAGCGCGGTGACGCAGGACGGCGGCCCGCGCGGAGGCAGCGCCGTAGCCTACCCCAAACGCACACTAGTGCTCAGTTTTGCCCCTCTCCCCTCCCCCGCCCCCGCCCCCGCCCCCAGCCTGGTGTAGATCATGCCGCCAGTAGCGGCCCTGACTGCCGAGGAAACGGTAGCTTAGGACAGTTGGCTGTTAAGTGACATTGATTCTCCCCGCCCCGCCTGACCCCCGAGAAGGAGGCTCGTCCCCCGCTGCGTGAGGGGGTGGGGAAGTGGGTAGTGAATTCGGATCTACCTGGGAGGGGGGAGTGGAAGTTCCCGCCCCGGAGAGCGGCGAGGCGGCAGCCACAGGTAAGTGGGGGCGGGGAGGGACGTGCCCCGTGGCCCGGGCGGGGAAGGACGCGGGAACGTGGCGCCGGCGGGGACGCAGAGCGGGTCGCGCGCCGGGTGGGGGTCGCGCGCGGCGGTGGCGGTGGGGGAGGGGCGCAGCGGAAGGGGGAGGGGCCGCCCGTGCTTCCGGCCCCCGCGCCTCGGTGCAGTGCTGCGCTGGGCCCTTCCAGTCGTGCGTCTCCTCCTTTCCCTCGCCCCAAAATAAAAGTAAAGCCCGAAACCGCCTCCCGCGGGGTGGCTTTCGCCTCAGAAGTCGCCCTTTGCAGTCGCAGGCGCGAGCTCTCCGTGGGAGGTCTCGAGGTTGGGCCCGGAGCCGGGCGGAGGGCAGCGCGGCTATGGCCTCGGCGCAGTGTCCGCCGAGTGGAGCCCGGGTCTGGTTAACCCCGCGACAGGGTCCTCGAAGCGCGTTGGCGCTGGCGACCCTGAGGGAAGAGGCGCGCCCCTTACCCTCCTGGAGCTTGCAGTCTAGCGGCCAACCGACGCACGGGCATCGCGCACACCCCAGACAGTCCTGGAGAGTTGCGCCTGGCAGCGGGGACAGAGTGGGGACAGTAGGCGGCTTTCCCCCTGGCTAGGAATGACACAGGGGCGTCTGTTCCCTTCTGGATGGGCGACCCAGCCGAGGGTGACTTTCTCTTTGATCTTGTATGTCATAAAACGAAGCCCGGCATTTCTCACTTTCATCGACGCCGTGCAGCTGGCGGCTGAATCGCTTTGAAATGATTGTAATGTGAAATAATGTCTGGTTGTGGCGTTAGTGTTTTGAAGAGCATTGATTGGGCAAAGTGGTAGTCTTTGAGAACCTTTAGGCTTCAGAGGCTCGGCGTGGATCTGGCAGGCATCTTTGTCAAACTGGCCTCACCTGTGATGAGTTCGTAGGTATTTATGTCTCAGAATGCATTTTAATCTGAGGTTTTTGTTAACAGAAATGCATTCTTCTAAAATGCTCTTTTTTCTTTGGAGTTTATCATATGCAGTTATCTCCATGTCTTAATTAGAATCAATACTGTTGCCCTGAAGTCGAATGTGTTAGCTCTTTAATACTTGCCGTTATCTTTTAGGGTTAGGTTTGGTCTGTGAGCTATCTGTCCATTCCTACCCGATCACCAGCAGGTGGCAGTCCTTTCTGACTTTAAATATAGGGTGTGCTATCTTTGCCAGTTTTTTTTTTTTTTTTTTTTTTAATAGAGATGGTGTCAGAGGCGTGTGAACTAGAACAACTCCATCTTAAACAGGAGCTGGGTAAAATGAGGCTGAAACCTACTGGGCTGCATTCCCAGACAGTTAAGGCATTCTAAGTCACAGGATGAGACAAGTCAGCACAAAATACAGGTCATAAAGACCTTGCTGATAAAACAGGTTGTAGTAAAGAAGCTGGCCAAAACCGAAATGGCCACAAGAGTGACCTCTGGTCATCCTCACTGCTACACTCCCATCAGCGCCATTTACAAATCCCATGGCAATGTCAGGAAGTTACCCTATATGGTCTAAAAAGGGGAGGTGTGAATAATCCACCCCTTGTTTAGCATATCATTGAGAAATAACAGTAAAAATGGGTAACCAGCAGCCCTCGGGGCTGCTCTGTCTATGGAGTAGCCATTCTTTTTATTCCTTTACTTTCTTCATAATGTTGCTTTTACATCGCACTGTGGACTTGCCCTGAATTATTTCTTGCCTGAGATCCAAGAACCCTCAGTTGGGGTCTGGATCGGGACGCCTGTCCTGTAACATATTTCTGGCGACCACAAAGGGACAATAGTGCAGAAACCCTGACCCAACAGCTACCTTTGGGTAAGTGTTGGGGTCCTGTAACGTATTTGTGGTGGCCACAGAAGCGACTATACTGCGGAAACCCAGTATTTAGGAGTCTCTCCTAAGACAGTGGGTTAGACAGCTACTTTTGGGTAAGTGTTGGGGTCCTGTAATGTATTTGTGGTGGCCACAGAAGCGAGTATACTGCGGAAACCCAGTATTTATGTTTAGGAGTCTCTCCTAAGACAGTGGGTTAGAGGCCCCTCTTAATAAAAGGCAAGGACGCTTAAGCTTGACCGACCTTGGGTTGGAGGCCCTTCTAAGATTTAGGGAGTTAGAGTCCCTCTCAGGTAAGTCCCTCTCAGCTAAGAACAGGTTTGGCACTATGGGATTTTAACTGCTGTTCTCTTTGGATTAATCTGCCTTGCGCTCTTTGCTGATGGCTATGGGTGACAGGGTTAGGCGTGAACAGGATCGCGGGACATGGGGAGCTTTTTCCTCCCTAAAAGGGGAATCTTGAGAGCTGATGGGACTGCTGGAAAAGGTCCCTTTGCTATGGACAAGCGGCCGCCTGAAGTTTTCATTGTCGGCTGCAAAGAGTGGGTCTTTTCTCTGGCCTCCCTAAGCTCTTCAGCTTCCCCACCCTGCCACAGGCAATACTTTTCTTCTCCACTTTGAGTTTCTTATTTTTTCTATTACTCAGGGCAACCATCTTGCCTAGAGGCCACATGTAGAAACTCCAAGTCGGAGGTTGAATTAAAGATGACAGGCCCATCTGGGGGCAAATTTAAGCCTTGCTAGTTTGATATTGGGTGCTAAGTGGAGTGGCTAATGTCTTTGTTTTATCACACGTATTTTGCTCTGGCCAGAATGAAAAAAATATAATTTTCCTTTATGATATGGCTTGGCTCCCAGGGCAATGATGCCACAAGCTTGAACACTAGGACCACTAAGGGAAAGGGAACTCAGAAGCCTGGGATGCTGGCAAAAGGGTAAGAATGTATTACCAGTCAGATTTCTGGCTTCTCTCTCACTGTACAAATGGTTAAGTGAATCGTTAAAAAAAAAAAAAAATCAGCCTGGCATGGTGGCTCAGGCCTGTAATCCCAGCACTTTGGGAGGCTGAGGCTGGTGGATCCCCTGATTTCAGGAGTTTGAGACCAGCCATGGCCAACATGGTGAAACCCTGTCTCTACTAAAAATACAAAAAATCAGCCGGGTGTGGAGGCACGTGTGCCTGTAGTCCTAGCTATTTGGGAGGCTGAGGCAGGAGAATTGCTTGAACCCAGGAGGCAGAGGTTGCACTGAGCCGAGATCACGCAATCGTACTCCAGCCTGGGTGACAGAGCCAGACTCTGTCTCAAAATAAATAAATAAATAAATCAGTGTTTATCTCCTCTGTAAAGTTTTGATTAATGTGAAAAAAAATTCTAAGGCTAGTCTTAAGCTGGTGTATTTTGTGCTTTGAATTCATTTTTCTGTGTCAAGGGGTACTTTAGGATAAAACACAGGCTTAGAACACCTGTAAATGGATCACGAGGTCAGGAGATCGAGACTATCCTGGCCAACATGGTGAAACCCCATCTCTACTAAAAATACAAAAATTAGCTGGGTGTGGTGGCATGCGCCTGTAGTCCCAGCTATTTGGGAGGCTGAGGCAGGAGAATCACTTGAACCCAGGAGGTGGAGGTTGCAGTAAGCCGAGATCGTGCCACTGTGCTCCAGCCTGGCAACAGAGCGAGACTCCATCCCCGTCTCGGAAAAAAAAAAAAAAAAAAGAACACCCGTAAGCTCGCTTTTCAAGACGACCCAGCAAGCTGGTCAGTAACATACTTGGCTGCAGGTCCCTGTAACAAATAAAAGATTGGATGAAGTCTCCACCTTGTTTTATGTCCTTGGGAGCTTGATCTTTTAACCATGTGGTGGTATTTTCTTTTGGTCCCCACCTTCAGGGAACAGGAATTTCAGGGTTCATGTCATAGTTAGCTCTAAAAATCATATTAAATAGTTAAAAGCCCTTATAAGCTCAAAATTAACTACTCTAGACTCCTTCTGGGAAAGTGAACAGAGACTGCCCTGTGCTGTAGCTCAGTAGCTAAGCCTTTGCACTTTTTTTTTTTTTTTTTTTTTTTGAGGTGGAGTCTTGCTCTGTTGCCCGGGCTGTAGTGCAGTGGTGCGATCTCAGCTCACTGCAACCTCCACCTCCCGAGTTCAAGTGATTTGCCTGTCTCAGCCTCCCAAGTAGCTGGGATTACAGGTGTGTGCCACCACACCTAGCTAATTTTTGTATTTTTAGTAGAGATGCGGTTTCATCATATTGGGCAGACTGGTCTCGAACCCCTGACCTCAGGTGATCCACCTGCCTCAGCCTCCTAAAGTGATGGGATTACAGGCATGAGCCACCACACCCGGCCAGCTTTTGCACTTTCATGGCAACAGTCCAGGTTCAATTCCCCACCTAGGAAGTAAGTCGTTGCTGGTTTAATATCTGCATGACTTTGTCTATTCTCTTCTCCTCTGTGAACTGTCTTATTTTTTTTTTTTTTTTAATTTCTGAAGTATTTATTGATCATTCTTGGGTGTTTCTCGGAGAGGGGGATATGGCAGGGTCATAGGATAATAGTGGAGAGAAGGTCAGGAGATAAACACATGAACAAAGGTCTCTGGTTTTCCTAGGCAGAGGACCCTGCGGCCTTCTGCAGTGTTTGTGCCCCTGAGTACTTGAGATTAGGGAGTGGTGATGACTCTTAAAGAGCATGCTGCCTTCAAGCATCTGTTTAACAAAGCACATCTTGCACCACCCTTAATCCATTTAACCCTGAGTTGACACAGCACATGTTTCAGAGAGCAGGGGGCTGGGGGAAAGGCCATAGATCAACAGCATCCCAAGGCAGAAGAATTTCTCCTAGTCAGAACAAAATGGAGTCTCCTATGCCCACCCCTTTCTACACAGACACAGCAACAATCTGATCTCTCCTTCCTTTCCCCACACTTCCTCCCCTTCTCTTCAACGAAACCGCCATCGTCCTCATGGCCCGCTCCCGATGGTCGCTGTCTCTTCGGAGCTGTTGGGTACACCTCCCAGACAGGGCAGCCGGGCAGAGGCGCTCCTCACCTCCCAGACAGGGCGGCTGGGCAGAGGCGCCCCTCGCTTCCCAGACGGGGCCGCCCGGGCAGAGGCGCTCCTCTCCTCCCAGACGGGGTGGCCGGGCAGAGGCGCTCCTCACTTCCCCGACGGGGCCGCCCGGGCAGAGGCGCTCCTCGCTTCCCAGACGGGGCCGCCCGGGCAGAGGCGCTCCTCAGTTCCTCCCAGACCGGGTGGCAGCCGGGCAGAGGCGCTCCTCACCTCCCAGACGGGGCGGCCGGGCAGAGGCGCTCCTCACTTCCCCGACGGGGCGGCCGAGCAGAGGCGCTCCTCACTTCCCAGAGGGGGCGGCCGAGCAGAGGCGCTCCTCACTTCCCAGAGGGGGCGGCCGGGCAGAGGCGCTCCTCACTTCCCAGACGGGGCGGCCGGGCAGAGACGCTCCTCACTTCCTCCCAGATGGGGTGGCGGCCAGGCAGAGGCGCTCCTCACCTCCCAGACAGGGCGGCCGGGCAGAGGCGCTCCTCACTTCCCAGACTGGGCGGCCGGGCAGAGGCGCTCCTCACCTCCCAGACGGGGCGACCAGGCAGAGGCGCTCCTCACTTCCCAGACGGTGTGGCGGCCGGGCAGAGGTGCTCCTCCCTTCCCAGATGGGGCAGCCAGGCAGAGGCGCTCCTCACTTCCCAGACGGTGTGGCGGCCGGGCAGAGGCGCTCCTCCCTTCCCAGATGGGGCAGCCAGGCAGAGGCGCTCCTCACTTCCCAGACGGTGTGGCGGCCGGGCAGAGGCGCTCCTCCCTTCCCAGATGTGGCAGCCAGGCAGAGGCGCTCCTCACTTCCTCCCAGACGGGGTGGCGGCCAGGCAGAGGCGCTCCTCACTTCCCAGAGGGGGCGGCCGGGCAGAGGTGCTCCTCACTTCCTCCCAGACGGGGTGGCAGCCGGGCAGAGGCACTCCTCACCTCCCAGACGGGGCGGCCGGGCAGAGGTGCTCCTCATCTCCCAGACGGGGCGGCCGGGCAGAGGTGCTCCTCATCTCCCAGACGGGGCAGCCGGGCAGAGGTGCTCCTCATTTCCTCCCAGACGGGGTGACGGCCGGGCAGAGGCACTCCTCACCTCCCAGACGGGGCGGCCGGGCAGAGGCGCTCCTCACCTCCCAGACGGAGTGGTCAGGCAGAGGCGCTCCTCACTTCCCATATGGGGTGGCGGCCGGGCAGAGGTGCTCCTCACTTCCTCCCAGACGGGGTGGCAGCCGGGCAGAGGCGCTCCTCACCTCCCAGACGGGGTGGCCGGGCAGAGGCGCTCCTCCCTTCCCAGACGGAGTGGCCAGGCAGAGGCGCTCCTCACCTCCCAGAGTGGGCGGCCGGGCAGAGGTGCTCCTCACTTCCTCCCAGACGGGGTGGCGGCCAGGCAGAGGCGCTCCTCACCTCCCAGACGGGGCGGCCGGGCAGAGGCACTCCTCACCTCCCAGAGTGGGCGGCCGGGCAGAGGCGCTCCTCACTTCCCAGAGTGGGCGGCCGGGCAGAGGCGCTCCTCACTTCCCAGAGTGGGCGGCCGGGCAGAGGCGCTCCTCACTTCCCAGAGTGGGCGGCCGGGCAGAGGCGCTCCTCACTTCCCAGAGTGGGCGGCCGGGCAGAGGCGCTCCTCACTTCCCAGAGTGGGCGGCCGGGCAGAGGCGCTCCTCACTTCCCAGAGTGGGCGGCCGGGCAGAGGCGCTCCTCACTTCCCATAGGGGGTGGCAGCCGGGCAGAGGCGCTCCTCACTTCCCAGATGGGGCAGCTGGGCAGAGGTGCTCCTCACTTCCTCCCAGACGGGGTGGCGGCCAGGCAGAGGCGCTCCTCACCTCCCAGACGGGGCGGCCGGGCAGAGGCACTCCTCACCTCCCAGACGGGGCGGCTGGGCAGAGGCGCTCCTCATCTCCCAGAAGGGGCGGCTGGGCAGAGGCGCTCCTCACTTCCCATATGGGGTGGCAGCCGGGCAGAGGCGCTCCTCACTTCCCAGACGGGGTGGCGGCCAGGCAGAGGCGCTCCTCACTTCCCAGATAGGGCAACAGGGCAGAGGCGCTCCTCACTTCCTCCCAGATGGGGCGGCCGGGCAGAGGTGCTCCTCATCTCCCAGACGGGGCAGCCGGGCAGAGGCGCTCCTCACTTCCTCCCAGACGGGGTGGCAGCCGGGCAGAGGCGCTCCTCACATCCCAGATGATGGGCGGCCGGGCAGAGGCGCTCCTCACTTCCCGGATAGGGCGGCCGGGCAGAGGGGCTCCTCACATCCCAGACGATGGGCGGCCAGGCAGAGACGCTCCTCACTTCCTAGACGGGGTGGCGGTGGGGCAGAGGCTGTAATCTTAGCACTTTAAGAGGCCAAGGCAGGAGGCTGGTAGGTGGAGGTTGCAGAGAGCCGAGATCACACCACTGCACTCCAGCCTGAGCACCATTGAGCATTGAGTTAGCGAGACTCCGTCTGCAATCCCAGCACCTCGGGAGGCCGAGGCAGGCAGATCACTCGAGGCCAGGAGCTGGAGACCAGCCCGGTCAACACGGCGAAACCCCGTCTCCACCAAAAATACAAAAACCATTCAGGCGTGGCGGCGCGCGCCTGCAATCCCAGGCACTCGGCAGGCCAAGGCAGGAGAGTCACAGGAGCCCGAGGCAGGGAGGTTGCAGCAAGCCGAGATCCCGGCAGTACAGTCCAGCTTCGGCAACAGAGGGAGACCGAAAAAAGAAGGAGAGGGAGACCGAAAAAAAGAGGGGAGAGGGAGAGGGAGAGGGAGAGGGAGAGGGAGAGGGAGAGGGAGAGGGAGAGGAGGGAGAGGAGGGAGAGGAGGGAGAGGAGGGAGAGGAGGGAGAGGAGGGAGAGGAGGGAGAGGAGGGAGAGGAGGGAGAGGGAGAGGGAGAGGGAGAGGGAGAGGGAGAGGGAGAGGGAGAGGGAGAGGGAGAGCTGAACTGTCTTATATTTTCCTTTTTCTAAGCACCTGGGAGGTTACCTTTGATAACATTCAAAAGCCAGAAATACCAGCCATTTGGCATAAAAATTTCTAAAAGGACTTTATTAAAGAGTGCTATGGTTAAAATCAGCTTAATTAAAAGCGGATATTCAAGCTCTAACAGCCTGGACTCCTTGGGAAAAACAAGAGGCACCAGAGACCCCTTACCTGGCCCTGTTCTTCCAAGGGTTCCACCCCAAAGCCAGTAATCCAATTAAGAAACTTAAAAACTGGCAAATGAAAAATCTTACAACCACTATTATCATCATCTTCTGTCTTTCTGTGTAGCTATATAGGTGTTGTGTGTAATATTTATATAAAAGAGCTCTGATTAATTGGCTTAAACAAAAATAAACATTTAAATCAAATATTTTGAAAGCAAAATAAAAACTAATGCCTTTTAGTTCATGTAAGTTTAGTAATCTTTAGGAAATAAACACATCTTTAAAATTGATAAAAATCTTAGTCTTAATTATGCAGGTCAGATGTTAAGTTTGTTAAATTATTTAAGGTCATAAACTGTTTCTTTGACTTTTAAAAATTGTTCAGTTTACCCTACCTTAAAGCCATTAGATTCTAGATAAGGCCTGGGGACATGTGGAGTTAGCCACGCCCCTAAGCTGTGCTGGAGAGTCAGCTCTTATCTGCACTTCTGCCTGGTGTGTCCTACGCTAGGCTCCACACCTAGTACATAATTAAAATTGCTTACTAACCAGGGTTTTCACCAAAAGTAAAGTCGCTAAAAGTTAAAATTGGAACATGTAACTGAGACTATTGAAGAGACAGTTTTACATGTAAGGTGTGTAGTAAGGAAAATAGAATGTACTTTTGGTAAAAGATTATAAGAAGGCACGGAAATGTGGGGGTTTTTTTGGCTAAAAAGTTAAATAATTGTTCTAAGTTGGCAGGGCACAGTGGCACAAACCTGTAATCCCAGCACTTTGGGAGGTCGAGGCGGATGGATCACTTGAGGTTAGGAGTTTGAGACCAGTCTGGCCAACATGGTGAAACCCCATCTCTATCAAAAAATACAAAAGTTAGCCGGGCATAGTGGCGCACACCTGTAGTCACAGCTACTCAAGAGGCTGAGGCGGGAGAAGTGCTTGAACCTGGGAGGGGGAGGTTGCAGTGATCTGAGATTGCACCACTGCACTCCATCCAGCCTGGGTGACAGAGCGAGACTCCATCTAAAAAAAAAAAAAAAAATTCATACAGGAAGCATTATCAAATGTCAAATGGTGTTTTGCTTTCTTTGGATTATATTTACATAACTGTATTATTGGTATATGTTCCAAAGTTAAGGGAAACTCCTATAATTCTAATATGATTTAGTGTCTGTTATTAATAATTATAATTGTTATGCAAAATATTGTGTGCCACAGAAATAACCAAATTTCCTTATCATTTCTGGCTTTAATAGTGGCTCTCCTAAAACTTTTTATCATCCACAGACAATTGTTGTCTTGTTTTAATCCTGTTTAGAAGCTGATTTATAATCAGCTATAGAACTCTAGCAGGTGTTCTTAAATGCAGGTTTCTAATAACTTTGGAAATTGTAACATTAGAATAGAGGAAACAACTTTCAGAACTCTCATGAAAAGCTAGAATGTTCATGAATATCAAATGAAACATGAGTTAATTGAGTCAACTGAACCAATAGAAAACTGAAGTAATCTTTTTAACTTTTATTAAAATGTTGCTGATCCTTTGTTTTGTTTTTCAGAGTCAAGGAAACTTTTCATTTGAGCTATTTACAGTTTGTAGCAATTGAGTAAAGTATACTGCTGTGAATGAAATTTGGAACATATTTGTTTCTCTATATCAGATTTCTCCAGAATTGGAAACTAGTTGTGAGTATTCTTAACTTATGGCAATGTAGTTATTTGCATAAGTGCAATAGGAATCTGTTTTCTTTTGTAACAGAATACAATTGGAGAAAGTGGTTATTTTACCAAGGCTTTGACTGGAATGATGTGCTTTTCTTTAAGGAATCAAACTTGACTTGTAGAGCCAATAAAAGCCCTTTGGGGAACTGGCCTCATACCTTGCCTACACAGTGCCTGTACAGGGTTTCTGACCTATGGTAAGTAAAGAATGTCACTTTCTCACCTGTCCAGGAGCCCCAAGTTATCTTGGGACCTCAAAAGGAGAGAAATTTACCCAACTTATAGGTATTTAAGGGTACAAACCCATGTCAGGGCTTGGCTTTTAAAAAAGTCTTATCTGAGATTCCTTATGAAACAGAGTTCCATCAAAGCCAATTAAAAAGCCTATGTGAAAAATTATTATTCTTGCTGCACTTTATACAAACAATCAGGCCAAGTATAATAAAGCAAGTCAGTCTTACCATAATTTGTCTTTAGTAAAAATGGGAAACTGGAGAGAGAAATACTATGTTTCAAAAAACTATGGTACACTTGTTATTAAATTCTGGTCTCATTAATTGTTTTTAAGTTTGTTTCTGCAATTTAGGCTAACACTGTGTATTCTTGTAAACCAACCAGTAATCTCTAATTGTTGCTCAGAATAAACAAGAGGGATGGGTAATTTAAAAATCTGGATCAGTATTCTAGTTCTGGGCACATTACAATCAGCTAACAACCTGATATCAGCTTAGTTCCAACGGTTGCCCAGTTCATGAAAAGTCTTCTAATTTAGTTTACTTGGAATAACTTTACTTATTTTGCTTTACTCTTTTTTTTTCTTTCTTTCTTTTTGAGACAGAGTCTTGTTCTGTCGCCCGGGCTGGACTGCAGTGGCACCATCTTGGCTCACTGCGGCCTCCGCCTCCTGGGTTCAAGCAATTCTCTGGCCTCAGCCTCCCAAGTAGCTGGAATTACAGGCACACGTCACAACGCCCAGCTAACTTTTGTATTTTTAGTAGAGATAGGGTTTCACCATGTTGGCCAGGCTGGCCTCGAATTCCTGACCTCGAATCCACCCACCTCGGCCTCCCAAAGTGCTGGATTACAGGTGTGAGCCACTGTACCCAGCCTATTTTGCTTTACTCTTGTGGAATATATTGCTGTTATACTTTTTGCGTAGGAATACAGGACAAGTTTACTGAATGTTTTCTTACTAATTTTCCAGATACCACCTTTTATTGAAACTTGAGTTATGAATGAACCTTACCATACTGATGCTTTCTGACTGAGCTCCTTTTTACCCTGAATGCATGAGACCCTCATAGGCAGGCAGGAATATTTAGCCTGAAGAAGTTATAGAAGATGGATCTTCGTCCCTCTGCAACCCTTAGGATTAAGGTTTCTCTTAGAGGGGGGAAATGTCAGAGGTGTGTGAACCAGAGCAACTCCATCTTAAACAGGCTGGGTAAAATGAGGCTAAAACCTACTGGCCTGCGTTCCCAGATGGTTAAGGCATTCTAAGTCACGGGATGAGATAGGAGGTCAGCACAAAAGACAGGTCATAAAGACCTTGATGATAAAACAGTTGCAGTAAAGGAGCCGGCCAAAACCCACCAAAACCAAAATGGCCACGAGAGTGACCTCTGGTCGTCGTCACTGCTATACTCGCAGCAGTTCCATGACAGTTCACAAATGCCATGGCAAAGTCAGGAAGTTACCCTGTATGGTTTAAAAAGGGGAGGCATGAAAAATCCACCCCTTGTTTAGCATATCATCAACAAATAACCATAAAAGTGGACAACCAGCAGCCCTCGGGGCTGCTGTGTCTATGGAGTAGCCATTCTTTTATTCCTTTACTTTCTTAATAAACTTGCTTTTACTTCACACTGTGGACTTGACCTGAATTATTTCTTGTGCGAGATCCAAGAACCCTCTGTTGGGGTCTGGATCGGGACCCCATCGTGTAACAATAGCGTCTCACTGTGTTGCTCAGATTGGTCTCAAACTCCTGGGCTCAAGTGATCCTATCACTTAAGGGTACAAAGTGTCTCCCAAAGTGCTGGGATTACAGGAATGAGCCACCGCACTTGGCTATATTTTTGCAAGTTTTATTGTGCCTGAATTGCTCCATTCCTTTTTTTTTTTATTTTTTTCTTTTTTGAGTTGGAGTTTCACTCTTGTTGCCCAGGCTGGAGTGCAATGGCATGATCTCGGCTCATCGCAACCTACGCCTCCTGAGTTTAAGCGATTCTCCTTCCTCAGCCTCCCAAGTAGCTGGGATTATAGGCATGTGCCACCACCCCTGGCTAATTTTGTAGTTTTAGTAGAGACCGAGTTTCACCATGTTGGTCAGGTTGGTCTCAAACTCCTGACCTCAAGTGATCCACCCACCTTGGCCTCCCAAAGTTCTGGGATTACAGGTGTGACCCACTGTGCCCGGCCAAGTTGCCCCATTTCTAAAGCTGGGGTGAGGTAACTGTGTAAATATATTTCTCTCTCTTTTAAGAGACGGGTGTCTCACTTTGTTACCCAGGCTAGAGTGCGCCTAGCCTTTTTTTTTCCTTCAACTTTTAAGTTCCAGGGTACATGCACAGGATGTGCAGGTTTATTACATAGGTAAACATGTGCCATGGTGGTTTGCTGCACAGAACAACCCATCACCTAGGTATTAAGCGCAGCATCCATTAGCTATTCTTCCTGATGCTCTCCCTTCCCCGCCCCGCATCCTCCTCCACAGGTTCTCCCACCATGTGTCCCCGTGTTCTCGTCATTCAGCTCCTACTTATAAGTGAGAACATGCGGTGTTTGATGTTCTGTTCCTTTGTTAGTTTGCTGAGGATAACAGCTTCCAGCTCCATCCATGACCCTGCAGAGGACATTATCTTTCCTTTTTATGGCTGCATAGTATTCCATGATGTATATGTACATGTTCTTTGTCCAGTCTATCATTGATGGGCATATGGGTTGATTCCATGTCTTTGCTATTGTGAATAGTGCTGCAGTGAACATATGTGTGCATGTATCTTTATAATAGAATGATTTATATTGCTTTGGGTATATACCAGTAATGGTACTGCTGGGTCAAATGGTATTTCTACCTCTAGGTCTTTGAGAAATTGCTGCACTATCTTCCACAATGGTTGAACTAATTTACACTCCCACCAACAATGTAAAAGCATTCCTTATTCTCCAAACCTCGCCAACATCTGTTGACTTTTTAATTGCCATTCTTTTTTTTTTTTTTGAGACAAAGTCTCATTCTATTGCCCAGGTTAGAGTGCAGTGGCACAATCTTGGCTCACTACAACCTCCGCCTCCTGGGCAGCCTCCCAAGTAGCTGGGACCACAGTCGCCCACGATGCTGGCTATTTTTCTGTTTTTCTTGAGACTGACTCTTGCTCTGTTGCCCACGTTGGAGTGCAGTGGCACAATCTTGGCTCACCACAACCTCCGCCTCCTGGGCAGCCTCCCGAGTAGCTGGGACCACAGTCACCCATGATGCTGGTTATTTTTTTTCGTCTTGAGACTGAGTCTTGCTCTCTTGCCCACGTTGGAGTGCAGTGGTGCAATTTCTGTTCACTGCATCCTCTTCGCCTCCTGGGTTCAAGCAATTCTCCTGCCTCAGCCTTCCAAGTAGCTGGGACTACAGGTGCCCGCCACCACGCCCGGCTAATTTTTGTATTTTTAGTAGAAATGGGGTTTTGCCACGTTGGCCAGGCTGGTCTCAAGCTCCTGACCTCAAGTGATCTGCCCGCCTCGGTCTCCCAAAGTGCTGGGATTACAGGTGTGAGCCAATGCGCCAGGCCAGTAATCGCCATTTGACTGACGTGAGATGGTATCTCATTGCGGTTTTGATTTACATTTCTCTAATGATCAGTAATGTTGAGCTTAAAAAGCTCTTAGTTTATTGCCTAGCATATAATGTTTCTTTCTTTGCAAATTTTCTTTTCTTTTTTTTTTTTTTGGAGACGGAGTTTCACTCTTGTTGCCCAGGCTGGAGTGCATTGGCACTATCTCAGCTCACTGCAATCTCCGCTTCCTGGGTTCAAGCAATTCTTCTGCCTCAGCCTCCCGAGTAGCTGGAATTACAGGCATGTGCCACCATGCCTGGCTAATTTCTTTTTTATTTTTAGTAGAGAGAGCGTTTCTCCATGTTGGCAGGCTGGTCTTGAACTCCTGACCTCAGGTGTTCCACCCACCTCGGCCTCCCAAAGTGTTGGGATTACAGGTGTGAGCCACCGTGCCCGGCTGCAGGTTTTCTTAAAATGGCCCTGCCTTCCCTAACATTCTCTTATGTCAGCAAGATCGCAGCCTACCATTTCTCAGTTCCTTCTATTCCCATTGATGGTGCTTTTGAAGCGGTGTTTCACTACTCCCTTATTTCTGCCTGATTTTGGGTTATCTCCTGTTAAGCTTATATAATGCTAACTGGGGGCTTACTTTATTTTTACAGAAAATGCATTCGTACATATAAAATTTATTCTGTATTGAACAAGTTTTTAACACATTGTTAATCTTAACCTCAATTTTAGAAATAAAAGCTTTAAAAAAAGTGAACAAATAAAGGTTACATTGTGATAACATCAGTAAAACAGTATGTACTGTTCATGAGATGAAAACTATAAAATTTTTATTTTGGAAAAAAGACCTTTATTTGTTTTTTTGTTTTGTTTTGTTTTGTTTTTTTTGAGACGGAGTCTCGCTCTGTCACCCAGGCTGGAGTGCAGTGGCGTGATCTCGGCTCACTGCAAGCTCCGCCTGCCAGGTTCACACCATTCTTCCTCCTCAGCCTCCCGAGTAGCTGGGACTACAGGCGCCCGCCACCACGCTCAGCTAATTTTTTGTATTTTTAGTAGAGACGGGGTTTCACCATTCACAGGATGGTCTCGGTCTCCTGACCTCGTGATCTGCCTGCCTCGGCCTCCCAAAGTGCTGGGATTACAAGCCTGAGCCACCGTGCCCGGCCAAGAGCTTTATTTGATATGTTGATTCTTCATGTATACAATAATGGAAAATATGTTATCTTTTTTTTTTTTTTTTAAATTGAGATGATGGGCTCTCTCTGTGTTCCCCAGGCTGGTTTTGAACTCCTGGGGGACTCAAGCAGTCCACCTGCCTCAGCCTCCTAAGTAGCTGGAATTACAATTATGCACCCTGTTAGTTATCTTTTTTGTAGGAAAGGTGGTTATAATTATTGTCCAAAATGTTACTTGCTGATTATAGTGAGTTTTACTGTTGATATGTGTGTTTTTTTGTTGATCATATTAGTTTCTATTAGAAGTAGGACTGTATCTTACTTTTCTGAAACAGGGTCTTGCTGTCACCCAGGCTGGAATGTTAGTGGCATGATCATGGCCCACTGCAACCGCAACCTCCTGGGTTCAAGTGATCCTCCAGTATCAGTGGGCACCCCCCTCTCCAGCACCCCCACCTCCTGCAGTATCTGGGACCACAGGCATGCGCCACTACACCTTGCTAATTAGAATTTTTTTTTTTTTTTGTAGAGACGAGGTCTTGCTACATTGTCCAGGATGGAGAAGTAGGAATTCTTAAGGATACTGTTATGGAGGGAAAAAATCAGTGAGTCAGAGCAAAACAAAAGTATCATTTTTAGTAATTAACAAGATTATAAAAACTCTTTTATAGTTTCAGTGCTTTAGGATTATATCTTTTTTCTTCTTTGCTCTGTATTCTAATTTATGTCTTCTTAAGTGGAGTATTTAAAAGGTATTTTTAGTAGAGATATTTGCAGAAGGTACATGATTTTGTCTTTTCTGTTTGTATATTAGTCTGTGGGATTACCTTGTATTAGTGTAGATTAAAAAGCACTGAATTGGCCAGTATGGCTGATGCCTGTAATCGCAACACTTTAGGAGGCCAAGATGGGTGGATCGTTTGAGCTCAGGAGTTCAAGGCCAAAACCTCGTCTCCACAAAAAGTTTTAAAAATTAGGCTGGGTATGGTGGCTCATGCCTGTAATCCCAGCACTTTGGGAGGCTTAGGCGGGCAGATCACGAGGTCAGGAGATCGAGACCATCCTGGCTAACACAGTGAAACCCCGTCTTTACTAAAAATACAAAAAATTAGCTGGGCATGGTGGCGGGCGCCTGTAGTCCCAGCTACTCAGGAGGCTGAGGCAGGAGGGAGAGTGGTGTGAACCCAGGAGGCGGAGCTTGCAGTGAGCCCAGATCGTGCCACTGCACTCCAGCCTGGGTGACAGAGCAAGACTCTGTCTCAAAAAAGGAAAAAAAAAATTTTTTTTAATCAGCCAGATATGGTGGTGCGTGCCTGTGGTCCCAGCTGCTTGGGAGGCTGAGGTGTGAGGATCACTTGAGCCCAGTAGATTGAGACTGCAGTGAGCTGTGATCACACCACTGCACTCCAGCCAGGGTCACAGAGCAACACCCTGTCTTAAAAAAAAAAAAAAGAAGGAAAACACTTGAGACTCTGGTAAATGGATGGACAAATGATATGACCAGATAACTCATACAACTAATGGAGAATTAAAGAAATATGACACAATGTATATTTTTTACCTATCAAATTAATTATTTTTAAAAAATTTCTATTGCTTTCTTACGTGCTTTTGATAAACTACAATTCATTCAGAAAACTTTAAATATTTCCTATGTAATTCCCTTACATTAAGTAATTCTCTTTTTTGGAACTCACAGAAAAAAATCTTAATTACAGAAAAAGGTTTGTGCACCAAAGATGTTCATGACAGTATTGTTTTGGTAAAAAATACAGTTTATGCACATTCTCTGGATGCTGTATTATGAAGCCTTTATTTATTTATTTTTGAGATGGAGTCTGGCTCTGTTGCCCAGGCTGGAGGGCAGTGGGCAATCCCAGCTTACTGCAACCTCCGCCTTCCGGGTTCAAGCGATTCTCCTGCTGAGTAGCTGGGATTACAGGCATGCGACACCATACCCAGCTAATTTTTTGTAACTTTAGTAGAGATGGGGTTTCACCGTGATGGCCAGACTGATCTCAAACTCCTGACCTCAGATGATCTGCCCACCTCAGCCTCCCAAAATGCTGGGATTACAGGCATGAGCCACACTGCCCAGCCTATGTAGCCTTTAAATATGTTTCTATTTAAAACCTAGAAAATATGTATGATAAATGAAAACAGGATACAAAATGTGAGGATACAAAGTAGTACATGTAGTATGGTTATGACTTTAAGAAGTTGTGGAAATAGAAGACTAAAAGAAATTAGACAATATTGTGATTAATATCTGTCATCCTTTTTTCTTTCTATTGTATATTTTCCATGTAAGAAGAAAAAGACTAGTGGTGTATTTGAGGGAAAAAAAATTTAAACTACTTTCTGTCTGAAGCGATTTCATGCGTTTTTCCGTTGACTAAAAACAATAGCTTCAATTCAGTTGTTAAAAATGAATTTGGGCTGGGCATGGTGACTTACAACCTGTAATTCTAGCACTTTGGGAGGCTGAGGCGGACAGTAATTACTTGAGCCTAGGCATTCAACACCAGCCTGGGCAACAGTGTGAGAAACCCTGTCTCAGAAAAAAAAAAATGTTTTCTGACTTAGAAAAAAGGAAGAAGAAAATATGTAGGCTTAAACTCCACAGTTATTAATTCAGTGAAGCCAAGGGGCAGCTACCTAGCTGCCCTCTCTCTCTCTAATTGTGGAGAAATACATGTACCGTGGAATTCACTTTTTTTTTTTTTTTGAGACAAGGCTGGAGTGCGGTAGTGTGATCTCAGTTCACTGCAGCCTTGACTCCTGGGCTGAAGCAATCCTCTCGCCTCAGCCTCCTGAGTAGCTGAGACTACAGGGGCATACTACCACGCCCAGCTAATTTTTTATTTTTTGTAGAGACGGGCTCTCACTATGTTGCCAGGTCTGGTCTCAAACTCCTGGGCTCATGTGATTCTTGTGCCTCAGCCTCCCAGTGTGTTGGGATTATGGGCGTGAGCTACCACACCTGGCCATATTAACCTTTTTTTTTTTTTTTTTTTTTGAGACGGAGTCTCGCTCTGTCACTAGGCTGGAGTGCAGTGGTGCGATCTCAGCTCACTGCAACCTCCACTTCCTGGGTTCAAATGATTCTCCTGCCTCAGCCTCCTGAGTAGCTGGGACTGCAGGCACCTGCCACCACGCCCAGCTAATTTTTTATTTTTAGTAGAGACAAGGTTTCACTATGTTGACCAGGATGGTCTCGATCTCTTGACCTCATGATCCGCCCACCTCGGCCTCCCAAAATGTTGAGATTACAGGCGTCAGCCACCGCGCCTGGCCATATTAACCATTTTTAAACGTACAGTTCTATAGTGTTAAGTACATTCACAGTGTGTACAACCAATGTCCAGAACTTTTTTTTTTTGAGACAGTCTCCCTCTGTCACTCAGGCTGGAGTGCAGTGGCACGATCCACTCACTGCAACCTCCGCCTCCTGGGTTCAAGCAATTCTTGTGCCTTAGCCTCCCAAGTAGCTGGGATTACAGGCGCTTGCCACCACCCCTGGCTAATTTTTTTTTGTATTTTAGTAGAAACCGTGTTGCCCAGGGCTGGTCTTGAACTCTTCAGCTCAGGCAGTCTGCCCATATTGGCCTTCCAAAGTGCTAGGATTGCGGCCTTGAGCCACCATGACCAGCCCAGAACTTTTTCATGTCCCTTAAACAGCAACTCTCCATTTGCTCCTTCCCTTAGTCCCTGATAGCCACCATTCTATTTCTTGTTTCTGTGGAGTTTTGCTACTCTAGATATGTCAAATTAGTGGAATCATAAAGTTTTTGTATTTTTATGACCGGGTTATTTGACTTAGCACAATATGCTCAAGGTTTATCCATGCTGTAGCATGTGACAGGAGTTTCTTCCTAAGGCTGAACAATATTCCATTGTACGTACAGTCACTATTTTATTTATCCATTCATCCACTGATGAATATTTGGGTTGCTTCCACCTTTTGGCTATTGTGAATAATAATGCTGCCATGAACATAGGTGTACAAATATTCTTCTCTTTGAGACCCTGCTTTCAATTCTTCTGGATATATACACCACCAAGTGAAATTGCTCTATTTTTGTTTGAGGAACTGCCATAGCGTTTTCCATAATAGCTGCGCCACTTTACATTCCCACCAGCACAGTAGTGTACAAGGGTTCCAGTTTCTTCACATCCTTGCCAACACTTGGTATTTTCTGTGTCTTGATATTACCCGTTCTAATGGGTATGTATGAGGTGATACTTCATTGTAGTTTTCAGTGCATTTCCTTAATAGTGATATTGAGCATCTTTTCATATGCTTTCTGGCTAGCCCTCTCTTTTTTTTTTTTTTTTTTGGCCTTTCCAGGTAACCTTTAAAAACATTAAATTCTGTCTAAATCTTTTACCAGCTTCTTTGTTAGTGGTTCTCTCCCTAGTTGCCGTATTTGATCTCTCATAGCTCATTTATTCTCATTCTTAACTAGCCTACATATCCTGAAGTTGATTATCTAAGTTTTCTAGAACCTATTTAGAACCTCCTTAGGTATAGTTTTATTTATTTGTTCAACTTTTACTCAGTAAATTCTCTATATAAAAAACTATATGTGCACTTAGAAACTTCCCTAGACTAGAGACAGATATGTTTGTGTCCGTAGACAGGAAGACTGTCATCATTCTTCAATGGGATAACATTTGCAAATTTAGTCATCATAATTTATGTTCATATGTGCCTTTTATTAAACTTAAACATGTTTTTGTGGGCCAAAATTCAAAAAATTTAAAGAATATGCACAGTCCCCTTTCTGTCTCTATACCATTGCTACCAGTTCTTTTCCATTGAGGCAACCAAATGATCAATTTTTATATGACTCTATAGTATACTTTAAACATTCTGTATCATATTTAATTTTAACTGACTTTTTTCCCCCTTATAGTTGATTATGGAAGATTCCCACAAGAGTACCACGTCAGAGACAGCACCTCAACCTGGTTCAGCAGTTCAGGGAGCTCACATTTCTCATATTGCTCAACAGGTAAGGGAGGGACTGGCCAAAATACTGAGCTTGTTAGGAATATTTTATATGCAGATTAATCTTGTTTCAGACTGATTATTAATGTGTTTTATTTTGGTTTTTGTTTTTTGGGGTTTTTTTTGAGGCAGATTTTTGCTCTAGTTGCCCAGGCTGGAGTGCAGTGGCATGATCTTGGCTCACTGCAACCTCCACCTCCTGGGTTCAAGCAATTCTCCTACCGCAGCCTCCCAAGTAGCTGAGACTACAGGCATCTGCCACCACGCCTGGCTTTTTTTTGTATTTTTAGTAGAGATGGGGTTCTACCATGTTGGCCAGGCTGGTCTCGAACTCCTGACCTCAGGTAATCCACCCACCTTGGCCTCCCAAAATGCTGGGATTACAGGTGTGAGCCACCACACCTGGCATTAATGTTAAAAAAAAAAAAAACAAAAGCAAAGGCCAGGCGCGGTGGCTCACGCCTATAATCCTAGCACTTTGGGAGGTCAGGGCGGGCGGATCACGAGGTCAGGAGTTCAAGACTAGCCTGACCAACATGGTGAAACCCTGTTTCTAATAAAAATACAAAAATTAGCCAGGTGCAGTGGCGGTTGCCTGTAATCCAAGCTACTCGGGAGGCTGAGGCAGGAGAATCGCTTGAGCCTGGGAGCTGGAGGTTGCAGTGAGCACAGACCATGCCACTGCACTCCAGCCTGGGCAACTCCATATCGTAAAAATAAATAAATAAATAATAAAATAGAAAAACAAGCAAAAAAGACTGTATAAAATGTTAAAATATAAGAAAAGAAGGTGGACTTTAAATATCTTGTCCAGATCATTTGGTTTTATTTTCTTTTAAACAAAGTATATAGTCATCCCTCAGTATCTGTGGGAGACTGGTTCCAGGACCTTCACAGATACCAAGATGTGTGACGCTTAAAGACCCTGATAGAAAATGGCATGGTATTTATATATAACCTACATATTTTCCTGTATACTTTATTTCTAGATTACTTTTAATACCTAATACTATGTAAATGCTATGTGAATAGTTATACTGTATGACAAGAAAAAAAGTCTGTACATGTTCAGTATAGAGAAATTTTTTTTTCCTGAATATTTTCAATCTGTGGTTGGTTGAATCCACAGATGTGAAACTCATGGATGCAGAACCCATGAATAAAGAGGCCTAACTGTATTTAGAGTTGTTTTCTTTGTTTTTGTTTTTGTTTTTCCAGGCGGAGTCTCGCTCTGTCTCTCAGGCTGGAGTGCAGTGGCACAATCTCGATCTCGGGTCACTACAACCTCCGCCTCCCGGGTTCAAGCGATTCTCCTGCTTCAGCCTCCTGAGTAGCTGGGATTACAGGCGCCCGCCACCACACCCAGCTAATTTTTTGTATTTTTGGTAGAGATAGGGTTTCACCATGTTGGCCAGACTGGTCTCAAACTCCTGACCTCAGGTGATCCACCCACCTCAGCCTCCCAAAGTGCTGGGATTATAGGCGTGAGCCACCGCACCCGGCCAAAAAAGTTTTAAAAATTAGCTGGGTATGGTGGCACTACAACACCTGTAGTAACAGCTACTTGGCTGAAGCAGGAGGATTGTTTGAGCCCAGGAGTTCAAGGCAGCAGTGAGCTATAATCATGCCACTGCACTCCAGCCTGGGTGACAGAGTGAGACCCTATCTCCAAAAAAAAAAAAAAAATCATGCATGAGTGTAAGAGCCATTTAAAGTGCAAGATGTGACTAATGGATTTTAGTGTTAACAATACACAAAGTTCAGACTGTACATAGCAAATAACCTTTAAGAAATTATAACTTGCTGAGTTTTGCTGTTGTATCAAAGAATACAATTAAATGAAAAGGCTTTTAAAACACTACACATCTTTTCTAATTGCATATCTATGTGAGGGCAGATTTTCTTCATATAATTCAACCAAAACAATGTATGATAACATAATTAATGTAGAATCAGATAAGAGATTTCAGCTGTTTTCTTTTTCTTTGTTTTTTTATTTTAATTTTATTTTTTTTGGAGACGGAGTCTTGCTCTGTCACCCAGGCTGGAGTGCAGTGGCGCGATCTCGGCTCACTGCAAGCTCCGCCTCCTGGGTTCACGCCATTCTCCTGCCTCAGTCTCCCAAGTAGCTGGGACTACAGGCGCCCGCCACCACGCCCGGCTAATTTTTTGTATTTTTAGTAGAGACGGGGTTTCACCTTGTTAGCCAGGATGGTTTCTATCTCCTGACCTCGTGATCTGCCCGCCTCAGCCTTCCAAAGTGCTAGGATTACAGGCCTAAGCCACCGCGCCCGGCCTTTTTTTTTTTTTTTTTTTTTTTTTTTTGAGACAGAGTCTTGCTCTGTCGCCCAGGCTGGAGTGCAGTGGTGCCATCTTGGCTCACTGCAACCTCTGCCTCTTGGGTTCAGGTGATTCTCCTGCCTCACCCTCCCGAGTAGCTGGGAATACAAGTGCCCACTGCCACGGCCAACTAATTTTTGTATTTTTAGTAGAGATGGGGTTTCACCATATTGACCAGGTTGGTCTTGAACTACTGACCTCAAGTGATCCACCCACCTCGGCCTCCCAAAGTGCTGGGATTACAGGCGTGAGCCACTGCACCCGGCTGATTTCAGCTGTTTTCTATTAAGCCAGATATTAAGGAAATTTGCAGAAATGTAAAACAATGCCATTTCTCTCACTAATTATTTTTGAAAATGTGTTAATGGAAATAGGTATGGTAACGTGTAATGGATTGTTATTGTATTTTGAAATGAACTGTTAATTTTTTTAAATTTAATTTTACATATGGTAAGTATTAATAAATATAACTGAAATAATAATTTTGGGGGGTCCTCAATAAGTTTTAAGAATGTCGAAAGGATTTGTGACCAAAAGGTTTGAAAACCAGTGACCCAAAGGGTTAGTCCTTTAAGCTTGATATATCCTTCTGCCTTATTTGGCTATATCTGTGAAGAATAGCAGTGTCTTCTCCAGATGGTGCTAGAAAAATAAGGTGGAGTCTTTCTTTGATTATTTTTCTGTTAATAGAGCACTTTACAGAAATGTTCTAATTCAGTTGGCTTACTTATGTGTATATTTCAGTTATTTTAGTTAGATGTGATTCTTCTCCAAATTTCCTCAGAAGCATATTTACAGTGAGGTGGAATAAATACATTTCTAGATAGTAAATCATTTCATAGTGATTTTTTAAAAATAATATGGCTGGCAGGCCGGGCACAGTGGCTCACGCCTGTAATCCCAGCACTTTGGGAGGCCGAGGCGGGTAGATCACAGGGTCAGGAGTTCAGGACCAGCCTGGCCAAGATGGTGAAACCCCGTCTCTACTAAAAATACAAAAATTAGCTGGGCATGGTGGCATGCACCTTTAATCCCAGCTACTCGGGAGGCTGGGGCAGAGAACTGCTTGAACCGGGGAGGTGGAGGTTGCAGTGAGCCGAGATAATACCACCGCACTCCAGACTGGGCGACAGAGCAAGACTCTGTCTAAAAAAAAAAAAAAAAAAAGTGGCTGGCCACGGTGGCTCACACCTATAATCCCAGCACTTTGGGATGCTGAGGATCACTTGAGCCCAGGAGTTTGACACCAGCCTGGGCAACATAGTGAGACTCTGTCTCTACTAAAAAATAAAAAAATTTAGCCAGGTATGGTGGCATTTGTCTGCAGTCCCAACTACTCAGGAGGCAGAAGTGAGAGGACCACCTGAGCCCCAGAGGTCAAGGCTGCAGTGAGCCGTGATTGCACCATTGCACTCCAGGCTGGGTAACAGCATGATCCTGTCTCAAAAAAAAAAAAAGAAAAAAATTATGTAAAGGAAACAGTATTTTACAATAATTCAGTATAAACTGGGGATATAGCAGTGAACAAAATTCTCAGCTCTCTTGGAACTTATATTCTAATTTTGGAGAGACAGGCAACAAAACCTATCAGTTGGTAATATGTGCCATGGAGACAAATAAAGCACGATAGGAGAGAGAGAGAGTTGGTGGTGGGGACAGGGGACTTCTCTTTTTATACAAGGTAGACAGAGACATTTGTCTGAGGAAATACCTGTTCAATTATATGGATCAACAGTTGTAAAACTGTGAGACTAATATGTGCTTGATACAGTCAAGGAACACCGAGGTGGCCAGTGTGTTGGGAGAGGGATTGATAGAGGATGAGGCAGAGAGGGTTGGGGTGCGAAGAGGGGAGAGTGCCAGATAATGTAGGCCATATGCCACTGTAAAATTTTTGTGTTTTAATCTGGGTGACACGGGGAACCTTTAGAGTGTTTTGAGTAGAAATGTTATCTGGCGTATCTTAAAAGAATCGCTCAGACTGCTTTGTGGAATAGAAACAGGAAAACTAGTTAGAAGGCATTACAGTAATGTACATGGGAGATGACAATGGTTTGAACCAGTGTGGTAGCTGGGGTAGTGATGAGACAAAGTTAGATTCTGGATATATATTGGTTGTAAAGCCAATAGTATTTGCTTTTGGATTGGATGTGGAGTTTTAAATAAAGGAAGGAGCCAAGATTGACGTCACAGTTTTGGTTTGAGCAACTGTTAAGAATGAAATTACTTGACCTGGGCGTGGTAGTGCATACCTGTAATCCCATCTGCTTGGGAGGCTCAGGTGGGAGGACTGCTTGAGCCCAGGAGTTCCAGACCAGCCTGGGCAACATAGTGTAGACCCACCCCGTCTCAAAAAAAAAAAAATTATATATATATACTACACACACACACACACACACACATACACACACACACACACACAAACGTATATATATAATTGCCATTTATTGAGATGGACAACACTGGATGATGTTTTCCATTTCTTTTTGGGGGAATGTTGGCAATCAGGAATTTGGTCTTTAGGCATGTTACGTCTGTAATATTATCTGTGTTGGTTTTCTGTGCTGCAGAACAAATCACCACAAAGCTAATAGCTTAAAACAACACACATTTATTATCTCACAGTTTGTGTGGGGTCAGGCATATCTTAACTGGGTTCTTTGCTTTGAGGTCTCACACCAAACTGCAACTGAGGCATTGGCTAGGGCTGAGTTCTTAGCAGGAGGCTAGACTAGAGAAGAATCTACTTCCAAGCTCACTTAGTTTGTTGGCAGAATTCATTTCATTGTGGCTGTAGGACTGAGTGCTTCAGTTTTTTGGTTGGTTCTTGGCTGGAGGCTGCTCATAGCTCCTAAAGGCCACCAGTAACTCCCTACCACGTGATCCTCTCCGTATGCAGTTCACAGCATGGCAGCCTGCTTCAAGTCCAGCAGGAGAGTGAGAGCAAGTCTGCTAGCAAGACAGTCTTATACATAATATAATCAAAGGAATGACATCCCATTTCCTTGTGATAAAACATAACATCCCATTTCTTTATGATAAAACATGACGTCCCATCATCTTTGCTTAATGAGGTTGGTTAGAAGCAAGTCACAAGTCCCTTCCACTCTCAAGGGGAGAGGATTAGACAAAGTCCCAAACACCAGGAGCTGCAGATCATGGGGGCCACCCTAAAATCTGTTGGGCAGACCATCCAAGTAGATTTATCCAGTAGGCAGCTAGATACATGAGTCTGGGGTCCAGGAGAGAGGTCCAGACTAGAAATCTAAATTTAGGAGTTGTGGCTGTATAGGTGGTATTTATAATCATGGAATGATTTCCAGACTCCCCCTAGGATGCAGAAAGCTGGAAAGAATGTTACTCTTACCCTAAAACAAGAATAAGTTGTATGTTCTATAAAATAATAAACTCATAGAGGTGGGGTGTGGGCGTGGCTCACCTGTGGCAGAGCAAAGAAAGCAGGGCTGCATACTAGCAGGAAAATTAATGACTTGCTAAAGTCCAAGTGTAGGCAAGCGTGAGCATATAGAATCCTTGGGAGCTGCAGACACAAAGACAGTTCATACCCTCTTGTAGGTTTTTCTCCGAGGACCTCCAGCAGTTTCTTAGGAGAAAAATGGGGCTGGGGACACAAGGGAGACCAGAGAATGCCTTGGTAGGTGGTACAGGCCCACTTGGACCTTTTTTTCCTTTGGAAGAAAAGGCTTTAAGCCACTGGGAGAAAGGGAATAAACCCTGTTTTCCATTGTGTTTGGGAAAAGTAAAAAGAAAAAGAAAACCCACAAACCCTGAGGGAACGGCAGGAAACTGTTAAGGGCTTAGACTATTAGAGTTTTTCTGCCACTGGGAGAAAGCCCCAACCCCTGTAACCCAGGGACATAGGGCCTACCTGAGACTGAGACTGGGCCAGGACAACAGAGAACCTCCCTGTTGGTGCTGTCAAGTCAAGCAATAGCAATCTACCCCGGGGGAGGGACAAGAGTTTGGAAAGAGCCTCTTTGGGGCAGATGAACAGATGAAGCCTAAGGCTGAGGGTGTGGCAAGAACAATGAGAGAAACCCTCTGACATACCAGCCCCACCCTAAGCAGAAAGTCACACTGGAGGAATTTGAAGCTGGTAGTACATTTAAGGTAATCCAAACAACAACAAAATCCAAACCCAGCTCAGTTCCTGAATAGATGACTCAAACCCTTCCCTACGCACACACACACACACCCTAGTGAAGAGGTGTACCCTCTGGTTTTCCCATTTCGGAAGATAAATACTATTTAGTCTCTAGTGTCTTATTCATGATGTCTGTCATTCAGGCAAAAATTATAAAACACATACCAAGAGCACACAAAAAAGCAACTCACTGTCAAAAACCAAAACAATAAACAGAACCAGACTCAGGATAACCCAGCTGTTGGAACTATCAGAGAGTGAATTTCAAATAAGAATGAATAATATGTTAAAGGCTCCAGTGGGAAAGGTAGAAAACATGCACGGACAGCTGGGGAATTTCAGCAGAGGGTTAGAAACTATATGAAAAAGTCAAATGGAAATGTTAGAAATAAAAATGGTGTGGTGGCTCACGCCTGTAATCCCAGCAGTTTAGGAGGCTGAGGCAGACAGATTGCTTGAGCTCAAGAGTTCAAGACCAGCCTGGGCAACATGGCAAGCCTCCATTTCTACTAAAAATACAAAAGAAAAAAAAAAAAAGCCAGGCATGGTGGTGCACACCCTGTGGTCCCAGCTACTCAAGAGGCTGAGGTGGGAGGATTGCTTGAGCCCAGTGGGCAGAGGTTGCAGTGAGCCAACATCGCACCACTGCACTCCAGCCTAGATGTCAGAGTGAGGCCTTGTCTAAAAAAAAAAAGATGGTGACACAAGTGAAGTATATGTTTGGGTTTATTAGTGGACTTGACACAGCTGAGAAAAGAATCAGTGAACTTGAAGATAGGTCAGTAGAAATTACCCACAATGAAAACAGAGAACGAAGGAAAGGGCAGGGAGAAAAATAGAGTGCCCAAGAACTGTGGAACAATATCTCTTTAACATAGGTGTAGTGTGATCAAAGTCATGTGACTAGATGGCATTACTGAGGGGTAAGTATTGTAGAGATGAGTCAATGGATCTGGGCTTCTTTAGCATTTGGAGTTTGGGGACATTGAAGAGGGATTGTCAGTGAGGTAGGAGGAAAATCAAGAGTAACTCAAATCTTGGAAATCAGAATGAGTGATGGTCACCTGTGTAAAATGTGGCTGATAGGTCAAATAAGATGAGGAATAAAAATTAACTATTTTATAGCCAATCTTTTTTTTTGAGATAGGGTCTCACTCTGTCACCCAGACTGGTGTGCAGTAGCGTGAACATAGCTCACTGCAGCCTTGACCTCCTGTGCCCAAGCAATCCTCCCGCCTCAGCTTCCCAAGTAGCAGGGACCACAGGTGTGTGCCATGACATCTGGCTAAATTTTTTGTATTTCTTTGTAGAGACGGGGTTTTGCAGTGTTGCCCAGGCTGGTCTCAAACTCCTAAGCTCAAATAATCCGCCCACCTCAGCCTCCCAAAGTGCAGTGCTGGCATGCGTGAGCCACTGCACCTGGCCCTTTTTTTTTTTTTTTTGGAAACCGAGTATTATTCTGTTGCTTAAGCTGGAGTGCAGTGGCATGATCATATTTCTTTAGCCTCAAATTCCTGCCCTCCAGTGATTCTCCTGCCTTTGCCTCCTGAGTAGCTGGAGCTGGTTCCTATTATTCACAGATTCTGTATTTGCAAATTTGCCTACTTGATAAAATTTATTTCTAACTCCAGAAACACTCACGGCACTTTTGTGGTCATTCATGGACATGTGCAAAGTGGCAAAAAATTTGAGTCACTCCTATATTCCTAGCTGAGGTCAAACAAGGTGATGCTGTGTCTTCTTGCATCAGCTCTCATAGTATAAACAATTGGCCTCTTTGTGGTCTAGTTAGTATAACCACATTTTTTGCATTTTTCTCCTTTTTGTTGGTGATTTTGCTATTTAAAATTGACTCCCAAGTATAGTACAAAGTGCTATCTTGTGTTCTAAGTGCAAGAAGGCTGTGATGTGCCTTATGGAGGAAATACATGTGTTAGATAAGTTTCATTCAGGCATGCGTTACAGTGCTAGCGACTGATACGTAGTTCAGTGTTAATGTATATTAAATGAGATTTTTTTTTTTTTTTGGAGACAGAGTCTCGCTCTGTTGCCTAGGCTGGAGTGCAGTGGCGCGATCTCAACTCACTACAACTTCCACCTCCATTTCCTGGGTTCAAGCAGTTCAGGTAGCTGGGACTACAGGCGTGCGCCACCACGCCCGGCTAATTTTTGTAATTTTAGTAGAGATGGGGTTTCACCATGTTGGTCAGGCTGGTCTTGAACTTCTGACTTCAGGTGATCTGCCCACCTCGGCCTCCCAAAGTGATTACAGGTGTGAGCCACCATGCCTGGCCTGTTTACTATTTATTTTTATTTGTTCTTGCTCTATTTTAGATTTTGGACTGATAATTTAGAATCTAGAATCTTTATAATGTAAGTGAACCAGTGGACAGAGAAGTAGTATGAAGTTGTGGCAGAGTGCAGTGGCTCACACCTGTAATCCTAGCACTTTGGGAGGTGGGCAGATCACATGAGGCCTGGAGTTTGAGACCAGCCTGGCCAACATGGTGAAACCCCATGTGTACTAAAAATACAAAAATTAGCCGGAAGTGGTGGGCGCCTGTCATCCCTGCTACTCAGGAGGCTGAGGCAGGAGAATCGCTTGAACGCAGGAGGCAGAGGTTGCAGGGAGCCGAGATTGTGCCACTGCCCTCCAGCCTGGTTGACAGAGTGAGACCCTGCCCCCCTCCCAAAAAAAAAGACTGGGGGACCAGGTCCTCCCTTTCCTCCTTTGAAAGGTCTCTCAATATTTAGATTATCAGGTTTGAGAGTGGGGTTGGGAAGAGAATCAGGACTTTGAGACCCTGAGTAATGAGCATTTTGTGAGGTTAGACGAACCGTAGTAATAAGGGATAGGGACTACCACTAGCTAAATCAAAATCTGGTGCCTCTTTTCCTTTTCAACCTGCCAGACCCACAGCCTGCATTAAATCACATGGATTGCCAGATACCTTTGAGGAATGATGGCCCTTAGTCTTTTAGAAATGTAAATTAATCCTATCATACGCTCTCTCCATTAGCTGAGTGGCTTCAGTTGTTGAAAGGTGGGGAGACGTTTTGTTAATGTTTTCCAAGTGTAATGGTAACTCTAGAGCTGGACTCTTAAGACTTGTGGGTTCTATTTTTTTTTTTTTTGAGACAGTTCTTACTTTGTCACCCAGGCTAGAGTTGGAGTGCAGTGGTGCAATCACAGCTCACCACAACCTTCACCTCCTGTGCTCAAGCAATCCTCCCAGCTTAGCCTCCCACATAGCTGTGACTATAGGCATGCGCTGCCCAACCTGGCTAATTTTTGTATTTTTTGTAGAGACTGCATTTTACCCATGTTGCCCAGGCTGGTCTTGAACTCCTGGGCTCAAGGGATCTGCCTGCCTTGTCCTCCTAAAGTGCTGGGGTTATAGGCATGAGTCCCTGCACCCAGCTCTTTGTTTATTCTTATTCTTCAGTTTCTCTATGCCCATATTGGGGTACTGTCAAAGAGGAACAGAGCTGGACACATGTTAAAGGCAGCGAGACAGATTTTATCAGATTACTGCAGTATAGGAGAGAAACTCCAACATAAACTGAGCTCAGCTCCACTGAAACAGATGGAAAGCTTTTTAAATATTGGGGTGTTCTAAAGGAAAAGTACATAAGATGTTTGGGGGAGGGAAGGAATTGTCACTATGATTAGCCATCCTGCTTGCTCATTGGCACTTGTCAAAGTTAGGCTCCTACTCTCCCACAGACTGGGAGACAGGGAGCAAATCTTTTCTTTCTTGGTTACTACATTTACAGGCCCAAAGAAAGATTTCTAGGTTTTAGAATATCTACATCTCACAGGACAGAGAAAGGATTCATAACAGCAAGTTTTCTAAAATGCTGTAAGAAAAGTGAGGATGGGGCCTATAGTCAAGTTTTGGCTGGAACAAACAGTAAATTTTTTTGGTAGAATTGAACTTTCTCAGGCAGGCGTTTTAAGGGGGCTCTGGTGTCATTCTGGGGACAGAACCTTGGCGTGACAAAAGCCATTGGTCAAGAATTTGGTCAGTTAGTAGGAGGGAGTTGAATGGCATTGTTTGTGCTACAAATGGAGGTTACGGTTCTCAGTGGCTGGATAAATTTTATACAGAATTTCATGACCCTAGGCATTTTGAGGGATGATGAGACTGGAGTTTGTTTAATCTAGTCTTGGGATGAGGAAAAGAACTTTCAGTGAAAGAAGAAAGGGAACAGGAAGACTGGGCGCAGTGGCTCACGCCTGTAATCCTAGCACTTTGGGAGGTGGAGGCGGGCGAATCACCTGAGGTCAGGAATTCGAGACCAGCCTGGCCAACATGGGGAAACCCCGTCTCTACTAAAAATACAAAAATTAGCTGGGCGTGTCACGCATGCCTGTAATCCCAGCTACTCTGGAGGCTGAGGTAGGAGAATCACTTGAACCCAGGGGCAGAGGTTGCAGTGAGTCTAGATCGTGCTACTTCACTTCAGCCTGGGAAGGAGTGAAACTCAGTCTCAAAAAAAAAAAAGAACAGGGAAAGCAGTATTCTTGGAGCCCAATGTGAAGAAAGAGAACAGGGGAGCAGGCAGGAAACTTACTTTCAGGGCCTGAGAAGTAGTCCAGGTTTTATTTTGTGATTTAAATCTGAGAGGAATGGTATGGACCAGAGTAGTCCAGAGGAAGGCGTGAGATCTCTGTTAACTGAAAATATTTGAGAAAGCTTTTTGGAAGAGGTAGGACCTGAGGTGAGCCTGGAGGGATGATGAGTGGACTTTTCTTAGTTTAACATTTTATCATGGTATTTCCATGAAACCGCATCTGATTTCAACAGAAATAAATTATAATTTTGTGATTCAGTCATTTACTTGAAATATTTTATTTTTTTTTCAAGATGCTGCCCAAAGTTGGTGTTTCACTCACTTTTTGACTCTTGGTTTCTTGGTTAGTTTTCAACCATATCTCTTCACAATAGCATGTGCTAAAGATTCTCCATGTTTTTGCACAATCAGTTCCTCTGCCTAAAATACCTTCCAGTCCCCTAACTCCTGCCCCTCCATACATACCCTCAGATAATTGTTAATTATTCAAAACCCAGATGAAATAACACCCTTTCTTTGCTCCCACAGAACAGTACTTTGTAATTTTCCTCTATTATAACTCTTATTCTATTTGTTATAGTTAGTTTGTACTCTCAATCCCTAGTTCAGCCTCTGGTCAATAGAAGGTACCTAATGTTTGGTTAATGATGTGATTAAATATAATCAGCTCTGAAATGTGTTTCCAGCATTAAGAACTCAGCTATCTTATGTGCATAGGTACAGTGTATATTTTGTTAATTGAATTTGTATTTGTTCTATTGATGTCATTAAGAGGATCTGCTCCAGTGACAATTATACATCTTCCTGGAGAGCAAGTACAGGTTCAGGGGGTCATCCAGACAGCCCAGTCTTCTGTAATTCACCCACCACATGTGCAAATGGTATAGAAATTTGAAGACTTAGTGGTCGAGAGTTGGGACTTTTATACCCTGAGTCTACAGATACATTGCAGTTGCTGTACCTGTAATATTATAAACCAAGATAAAGTTGTCCTACAAATTAGACTGCAGACCAAATCAGGCAAATAGAAAAGTTTTAGAATTTCTAGTTTCATGTATATAATACCTAGTGAAAATAGAAGACAATTTTAGGGAAAGTTATTGCTTATGATTTAAGGAAATGAGGGACTTTTTTTTTTTTTTAAAGGGAAAGCACCCTTTTATCCCAGGTATTTTCTATATGCTTTATGGAGTCAGTACCTACCTACCATATGCTTTATGGAGGGCAAATAAAAGAGTTTTCTTGTAGTAGAGGAAAGTTCTTATTTGTATTTATCTACCTTCATATTAACGCCTGACAAAAGTAGGAAAGAAAGAGCCATCCTAGATTCCTTTTCTTTCTACTTTTCCCATTTTATCTTCCAATTTCTGTGAGTCCCAGGATACCTTTGGTCATCTCTCATTTTTAGAAGCAGCTCTCCTAGAAGAAAAGCTATATTCCTCTTTTCTTCTCCTGATTATGGCAATGTTGTCAAAACTAGAGCTGCATCTTTATGTGGTATTCCCATGAGAAAGGAGGTGGCTGCATGGATTTTTTTAGTGTTTATATGGAAATTTTAGTCTTATTTGCTGCTGCTGTTATTAAAGATAAATTTTTTATTTTAATTACAAGTAATTCCTTAGTTTTACAATTTATTTTAAGTTCATTGGAAGGCTTTGGAGTAAGCTTAGGGACAGACAGTGTAGTTAAAGAATTAGATTAGAAATGAAGTATTTTATGGCCAGGCACGGTGGCTCATACCTGTAATCCCAGCACTTTGGGATGCCAAGATGGGCGGATCACTAGGTCAGGAGTTCGAGACCAGCCTGGCCAACATGGTGAAACCCCATCTCTACTAAAAAATACAACAATGAGCAAGGCATGGTGGCAGGTGCCTGTAATCCTAGCTACCCAGCTACTTGGGAGGCTGAGGCAGGAGAATCGCTTGAACCCGGGAGGCAGAAGTTGCAGTGAGCCGAGATTGTGCCATTGCACTCCAGCCTGGGCGACAAGAGCAAGCTCCATCTCAAAAAAAAAAAAAAAAGATATATGATGCTTGAGGAAAAGAAAAGTGACAGATTTTTCTTATTTTAAATTATTGGTTACTATTTCTTAATTATTATTGGGTTGTGACTAATTATTTTCTGTATAATGATATAGATTTAATATGAAATATAAATGAGTAGTTATATACTAGAACTCATTTTTGAAGGAAATAACATATAAAAGAAGCCTCTCTGGAAATTTCATGTCTAAATAGTTTAGGGGAAGGCTTTCTATAGATAGTAACTAATGTGGAGAATTGATTTCTTATGTCCCTGCCAAAGGCCTGTTTGGATTATTTTATTTTTTATTTATTTTTATTTTTTTTGAGCTGGAGTCTCGCTCTGTCGCCCGGGCTGGAGTGTAGTGGCGTGATCTCGGCTAACTGCAAACTTCACCTCCCAGGTTCACGCCCTTCTCCTGCCTCAGCCTCCCGAGTAGGTGGGACTACAGGCGCCCACCACCAGGCCCGGCTAATTTTTTGTATTTTTAGTAGAGATGGGATTTCACCGTGTTAGCCAGGATGGTCTCGATCTCCTGACCTCGTGATCCGCCCACCTCGGCCTCCCAAAGTGCTGGGATTACAGGTGTGAGCCACTGCGCCCGGCCTGGGTTATTTTATTTTTAAAAATTAAGATGAAGTCGGCCAGGCACGGTGGCTCACACTTGCAATCCCAGCACTTTGGGAGGCTGAGGCAGGCAGATCATGAGGTCAGGAGTTCGAGACCAGCCTGACCAGCATGGTGAAACCCCATCTCTACTAAAAATACAAAAATTAGCTGGGTGTGGTGGCACGTGGCTGTAATCCCAGCTACTCAGGAGGCTGAGGCAGGAGAATCACTTGAACCCAGGAGGCAGAGGTTGCAGTGAGCCAAGATCGTGCCACTGCACTCCAGCCTGGGCGACAGAGCAATACTCCATCTCAGAAAAAAAAAAAAAAATTTAAGATAAAGTCAGATATCACAATCTAACTTTGGACAAATGTTGGAAAGTTTTAATACGCTTAAAAAATTGAGGCCAGACACGGTGACCCACACCTGTAATACCAGCACTTTGGGAGGCCTGCTTGAGCCCAGGAGTTTGACACCAGCCAGGGTAACATAATGAGACCCTGTCAGATTAAAAAAAAATGAATTAGCTGGGCATGGTGATGTGCACCTGTAATCCTAGCTACTCAGGAGGCTGAGGCTGGAAGATTGCTTGAGCCCAGGAAGGTGAGGCTACAGTGAGCTGTCATTGCACCACTGCATTTCAGCCTGGGTGACAGAGCGAGACCCTGTCTCAAAAATTAAAAAATATTTTAAAAAAAACATTGAAAACAACTTGTTTTCTCAATTGTAAAATATTGCTATAACTTGCATATTGTATTGATGTAGTTTATAAAAATTAACATTGTATGCATGCCAAGTGTTACATGTATTAACTTGTGAAATGAGATAAAATTGAATCATACAGATTTTAAAATGGCATATATTTATACCTGCTGTTGCCAGTGACCTCCACCTTGCTAAATCGAATGGTCTGTTCTCAGTCCTTATTTATCTCAACTTGTAAACAGCATTGGACATGGTTGATCATTCTTTTCTCCTCAGTGTGCTGTCTTCACTAGTTTTCCGTGGACAGCTCAATCATTTGGTTCTCTTTCCTCTTTTCTGGTGACTCCTTAGTCTCATTTGCTGGTTCCTCCTCTTCATCCAGTCTCTTAGTGTTCCTGAGATTAGTCCTCAGTCCTCTTCTGTTTACCCCTATGAGCTCATCCAGTCTCATGGCTTTAAGGACTCTAAAAAGCTAGACCTCCAAAATTTACGTATCTAGCCAAGACCTCTTCCCAGACCTGCAGGCTTGTATATTTAATGGTCGTCTCAATGTCAGCAGTTGAATATCTATCAGGTTTTTCAAACTTAGCATGTCAGGTAGGTTAGTAATAAAACAACACTTTTAAGTAATGTGCATCAGTGTAGAAATAGGGTGGAGAATGACTCAGAGCCTGGTCTTTTTAACTCTGGTAAAATAGTACTGCTTCATTTGGGGGATAGACTTTATTCTCAGCTCTGGGCCTGCTATATTTGATATTCCTTTAATAGGTTGGGCTCCTGGAATAAACTTTCTCATTTTTCCTTTTCCTTTTGTTTCTTTTAGACCTTAGATTTAATGTACAAATGAATTTGAGTGGCAGGAGACAGATCATTTTTTTCTAAAAGTAAAAATTCAGTTGTTTTTTTCCCCACCTGCATTGTTCATCATTGTTAATGCCAGTTCTTTTTTAGGTATCTTCTTTATCAGAAAGTGAGGAGTCTCAGGACTCATCTGACAGCATAGGCTCCTCACAGAAAGCCCACGGGATCCTCGCACGGCGCCCATCTTACAGGTGAGTACTCTCTTGTATGAAGCCCTGCATGTTATAATAGTACCAAATGAGTTCAAGAGGTGCTGTGCAAATTACACTAAAGAAGTTAGCACGTGTCAGTGTTAAGAATGAAATTGGTTGGCCCTCGCCTATAATCCCAGCCCTTTCGGAGGCCGAGCTAGGATTGCTTGAGCCCAGGAGTTCAAGACCAGCCTGGGCAACATGGCAAGACCCTGTCTCTTCAAAAAATACAAAACTTAGCTGGACATAGTGGCACACGCCTGTAGTCCCATCTACTTAGAAGCTAAGGCGGGAAGATGGCTTGAGGCCAGGAGTTTGAAGTTACAATGATCTGTGATTGTGTCACTGTGCTTCAGCCTGGGTGATAGAGCAAGACCCTGTCTCCAAGAAAAAATGAAATTGGACCTTTGGCCGGATGCAGTGGCTTATGCCTGTAATCCCAGCGCTTTGGGAGGCTGAGGCGGGCAGATCACCTGAGGTTAGGAGTTTGAGACCAGCCTGGCCAACATGGTGAAACCCCGTCTCTAATAAAAACAGAAAAATTAGCCGGGTGTGGTAGTGCACACCTGTAATCCCAGCTACTCGGGAGGCTGAGGCAGGAGAATCACTTGAACCTAGGAGGCGGAGGTTGCAGTGAGCCGAGATTGCGCCACTGCACTGTGGCAGCCTGGGCAATAGAGCAAGACTCTGTCTCAAAAAAAAAAAAAAAAGTAAATTGAATCTTTATCTTATACCATTACACAAATCAACGCCAAATGGATAAGCGACCTAAATGTTAGGACCTGAAACCGTAAAAATCCTAGAAGAGAACATAGGTGATAAGCTCTTCGACATTGACCTTGGCAATGATTTTTTGGATATCACATCAAAAGCTTAGGCTACAAAAAAATAAATAAATGGGACTACATCAAACTAAAAAACGGGTCTGTGTAGCAAAGGAAACAAAGCAACAAAATGAAAAGGCAACTTACGGACTGGGAAAAAATTATTTGCAAACCACTTATCTGATAAAGGGTTAATACCCGTAACTGAAGATAAAATTAGAGAACCTGAGGATACAGCTCTCAGTAGATTACCTAGAATGGAACACAGAAAGACAAAGAGAAGTTAAGATAGAACACAGAATGAGAAGGTCCAGTACACAACATACATAGATAAAAGGAGAGAAGAGGGAAGAGCACTTCCAGCTTCTAGTCTCTCCAGGAGAGAAAATGATAATGACTGCAATTTTCAGGATATGAATTTCTCAGCATAAGAAAGCAAGGTCCCAAACAAGATAAATTAATAGAAACCTACATCTAGGTGTATGTTGTGAAGTAAAACTGGAGAACACCAAGGATAAACCGGAGATCTTAAAGGCTAAAAGCTTCCAAGTGAAAAGACCAATTACCTAGAAAGGAAGGATCAGTAAGCTGACAACAGATTTTTGAAGTACAGTATAAAACAATAAACTAAAATCCTTATTTTTATCTTTAAATTATTACATATTTTTTTGAGACGGAGGTCTCACCCTGTTGCCCAGGCTAGAGTGCAGTGGTGTGATCATGGCTCACTGCAGCCTCAACCTCCTGGGTTCAGCCCCTCAGCCTCCTGAGTACCTGGGACTATAGACATATGCCATGATACCCACCTAATTTTTTTTAATTTTTGGTAGAGATGGAGTCCCACTATGTTGACCAGGCTGGTCTCAAACTCTTGGGCTCAAGTGATCCTCCCACCTCAGCCTCCCAAAGTGTTGCTATTACAGGCATGAGCCACTGTACTCAGGCTCCAATATTTAAATTCAAAGAGAAAGTAACTTTTGACCTGGAATTCTGTGCCTACCGAACAGTCTTTCAAAAATGATGGTGAAATAATAATCATTTTCAAACTGATTTAAGAAACTACTTAAGGGGGCTGGGTACAGTGGCTTACGCCTGTAATCCCAGCACTTTGGGAGGCCGAGGCGGGTGGATCACTTGAGGTCAGGAGTTCGAAATGAGCCTGGCCAACATGGTGAAACCCTATCTGTACTAAAAATACAAAAGTTAGCTAGGCATGGTGGCACATGCGTGTAGTCCCAGCTTGAACCCAGGGGATGGAGGCTGCAGTGAGCCGAGATCGTGCCACTGCACTCCAGCCTGGGTGACAGTGCGAGACTCCATCTCTAAAGAAAAAAGAAACTACTTAAGTGCATACTTCAGGAAGAAGAAAATGAAAGGAATATAAATGTAAGAAAGTATAGTGAACAAAGACAATTCATTTCAGTTAGCATTGGCTTTTTAGAACAATAGTAATAATGATTAATTTGGGTAGTTTTGTGGTTTTTTTTTTTTGAGACGGAGTCTCACTCTGTCATCCAGGCTGGAGTGCAGTGGAGTAATCTTGGCTCACTGCAAGCTCCGCCTCCCAGGTTCATGCCATTCTTCTGCCTCAGTCTCCCGAGTAGCTGGGACTAGAGGCGCCCGCCACCACACCTGGCTAATTTTTTGTATTTTTTAGTAGAGACGGGGTTTCACCATGTTAGCCAGGATGGTCTCAATCTCCTGACCTCGTGATCTGCCCGCCTTGGCTTCCCAAAGTGCTAGGATTACAGGCGTGAGCCACCATGCCCAGCCTGAACCTGAGATTTCTTTATTAAGTAGGGGTCTCTCAAGGAGGCTATAACATCTGAAAAGAAACTTCTCAAAGTTAAGCTTTCTGGATTGCCACAGATTCGTATAAATCAAATATGAATTCACTCAAAAATCAAACGTGCAAGGACATAAACCACGTAAGTGAGAATTGGCAGAAACAATACAGTCAACTCAATAAATGCAGGGAAAAAAAGTATTTGATTAAATCCAGCACCTCATACATTTCTACCAAAAATGAATAAAAATAGGCTTCCCTAGCATATGTAGACTTTTAGAACTTAACTATGTATAGGACAGATCACCATTGCCCAAATTCTAGACTGGCCGCTACCTGGTGCACATGTGTAATAGATATGAATAGCATTGCAAAGACTTTGGAAACTGAACTGACATTGGAACCACAACCCACAGAAGGCTGGTCAGAACTTGTGGCTTGGACACAACCAGATTGATACCTTCTAAAACAAGAATATAGGCTAGGTCTGTGGCTCATGCCTGTAATCCCAGTCAAACAAGAATATAGGCTAGGTCTGTGGCTCATGCCTGTAATCCCAGCACTTGGAGGCTGAGGTGGGAGGACTACTTAAGTCCAGGAATTTAAGACCAATCTGTGTAACATAAGGAGATCCTGTCTCTACAAAAAATACAAAAATTAGCTAGGTATGGTGGTGTGCATCTGTAGTCCCAGTTAGGAGGCTGAGGGCAGAGGATCACTTGAGCCCAGGAGGTTGATGCTTCAGTGAGCCATGATTGTGCCATGCACTCCAACCTGAGTGACAGAGTGAGTCCCTGTCCCAAATACACACATGCACATGCAACAAGAATATAAAACATTTTTTGTTAAACAAGACCCAGAGTCTGATAGCATAATATTGAAAGAGTCCAAAATTACTTGGTATCAAAGAACAAGGAAAAATCTCAACTTACACGGGAAAAGACTGTTGACAGAAGCCAACTCCTAGATGATAGAAATGTTGGAATTATATGACAAGGACTTTAAAGAAGCTATTATTAAACTGTTCCAACAAGTAAGTGAATTTTCTTGAAATGAAAGGTATAAACTGTCGGCCAAAAATAGAGGATATAAAGAGAATAAAATAGAGATTTCAGAGCTAAGAAACACAGTAACAGAGATAAAACGTCACTGGATGGGTTCAATAGTGAATGGAAATGAGAGAAAAAATGGTCAACTTTGAAGATTATTCAATGGATATTATCCAATCTGAACATAGAAAAGAGATTGGAAAATTACCTAATTCTCAGGGACCTGTGAGACAATAGCCAAAGATCTAAGATTTATGTCATTAGAGTCTCAGAGAGGAAAAAAGTATAGTGCAGAAAAAATACTTGAAAAAATAATGGCTGAAAAATTACCAAATTTGGTGAAAGATGTAAACCTACAGGTTCAAAAACCTCAGCAAACTCTAAACAGGATAAACACAAATAAATCATTGCCCAGACTTACCATAATCAAACTGCTGAAAACTAAAGTTAAAGAAAAATCTTGTGAGTAGCCAGAGAATAATGGCACATTACTTACAAGAGAACAATGTGAATGACTACAGAGTGCTCATCAGAAACTATGGAAGCGAGAAGATAATGGAATAGCATTTTTAAAGTGCTAAAAGAAAAAAGAATTATCTCCTGGGTCTTGGCACCCAAAATAAAAAGAAAAAAAACGATCAACCCAAAATTCTTTGTCTACTGAAAGTATCCTTCAGACTTGGAGGTCAAATAACTATTCTCATGAAGGGAAACTAAGGGAAATAATCGCCAGCAGACCTGCTGTAAAACAACTGCTAAGAAAATTCTTAAGACGAGAGAAACTTAAGGAATGAAGAAACAGCAACAGAAATATCTGGGCAAATATAATGGACAGTTCTTCTTCTATTGAATTCTTTAAAATAGGGGTCCCCAAACCCCAGGCCGTGGATTGGTACCTCTCTGTGGCCTATTAGGAACCAGGCTGCACAGCAGGAGGTGAGCAGCGGGTGAGCGAGCCTTAGCACCCAAGCTCTGCCTCCTGTCAGATCAGTGGCATCATTAGATTCTCATAGGAATGTGAACCGTATTGTGAACTGCACATGCGAGGGATCTAGGTTGCATACTCTTCATGAGAATCTAATATCTGATGATCTGAGATGGAACAGTTTCATCCTGAAACCATCCCCTGACTTCCCTATCCATGGAAAAATTGTCTTCCACGAAACTGGTCCCTGGTGCCAAAAGGGTTGGGAACTGCTGCTTTAAAATATATTTGATGGCTGGGCGCGGTGGCTTATGCCTGTAATCCCAGCACTTTGGGAGGCTGAGGCAGGTAGATCACCTGAAGTCAGGAGTTTGAGACCAGCCTGACCAACATAGCAAAACCCCGTCTCTATTACAAAGATAAAAAATTAGCTGGGCATGGTGGCAGGCGCCTGTAATCCCAGCTACTTGGGAGGCTGAGGCAGGAGAATCGCTTGAACCTGGGAGGTGGAGGTTGCAGTGAGCCGAGATCATGCCACGGCACTCCAGCCTGGGTGACAGAGCCAGACTCTGTTCCAGTCAATCCATCAATCAATTTGATGGCTGAAAACAAATTATGAAATTCTGATGGGGTTTTTAATGTGTGCAGAGGTAATATATAAGACATCTACAATATAAAGAGGGAAATATAAACAGATCTAATATGGTGGTAAGGTTTCTACATTCCACCTGAAGTGGTAAAATACTGATTCTATGTAGACTGTAAAAAGCTTGGTATCTATGTACCCCTAGAGCAACTACTAAAAAAAAACTACACAAAAAGATTTAGTCAAATATACAGTAGATTAAAATTAAATTTTGAAAAGTCTTCAAATAATCCAAAATAATGCAGGTGCAGGAACACAGAAGAATTTTAAAAACAGAATAAACAGAAAGCAAATAATAAAGTGGAAGATCAGCCAATACTGAAGATGGCCTATACTCACCAATTAAAAGGCAATTGTAAAACTATAGACCAATATCCTCCATGAATATAGACACAAAAAATCCTCGACAACATATTAGCAAACTAAATCCAACAACATATAAAAGGTAGTATATGCCATGACCAAACAGGATTTATCCCTGAAATGCAAAATTGGTTTAATAATTGAAAATCAATTAATGTAATACATCATATTAATAGAATCAAAACAAAAAACATCTCAAGACACAGAAAAAGCATTTGACAAAAATCCAGTACCCTTTCATGATAAAACTGCTCAACAGATAAATAGAAGGCTGCTTCCTCAACCTGATAAAGAGGATCTACCAAAAACTCACAACTAACATCCTAATAAGAAAATAATGTGGATATCCCCTCTCACCACTTCTAAACATTGCACTCAGGGAATTAGTCAATAAATTAAATAAAAGGCATCCTGATTGGAAAGGACTAAATAAAACACTTTGTACATGACATCATCTTATATATACAAAATCCTAAAGAATCTATTAAAATAAAACTAATCAACAAGTTCCAGCAAGGTTGTAGGATATAAGATCAATATAACAAAAATCAACTGTATTTCCATATACTAGCAATGACTAATCCAAAAATGAAACTTAAAAACAATTCTATTTACAATAACAAAGTATAAAAGGTTTAAAATTAAATTTATAAATTTAAATTATACTTAGATATGAATTTAACAAAAGAAACAGAACACATATACTGGAGGCCAGGTGCAGTGGCTCATGCCTGTAATCCCAACACTTCGGGAGGCCGAGGCAGGCGATCACCTGAGGTCAGGAGTTTGAGACCCGCCCGGCCAACATGGTGAAACCCCAACTCTTCTAAAAATACAAAAATTAGCCAGGCCTGGTGGCACGCGCCTGTAGTTCCAGCTACTCAGGATGCTGAGGCAGGATAATCACTTGAACCTGGGAGGCAGAGGTTGCAGTGAGCTGAGATTGCGCCACTGCACTCCAGCCTGGGTGACAAGAGCAAAACTCCATCTCAAAAAAAAGAATACATATACTGGAAACTATAAAACCTTGTTGGAAGAAATTTTAAAAGATCTGAGTAAGGCTGGGAGCGGTGGCTCACATCTGTAATTCCAGCACTTTGGGAGGTCAAGGTGGGGTGGATCACGAGGTCAGGAGTTTGGGACCAGCCTGGCCAATATGGTGAAACCCTGTCTCTACTAAAAATACAAAAATTAGCTGGGTGTGGTGGCCTGCACCTGTAGTCCCAGCTACTCGGGAGGCTGAGGCAGAAGATTTACTTGAACCCAGGAGGCAGGGGTTGCAGTGAACCGAGATTGCACCACTGTACTCTAGCCTGGGTATCAGAGGGAGACTCCATCTCAAAAAAAAAAAAAGATCTAAATAAGTGAAAAGACATCTCATGTTAATTGATCAGAAGACTAAATATTAAGACCCAATTAAAAAATGAGCAAGGGGGCTGGGCATGGTGGCTCATGCATGTAATCCCAGCACTTTGGGAGGCCAAGGTGGGTGGATCACCTGAGGTTAGGAGTTCAAGACCAGCATGGCCAACATGGTGAAACCCCGTCTCTACTAAAAAAAAAAAAAAAAATACAAAAAATTAGTCAGGCATGGTGGCGGGCACTTGTAATCCCAACTACTAGGGAGGCTGAGGCAGGAGAATCGCTTGAACTGGGAGGCAGAGGTTGTAGTGAGCCGAGATTGCACCACTGTGCTCCAGCTTGGGCGACAAGAGCGAAACTCTGTCTTGAAAAAAAAAAAGAGCAAGGGATTTGAATAAAAATTTCTCCAAAGAAGATAAACACATGACTAATAAACCTATGAAAAAATGTTCAACATTTATCATTAAGGGAATTGCAAATCAAAATTGTGAAATACTGCTTCAAACCCACTAGGATGACTAAAATAGAAAAAAAAGACCAATAATAAGTGTTGGTGATGATATGGAGAAATTAAGCCTCTCATACACTGCTGGTAAGAATGTAAAAAAAATATATAGTACAGTTGCTATGGAAAACATTCTGGCAGTTCTTCAGAATACTAAGTTACCATATGACCTACTACTTCCTATGCTAGTTATATACCCAAGAGAAATAAAAACATACATTTATATGAAAACTTGTACATGAATGTTTATAGCAGCATTGTTTATAATAGCCAAAACATGAAAACAACCCAAATGTCCATTAAGTGATGAATGGATAAACAAAATGTGGTGTGTTCATAAAATGGAATATTTTTACTTAGCAGTTAAAAAGCAATGAGGTACTAATGCATGCTACAACATGGATAAACCTTGAAAATATTAAACTAAAAGAAGTCATTTGCAAAAGATTGCATATTGTATGATTCCATTTATATGAAATGTCCAAAATAGACAAATTTATAGAAACAAAGTAGGCAAGTGGTTGGTTAGTGCTTGGGAGAGAGAACAGAAGAATGGATTGACTGCTAATGGGTACCAAGTTTCTTTTAGGGGGACAAAAGTGTTCTAAAATTAGATTATAGTGGTGGTTGCACAACTCTGTAATATACTAAAAACACTGAATTGTATGCTTAAATGAGTTAATTGTTTGGTATGTGAATTATATCTCAAAGCCATTTTTCTTTAAAAAGACAAAGATTATTAGAATGGATTTTAAAAATGACTCACTTCAAAAATGATATAGCTAAAGTAGAAGGATGGTTAAAGACATACCACGAAAACACTAATGAAAAAAACTAACATGGCTATATTAATGTCATATAAAATAGACTTCAGAATAAGGAAAATCTGCAGAGATAAAGGACATTACATAATGATAAGAGTTCACCAAGAAGACATAATCCAAATGTGTATGCATCTAACAAAAGAGCTTTAAAATATATTTATCAAAAACTAGTAGGGCAGGGCCCAGTGGCTCACACCTGTGATCTCAGCCCTTCCAGAGGCCAAGGAGGGAGGATTGTATGAGCCCAGGAGTTCAAGACCAGCCAGGGCAACATAGTAAGACCCTGTCTCTTCACAAAATTAAAGTTAGCCAGGCGTGGTGGTGTGTGCCTCTGGTCCCAGCTGCCCAGGAGTTGGAGGCTGCAGTGAGCTATGATTGAGCCACTACACTCTAGTGTGGGTGACAGCAAGACCCTATCTCTAAAAAGAAACTAACAACTGAAAAGAGAAACAGGTCCACAGTTGCAGTTGATGACTTCAGTAAACCTGTCTCAGGATACATTAGAACTTATAGTCAGAAAATCAGAAAGATTATAGAAGAACCTAATGCCAGATGATATCAGAAGCCAACAAGATCTTTTTTTTTTTTTTTCTGAGATGGAGTCTCACTCTGTCACCCAGGCTGGAGTGCAGTGGTGCGATCTTGGCTTACTGCAACCTCCGCCTTCCAGGTTCAAGCAATTCTCCTGCCTCAGCCTCAAGTAGCTGGGACTACAGGCGCCCACCACCATGCCCAGCTAACTTTTTTTGTATTTTTAGTAAAGACGGGGTTTCACGATATTGTCCAGGCTGGTCTCGAGCTCCTGTCCTTGTGATCTGCCTACCTCGGCCTCCCAAAGTGCTGGGATTACAGGCATGAGCTTGGCCTAATTGACATTTTTATAACACTTGACCCACCAGCTGTAGAATGAAGAAAATCTGCCAAGAAGTACCACATTCTGGGTCATAACAAATCTTAACAAATTTAAAAGAACTGAAATCATGCACAGTATGCTCTGTGATCATACTGGAATTAGAGTAGAATAATAGGTACGGGAAGGCTAGGCACTGTGGCTCATGCCTATAATCCCAGCACTGTGGGAGGCCGAGGTGGCCAGATTGCTTGAGCCCAAGAGTTTGAGACCAGCCTGGGCAACATAGGGATACCTTGTCACTACAAAAAAATACAAAAAATTAGCTGAGTGTGGTGGTGCATGCCTGTAGTCCCAGCCACTCGGGAGGCTGAGGTGGGAGGATCACTTGAGCCTGGGAGATCAAGGCTGCAGTGAGCTATGATCGTGCCACTGTACTCCAGCCTAGGTGACAGAGTGAGACCCTGTCTCACAAAAAGAAAAAAAAAAAACCTTTTGTGATTCTTAACCCATTGTGACCAAATGGTTCTTAAGTAGGGAATGTCTATGTAGTAAGTCTCCTTATTAATATTTTCAAGCATGAATAATTAGTTCTTTCCAATGTGGTTCTTACAGACATTTGCAGGGTTACCATGTTTTCTTTCCTTCCTTATGAACACTCCCATCTTTACATTGAATTTGGAGTTTTCAGGTCTTGCTCTTAAGTCAGATATCAAAAGAAACACTGAGAAGCAGACTTGTTGGCCAATAACTTGCATTACAGTGTTGAGAAAAAAAATAAAGCCAGGCACAGTGGCTCACACCTGTAATCCCAGCACTTTGGGGAGGCCCAGGTGGGCAGATCACCTGAGGTCAGGAGTTCAAGACCAGCCTGGCCAACATGGTGAAACCCCGTCTCCACTAACAATACAAAAATTAGCTGGGTGTGGTGGCGCATGCCTGTAATCCCAGCTACTCAGGAGGCTGAGGCAGGAGAATTGCTCAAACCTGGGAGGCAGAGTTTGCAGTGAGCCAAGATTGCACCACTGCACTCCAGCTTGGGCAACAAAAGCGAAACTGTCTCAAAGAAAAAAAAAAAAGAAAAAAATAATTGTTAGTAGATGTTCTTTCCTAAATCATTTAGCATTTACCAACTGTCCAGACCAAAGGTCATTTTCAGGTAGGAAAGTTCTGATTTCAACTTCTCCATTGGCCCATGCTCAGCACAACTTATCCTGTTCCCAAGTACTCATTGAAGAACTTGTTTACTTGGCTGTCACTGACACCAAATGGGCTTGTAGACACAAAATACCATAAGGATGACAGTCATCAGCAGGATGCTGAAAATGGTTCCCATCAACACCAGGTTTTGCCTGCACAGCACCACACAGGGCCGGCTTCACTCTATCAGATCCACGGGGCTCAGGGCCTCTGCCTCCGACCAGGAGGCTGCACAGGCCAAGGCACAGCCACGGCAACGCCAGATACAGCATCTTCCCCTGTACTTTTCTTTATACTCAAAGTGTTTCATAATTTAAAATGGAAAAATAAATGGGTGCAGCATTCCACAGTCTCATGATAGACTGGCTGTAGGACTATGCAGGCATTGGACAGAGGTGGACTTGTGAAAAAAAAAAAAAAAAAGACCACGCAGGCAGTTGGTTAAATGGATCTGGAGCTCTACTCCAGACCTGCTTACTCAATGATTATGGCCACCAGATGGGAATCTAGATTCAACAAACCTCTCCAGAATGATTCTGTTACATAGGCAGGTTTAGGAAGCACTGTGACTATTCTACAGAAATGCCTAAAACAGAGTCCTATAGGACTGACACCTGCATTGTGCTTCCTGTGGAACTTCTCTTAATATAGTCTACAGTTGTATTAGCTCTTGGTGGGACGACAGTCCACAGAAAGGAGACAGACTGGAGAAGGATCTTCAACATGTTACAGAAGAACACGTGAAAAAACCGAAAGTATTTGGCCTAGAATAAGGAAGACTTGTAGCAATTATCAAATATTGCAAAGTAGGGCATGGATATAGAATTGGGATTAGGCTTAAATTTCTTGCTGTGACTCATGCCTGTAGTCCCAACACTTTAGGAGGCCTAGGTGGGAGAATCACTTGAGCCCAGGAGTTCAAGAACAGCCTGGGCAACATAGGCCCCATCTCTACTAAAAAAATAAAAAATTAGCCAGGTATGATGGTGTGTACCTATATTCCCAGCTGCTTGGGAGGCTGAGGCAGGAGGATCGCTTGAGCCTGAGAAGTCAAGGTGGAGTGAGCCATGATCATGCCACTGTACTCCAGCCTGGGCAACAGAGTGAGGCTCTGTCTCAAAAGAAAAGAAAAAAATAATAAATAAATTTCTTTAGTTTCACTGGATGGAACCAGTTTTGGACCCAAAGAAGGAAAGCCTCTAACTATTCAATAATAGAATGGTTTACTTTTTGGAAATAATGGGTGCCTTTTTCCTGGAAGTAGAGGTTTTCAGGAATGTTAGAGAATTCCTCCATGGGCTGGGAAGTTGGCATAGATAAAATAAAATAGCCCTTTTTATTCTAAGGGCTTTTTTTTTCCTTTGTGAATTCTTTTTTGTTGTTGTTTTCACATAAGTATTTCAGTTTTCTCATTTTTCTACAGTGAACATAGAATTCTTAAGTAAGCATTTCTTTTTTCTCTCTTTTTCAGAAGCAAACAATGCATACTGCCTACTCTTTCCTCTACCCCCAATTGTCTTTTTTTTTTTTTTTTTTTTTTTTTTTTTTTTTGAGAGAGTCTCACTCTGTTGCCCAGGCTGGAGTGCAGTGGCATGAATTCCACTCATTGGAGCCTCCACCTCCCAGGTTCAAGCAATTCTCCTGCCTCAGCCACCCAAGTAGCTGGAATTACAGGCATGAGCCACCATGCCCCAGCTATTTTTTGCATTTTTAGTAGAGATGGGGTTTTGCCATGTTGGCCAGGCTGGTCTTGAACTCCGGACCTCAGGTGATCCGCCTGCCTTGGCCTCCCACAGTGCTGGGATTACAGGCATCAGCCACTGCGCCCATCCCCAATTGTCTTGAAAGACCTTTCTTTTCACCTTTCTTTTCAGCAAGGAATACTTTCTCCATCCCTTATTCCTGTCACTAGTGCCATTTCACCAAGTCTGAGGGATACCCATGGGATCATATTTACCTCTCATGGGATCATATTTACCTCTTTTTGTTAAAATAAGCAATTTTATTCATCATTGATACTCTGTGCATTTTATAGTTTTTCTTATCTACTTCGTTTGGAGAACTGTTTTATGGGTTTTTGTTTTTTTTGTTTCTTTTGAGATGGAGTCTCACTCTGTCGCCCAGGCTGGGGGTACAGTGGCACCATCTTGGCTCTCACTGCAACCTCTGCCTCCCAGGTTCAAGCAGTTCTCCTACCTCAGCCCCCCGAGTAGCTGGGATTACAGGCACGCACCACCATGTCCAGCTAATTTTTGTATTTTTAGTAGGGATTGGGTATCACCATGTTGGCCAGGCTGGTCTCCAAACTCCTGACCTCAAGTGATCCGCCCACCCTCAGCCTCTCAAAGTGCTGGGATTACAGATGGGAGCCGCCATGCCTGGCCCTCTTTACTCTTTAAACTAATATGTAATCAGCCTGGAGCACATCATTATAATAATATGTGCTAAATAAAAGCATTCTTTGGAGTAATAGTTTAAGTGTCTGGTAGATTATTGTAATTTTTTTTTTTTGAGGTGGACTCTCACTCTGTCACCCAGTCTGGAGTGCAGTGGCGTGACCTTGGCTCACTGCAACCTCCACCTCCCGAATTCAAGTGATCCTCCTGCCTCAGCCTCCCAAGTAGCTGGGATTACAGGCGCCTGCCACCACGACCAGCTAATTTTTGTATTTTTAGTAGAGACAGGGTTTCACCATATTGGCTAGCCTGGTCTCAAACTCCTGACCTTGTGATCCACTGGTCTTGGCCTCCCAAAGTGCTGGGATTACAGGCGTGAGCCACCACGACTGGCCCGATTATTATAACTTTTACCTGAGATTGAAAAAGTTTTAGAAATTTCTTTTTGTGGCCAGGCATGGTGGCACATGCCTGTAATCCCAGCACTTTGGGAGGAGGAGATGAGTGGATCACTTGAAGCCAGGAGATCAAGACCAGCCTGGCCAACACGGTAAAACCCCATGTCTACTGAAAATACAAAAATTAGCTGGGTGTGGTGGCTCACACTTGTGGTCCCAGCTACTTGGGAGGCTGGGGCACAAGAATCTCTTAAACCAGGGAAGCAGAGGTTGCAGTGAGCCGTGATGGCGCCACTGTACTCCAGTCTGGGTGACAGAGCAAGATCTTGTCTCAAAAAAAAAAAAAAAGAAATTTCTTTTTGTGAAGTCATTCACATTATCAATGTTTAATAGAGTTCTGTTTTTTTTTTACAGAAAAATTTTGAAAGACTTATCTTCTGAAGATACACGGGGCAGAAAAGGAGACGGAGAAAATTCTGGAGTTTCTGCTGTCACTTCTATGTCTGTTCCAACTCCCATCTATCAGACTAGCAGCGGACAATACAGTATGTATAGGAATCAATTTCCACATTATAAACACACAAAACCTGACTTTTTTGTAGAAAGAAATGGTGTTAGGAAAACTGTCATACTTTGATAGTGATGATTATTAAAGGATGTTTTCAGCCAGGAATAATGCGAAGTACTGTTTCAGCATTATTTCATTTACTCCTTATAACAACTTTGTGACATAGGCAGTTATCAATGTATGAGGGAACTGAGACCTACAACCTTAGATACTGTTTTGTTTTGTTTTGAGACAGAGTCTCGCTCTTGTTGCCCAGGCCGGAGTGCAGTGGCGCGATCTTGGCTCACTGCAACCTCTGCCTCCCGGGTTCAAGTGATTCTCCTGCCTCAGCCTCCGGAGTAGCTAGGATTACAGGCATGTGCCACCACGCCCGGCTAATTTTTGTATTTTTAGTAGAGAGGGGGTTTCACCATATTGGCCAGGCTGGTCTCGAACTTTGACCTCAGGTGATCTGTCCACCTTGGCCTCCCAAAGTGCTGGGATTATAGGCATGAGCCACTGGGCCCGGCCTTATTTTGTTCATTCTTACATCTATGTAGTTCCATACATAATTGCCGTATATTATATTAGTATAATTCATTTCAGAACATTCCTGGCTTTTTTTTTTTTTTTTTTTTGAGGTGGAGTTTCGCTCTGTTGCCCAGGTTAGAGTGCAGTGCCATGATCTTGGCTCACTGCAACTTCTACCTCCCGGGTTCAAGTGATTCTCCTGCCTCAGCCTCCCAAGTAGCTGGGATTACAGGCATGCACCACTTCGCTTGGCTAATTTTTGCATTTTTAGTAGAGACGGGGTTTCACCATGTTGGCCAGGCTGGTCTCGAACTCCTCTTGACCTGAAGTGATTCACCCACCTCAGCTTCCCAAAGTGCTGGGATTACAGGCATGAGCCACCACACCTGGCCCCTGCCTATTTGTTAAAAATATTTATTGTTTGATTTATATACAGTAAAATTCACTCTTTGGGGAGTTTAAGTCTATGAGTTTTGACAAATGTGTAGAATAGTATAACACCGCCAACCAAGATTGAGTTCTGTCGCCGTAACGAATTTCCTCATGCTGCCCATTTGTTATCTCCCGCTCCACTCCTAACATTAATCTTTAAGTTGCATTCTGTCTTGCCACAAAATATATGTCCCATCTGACCACCTCTTGCCGTCTCCAACCACCACCACCTTGGTTTAGGCTCTCATCTTAATTACTGGAGTAGGCATCCAATTGGTCATCTTGCTTCCATTCTTGCTCTAATAATCAGTTTTCCATACTGTGGCCAAAGTGATTTATTTAAGATGTCAACTAGATCACATTGCTCCTGCCCAAAATCCTCTAGTGACATTTTATCACACTTAGAATAAAATCCAGATCTTCCAAGGCATTACATTTAGGATCTGCCTACCACTCTGACCTCATCTCCTGCTACTTGGTGGCATTCTGACCACCCCAGACTTCCTTACTGTACCTCAGACACATGAGCTTGTTTCTGCCTCAGGATCTCTGGAGTTGTCGTTGCTCATGCCTGGCATGTTCTTCCCCCAGATCCTTACGTGGCTGCTCTGCTTAAGTGTCACCTCCACAAGGAGACCACTCTCTTCAAACATGTGGCTCCTCCCCTTAGTTTTCCTTAACCTCCCATATTTTTCTTTATAGCATTTACATATAATTAAGTCAGTACATATTAGTTTAATTATAGATTGTATGTATGTAACTATAGATTAGCTTATTCATGATCTGTTTTCCCCACTAGAATATAAGATCCTTAAGGGAAAGAAACTTTTGTTTCATTCACAACTACATCCTTGACATATAGGACCTGGCATGTAGTAGGCTTTCAGTTGTTTGTTATGAATTAATTAAATAATATATATATAGAATACCTCTTGAGAAACTGGGGACCAGGCACTGTGGTTCATGCCCGTAATCTCAGTACATTGAGAGGCTGAGGCTGGAGGATTGCTTGAAGCCACATTCAGGACCAGCCTTGGCAACATAGCAAGACTGCGTCTTCACAGAAAAATGAAAAATAATAATAATAATAATAAAAATAAAAAAAAAAAAGGCCGGGCATCATGGCATGTGACTAGTCCCATCTACTTGGGAGGCTGAAATAGGATCTCTTGAGTCTGGGAGTTCGAAGTTACCGTGAGCCGTGATCGTACCACCGTACTCCAGCCTGGGCAACAGAGCAAGACCAGTCTCAGAAAAAGAAGAAAGAAAGAAAGAAACTGGGAGCAGTGGTTGCAAGGAAAGAAGCTTGGGAGCAGAGATCAGAGGTAGTGGGGAGGTTCACATGTTATCACTGAAATAAGTGTGGTACGAACTAGTATTTAGGGCAATAGTATTTATGGGCCAGTAGAACTTCGTATGATAATGGGAATGTTTATATCTGCATTGTCCCAGAATAGTAGCCACTAAACCATGTGTGACTATTGAGTGCTTGAAATATGGCTGGTGGGACTGAGAAACTGAAATTTTAATTTTGTTTAATTTTAGTTAATTTAAATAGCCACATGCAGCTAATGGCTACCCTATCAGACAGCTCAGTTTTAGAATAAATACAGCACATTAACAGATAAATACACATGTTAAGAACAGGAAGATATGTTGCAAAAATGAAAATATGTATTCACACATATTTAATATCAAAACATTTGCATCTACAGGTATGTATTTTGATATATTAGGTTGGTGTGAAAGAAATTGCGTTTTTCACCACTGAACATAATGGCAAAGTATATAAGTCTGTATAAGCACAGGAAAATAATGGGAAGGATGTACACCAAAAGTAATCATTATCTCAGGATGGCGGTGAAGGGGGGACAATGAAATAGAGATAGATAATGGGACCTTTAATTTATTTATGTTGACACTTATATAAATAAATGTGTATGTGTGTGTATATATATATATATATATAAAATAATGTGTTGCAGGGAAGAAGATGGAAACTAATTGCTAATACAACTTCACAGCAAATCTCGGCCTGGTGTGGTGGATCACGCCCGTAATCCCTGCACTTTGGGAGGCCAAAGTGGGAGGATCACTTGATTTCTAGACCAGCCTGGGCAATATAGGGAGACCCTATCTCTATAAAAAATTAAAAAATTAGCTGAGCATGTTCGTTTGCATCTATAGTTCCAGCTACTTGGGAGGCTGAGGTAGGAGGATTGCTTGAGCCCAGGAGGTAAAGTGCAGTGGTGAACTAGGACCACACCACTACACTCCAGCCTGGGTGACAAGTGAGACCCTGTCTCAAAAAAAATAGCCAACATATCCCTGTATCTAACATTTTAAAAAATATTTTGAAACTCATAAATTAAATTTGGGGCAGTTGGGGAGGGATAATTATGAATGCACGAAAAAAATATTTTTCCATCACATACATATACATATACATGTATTTTGGCTTCCTGGTAGCTAAAGCATAAAAGGAAAAAAAAATTTCATAACTGTAATCTGAAAAGAGCGTACAGAGATGAGGCATTCGATTCTGAAGATTATATGGGAATTGAATAATGCTAAAATGTTTTCTATTTGGTCATGCCTTATGGGCATTTAAGGGCTGAGGGGAAAGCATGAACACAGGTATAATTCAGTGGAAAAATGTTTGTGGGGAGCTAAGTAGTATTTTCTACACAGTGGCTTTCTGCTATCTTTATTAGTGATTTTCACTAGGAAGTAAATGAATAGATTACATTTCTTAACTATCACTTAAGTAAATACCTTAATAACATGTAATACATTTAACAGTGGTACCACTAGAAAATGGAGCCAAGAAACCATATAAAGATGACTTATTTTCTCATTATATAACCTTTTATTCTATTGAATTTTTTTCCATAAGCACATTATCTATTCAGAAATTTTTTTTTTTTTTTTTGAGATGGAGTCTTGCTCTGTCGCCCAGACTGGAGTGCAGTGGCACCATCTCGGCTCACTGCAAGCTCCGCCTCCTGGGTTCAAACTATTCTCCTGCCTCAGCCTCCCGAGTATTGGGGACTACAGGTGCCCACCACCACACCCAGCTAATTTTTTTGTATTTTTGGTAGAGACGGGGTTTCACTATGTTGGCCAGGATGGTCTCGAACTCCTGACCTCGTGATCCACCCGCCTCAGCCTCCCAAAGTGCTGAGATTACAGGCGTGAGCCACTGCACCCGGCCAGAAATATTTTAAAGTAATAATATTTTTAATGCTTTTGACTCAAAATTACAAACTGTGTTTATGTTTCCTTTTTATTTTTTCTTAAAAATTAACTATCATGGGGCCAAGTGCTGTGGCTCATGCCTGTAATCCCAGCGCTTTGGGAGGCTGAGGCGGGTGGATCACCTGGGATCAGGAATTCAAGACCAGCCTGGCCAACATGGAGAAACTCCGTCTCTACTAAAAATACAAAAATCAGCTGGGCATGGTGGCGCACACCTGTAATCCCAGCTTCTTGGGAGGCTGAGGCACAAGAACGGCTTGAACACAGGAGGCAGAGGTTGCAGCCAGCCGAGATCGTGCCACTGCACTCCATCCTGGGCAGTAGAGCGAGACTCCATCTCAAGAAAAAAAAAGAAATGCTGTTTTATTCCTTTTACATGTAGTTCACCTAAAGTAGCCAGCAGTTACCAAGTAGAACTGCATTCATACCTGTTTTAGTAAATAGTGTTTGTGGGCTTTTTGCCACTCCTTTGAATTAGTGTATTATATAACCTTACAATAGCTATTTTCTCTTTTTGATTAAAGTTGCCATTGCCCCCAATGGAACCTTACAGTTGGCAAGTCCAGGCACAGATGGAGTACAGGGACTTCAGACATTAACCATGACAAATTCAGGCAGTACTCAGCAAGGTACAACTATTCTTCAGTATGCGCAGACCTCTGATGGACAGCAGATACTTGTGCCCAGCAATCAGGTGGTCGTACAGAGTAAGTATGCTTTCTGTCTACAGAAAGTCTCCTAACACTGTCAGAGACACTTACCAACTAACTCATTCACTCTTGGTTACTATCTAGCTGCATCAGGAGATATGCAAACATATCAGATCCGAACTACACCTTCAGCTACTTCTCTGCCACAAACTGTGGTGATGACATCTCCTGTGACTCTTACCTCTCAGACAGCTAAGACAGATGACCCCCAATTGAAAAGGGAAATAAGGTTAATGAAAAACAGGTAGGTAGTAAAATCATACTACCAGAATGGGTAATGTTTTTACAAATCTCACAACATAACCAGATGTTAACTTGAACTGTATACAGTCATGGGCTGCATGACAATGTTTAAGTAAACAATGGACCACATAAATGAATGACGGTGGTCCCATAAAATTATAATGGAGCTAAAAAGTCCTGTGGTAATGTCATAGTCCAACACATTACTCACGTTTGTGGCAATGCTGGTATAAACAAACTTTTTGTGCTGCCAGTCATATAAAAGTGTAGCATATGCAATTATGTATAGAACATAATACTTGATACTATAATAAGTGAATATGTTACTGGTTTATGAATTTACTATACTTTTAATCATTATTTTAAAGTATATACCTTCTACTTTTTTTTTTTTAAAGTTAACTGTAGGCCAGGCATGGTGGCTCACGCCTGTAATCCCAGCACTTTGGGAGGCTGAGGCGGGCGGATCACGAGGTCAGGAGATTGAGACCATCCTGGCTAACATGGTGAAACTCCATCTCTACTGAAAATACAAAAAAATTAGCCGGGCGTGGTGGCGGGCGCCTGTAGTCCCAGCTACTCGGGAGGCTGAGGCAGGAGGATGACATGAACCTGGGAGCCGAAGCTTGCAGTAAGCTGAGATTGCACCACTGCACTCCAGCCTGGGCAACAGAGTGAAACTCTGTCTCAAAAAAAAAAAAAAAAAAGTTAACTGTAAAACAGCCTCAAGGCAGCCCCTACAGGAGGTATTCCAGAAGAAGGCATTGTTATCATAGGAGATAACAGCTCCCTGTGTGTTATTTCCCCTAAAGACCTTCCAGTGGGATAAGGTATAGAGGTGGAAGACAGTGATATTGATGATCCTGACCCTAGGCTAGTTAGCCTAGGCTAATGTTGGTGTTTGTGTCTTAATTTTTAACAAAAAAGTTCAAAAAGTAGAAAAGTTATATTTGGTTTTTGTGATTTTTTTTTTTTTTTAAGACAAGGTCTCACTGTGTCACCCACACTGGAGTGCAGTGGCACAATCTTGGCTTACTGCAACCTCTGCCTCCTGGGCTCAAGTGATCCTCCCAGCTTGGCCTCCCAAGTAGCTGAGACTACAGATGCATACCACCACACCCAGCTAATTTTTTTTTTTTTTTTGTAGAGGTGGGGTTTTGCCATGTTGCTTAGGCTGGTCTCAGACCTGGGCTCAAGTGATCCATCCACCTGCCTCAGCCTCCCAAAGTGCTGGGATTACAGGCATGAACCACTGCACCCAGCCCCCAAAAATTTAAAATTAGCTAGTACAACCACTATGAAAACCAGTATGGAGAGTTCTCAAAAAACTAAAAATAGAAATCTACCCAAAGGAAAAGAAATCAGTATATCAAAGGGATACCTGTACTCATAAGTTTACTTGCAGCACTATTCACGCACAATAGCTAATAGAATCAACCTGTGTCCATCAGTGGATAAATGGATAAGAAAGAATTAAATCATGTCGTTTGCAGCAACATGGATGGAATTATCTTAAGTGAATTATCTTAAGTGAAATAAGCCAGGCATAAAAAGAAAAATATCACATTCTCACTTATATGTGGGAGCTAAAATATTTGAACTCATGGAAGTAGAGAGTGGAAAAATAGGGCCGGGCATGGTGGTTTATGCCTGTAATCCCAGCACTTTGAGAGGCCGAGGCGGGAGGATCACTTGAGCCTAGGAGTTCAGTGCAAGCCTGGGCAGCATACCCATTGCTACAAAAAATAAAAAATTAGCCAGGCATGGTGGCGTGTGCCTAAAGTCCCAGCTACTTGGGAGGCTGAGGTGGAAGGATTGCTTGAGCCCCCCAGGGGGTTGAGGCAGTGTGATCACACCACTGCACTTCAGCCTGGGCAACAGAGCAAGACCCTATTTCAAGAAAAAAGAGAGAATGGAAAAATAGGTAACAGAGACTGGGAAGGGTGAGGGGCAAGGAAGAGGATGAAGAGAGTTAAAGGGTACAAACCCATACACAGTAAGATAAAAGGAATAAATTCAGTGTTTCGTAGCAGAGTAGGATGACCATCCTTAACAAAAACCTATTAATACTCAGGTGATGGACACCCCGAATCCCCTGACTTGATCACTACACATTATATACATGTAACACATTTTCTCATGTGCTCCATAAATATGCACAGAAACATTTTTAATAGAAAAAAACATACAGGCCAGGCGTGGTGGCTCACACGTGTAATCCCAACATTTTCGGAGGCCAAGGCGGGAGGATCACTTGAGCCCAGGAGTTTGAGACCAGCCTGGGCAACATAGGGAGACCCCATCTCTAAAGAAAATTTAAAACATTAGCTAGATGTGGTAGAGGCAGGAGAATCACTTGAACCCGGAGGCAGAAGTTGCAGTGAGCCATGATCATGCCATTGTTCTTCAGCCTGGGTGACAGAGCAAGACTCTGTCTCAAAAATAAAACAAACAAAAAAAAACCACACAAGTAGTTAATAATCATATAAAAGACTACTCAGCCTTATTAGTAATCAAAGAAATACACATTAATGTTACACACTTATATACCCTTTATGCCCACCCAATTGGCAAAAATTTTAAAGTCTAACCAAGAGTTGGCAAGGATTTGGAACAATGGTCAGGAATTCATAGATACTACTATAGGAGTGTAAATTGATGCAGCCATTTTGGAAATTAGGCCTTATCTTGTACAGTTGACGTGGGTATACTCTGTGACGCAGCTGTTTTAGTCTGTGTGACTGAGAGAAACTTGCAGGAAGTATGTATAAGAATTTTCATAGCAGCAAAAAATCAGGAAACAACCTCAAGATTCATTGATAACGGAATAGGTACATATTGAGCCTAAACATAAAAATGGGGGGAAAAAAGAATAGGTACATAAATTGTGACTGTATTTATACAATGGAATGTTTATTTGTAATGACTGAACGAATAATCATTTCAACATGAATAAATCTTAGAAAAATTGATTGAAAAAATGCAAGTTGCAACAGAATACACAAAGTATGATATTTTATAATTTTAGAAAATAAACTAAATGATAGGCAGTTTTAGGGTCATATACGTATATACTACAACTATAAAAATAAGAAATGAGATGTCACATGGCAAAAATTATAAAGTGGTAATACTGTCATTGGGCATATAAGGAAAAGGGTACCTCATACATTACTGAGGAGAAGTACGGAGTTTTATGGTATCTACTTGCTCCAACATTTCTACTTGTATGTGACAAAAGATACCATAAAGAAACTTAAAAATAAGTCTGTTAACTAGGAAAAATATTTGCAACTTTTATATAAAGAGAAAGAATTACAAGATGTATAGATTATATAAAGATTTATTTCTGTAAATAAGAGACCTAACAGAAGGAAACTGGTCTGTGAAAGATGGCCTTGTAAACATGAAATTATTCCAAACTTTGTGCATAATGAGGGAAATGTTAAAGCAGTGAGGTTCACTTTTTGTCAGCCGCTAGACTGACAACCATTTTAAAATGTTCATAACAGGCACTCTGATGTACTGCCCCTGGGAATGTAAATGGTACAAATACTCTGGAGGACAATCTGGCAAATCTTTTTTTTTCCCTTGTTTCTTTCTGGATTGACTCTGGGATTTTTTTCCTTCCTTTTTTCCCCCCTTATTTGTCTGTACTTCAATGAATATAAATTGGCACTATCTCTTGACTTTAAGTGAATATAGCTTGTGATCCTTCAAGAAATACATGTGTAGAAATACATGTAAAGAATGGAGGCTGAGTGGGTGGTTCACGCCCATAATCCCAACACCATGACCAGGAGTGAGACCAGCCTAGCCAACATACTGAGACCTCATCTCTACAAAAATAAAATTAGCTGTTGTGGTGGTGTGCACCTGTAGTCCCAGCTACTTGGGAGGCTGAAGTGGGGATATCTTGAGTCCAGGAGGTCAAGGTTGCAATGAGCTGTGATGGTGCCACTGCACTCAGCCTGGGTGACAGAGTGAGACCCTGTCTCAAAACAAAAGAAGAAAAAAGAAGAATGTTTACTGGAAACCACTTTAAAAAAAAAACAAAAAACAGAGCTTAAAGGTAAAAATAAAGTCTTTTTGTGAGGGGATGGATTTTGTACAGTCCTTTTAAAAGTAAAGATGTGTACTGAAAAGCAAGTTGCAAATAGTATCTACATACATAGCATAAAAATCTTAAAATAGTACTGTTTCTTTCTTTCTTTCTTTTTTTAAGACAGAGTCTTGCTCTGTTGCCCAGGCTGGAGTGCAGTAGCACGATCTTGGCTCACTGCAACCTCGACCTCCCAGCTTCAAGTGATCCTCCTGCGTCAGCCTCCCATGTAGCTGGGATTACAAGCATGTGCCACCACGGCTAATTTTTGTATTTTTAGTAGAGATGGGGTTTTGCCATGTTGGCCAGGCTGGTCTCAAACTCCTGACCTCAGGTGATCTGCCCGCCTTGGCCTCTAAAGTGCTGGGATTACAGGCATGAGCCACCATGTCTGGCCAATACTTCCTATTTCTATATGTATATAAACTTACATATGACTTCACAGAAATGTTTTAAGAGGACATGCACAGAACTTGAGTATTTGCCCAAGCATTGTTTGTAATTTGAACTTAAATAAAAGAAGTCATGTGTCAGAAGTTTACCAGAGGACCCATGATTTCACTCTTTGGTATTTATTCAAGAGAAATGAAACCTTTCTACAAAAAGACTGGCACAAAAACATGCCTATGCAGCTAACCCTAGAAACAGCGCAAGAGACAGGATAAACAAATGGTGGTTATATTCATACAGTGGACTATGTCCAGCAATGTGAAGGAACAAACCCCCATGCAGCAACATGGATGAACCTCAGATGGGCTGAGTGAAGGGACACCAGACACCAGAGTACGTAGTGTACGACACTCTTACATGAGGTTCTAGAACAGGAAAAAAACTAATCTCTGGTGATAAAAATCAAAACGATAGTTGCTTGGAAGGGGGCTGACCAGGAAGGGGCATGAGGGAACTTTCTGGGACAGTGGGAATGTTCTGTTGTCTTGACAGAGGTGTGGGTTATACAGGTATACACAATTGCCAAAACTGACTGAATTCTACACTCAAGATATATGTATTCGCTGTGTGTAGATGATACTTTAAAGAGAAAAAAAGGTGACCACGGAAAATTACTGAAGAACATTTACCATTTAAAGAATGTGAAGTTTTTTCTAACATTGTTTTTTTAATGCTCATATTTAGAGAAGCTGCTCGAGAATGTCGCAGAAAGAAGAAAGAATATGTGAAATGCCTGGAAAACCGAGTTGCAGTCCTGGAAAATCAAAATAAAACTCTAATAGAAGAGTTAAAAACTTTGAAGGATCTTTATTCCAATAAAAGTGTTTGATTCCTAAGAAAATATTTTTGTGGACTTGTATAAAAATTAAATGGATTTCTTAGTGGAGTTTTATAAATTAAAAGGTCAAAACTGAAGCTTTTTATTTAGGCTTTTCCAACTCAAGGATAAATATCTTACGGACGATATCTAGTGACAGAGGAGAAAGTGGAAAATGACCTCAAGGAAGCTACGGGCACAACTGGAAGCTTTGTAGAAATTAAACATATTCAAGGAGCAAGAAATGAACTTTCAGCAGTCTAAATGTTCTAAATAACCAATAGTCGCCAATCTAAAATGGCAGAGAAGATGAAATTTGATAAACTGAATTTTTTAAAAAATCAATTTACCCTACAGGTTTGCATTTCTCTTTGCTGAAATTTACCTTTTTTTAGTTACATATGTGTGTGTGTGTGTGTGTAATTTCTGCCAATAAATTCTAAATTACAAAGGTAAGAGAAAACATAGTACATTACTAAATATATAAAGTATGTGTTTTGATTATGTATACTTGTTCTAGTGTCAAGTCTTTTTAAGTGGGTTTTTAAAAGTTTGTTTATTGGACTTGAATGGATTTTGAGACTGGGTTAATTATTTTTGAGGTCTTATCCTAAAAGGCATCTAAGGTACATGAGTGGAGTATGGTGATTTTATAACATTTTTTATCAGAATGGAAAAAGAACTGTTTAAAAGTTTGATACTTTTAAATAGTTGATTTTTTTGCTTACTCTGGTAATGATTTTCTACAAATACATAATAAATTTTTTTTTGATTCTATATTCTGTATGCAGTTGGATATCCATGACTTATTCTGCTGTGCTTTAATAGAACGGAATGTTTACAGGCCCTTAAAATATTATTTTTTAAAAACCTTCTAAAGATGCATACCAAAGTTTTTCCAAGAAGATTTTATAATCAATTTAATAATGTAAGGTTTATCAGATTCTATAATAGTATAGTTATTAAGGCAATTTTATGTTAGAGACTATTTTGTAATGTAGTGAATGGTACCTTTATAAGAAAAGTGACTGCCAATATATTTTTATAGCTGATCTTTATAAATTCTAATGTTGAGTTTTTAATGATTATTTTAAATGTTTATATAGTTTAGTAAAATTTGTATCTCAAAGTATCACTTTTATATTATGGGATGTTTTCAGATTGGCTAATATTTGCATTGTAAATTTTGTATGCAGTTTATCTAAAATTCAGAAATACTGTCAGTACACCAGTGTTTAACATCTGTATTCCAATTTGTATACAGTTTAAAATTGTACTGCAAAACTATTGTGTGCTCTTATACAGTATGTATCATATTGTTATCTGTGAAATTAAAGGACATTTGATAGTCTACCGAATGTAAAATATAATGCTTGGTATATGAATGATAAGCTTGCTGGTGGCCATGCTGTTAATTATCCTAATGCTATGTAGAAATCTTCACTTAAGTGATACATTTGTGTTTGACCCTCCTGATGAAATTTCTCATTAAAAGGGTCTTTTAAAATGGGACTCTGTTGACTTGGCAGCACTTTATGAAAAGAAAAAAAAGTTTGATCGCCAGGGGGATTACTTACATCACTTACTACCTTGTGTAAAGCCAGAATCTCAAACTGGTGGCCCATTAGGCCTAAGAATATGAGGAGGTATGAGGTCACTGGGTTATGTCAAAAGACTTTCAACAGATAATATATTATTATTGGGTAGACACCATGCTTGTTTACAACAGAGGTAGCCTAGCTCTTAGTGCTTTTAACAGCTGGACATCTGCAAATATTTATAAACTCTGCTGCCTTCAGACTTCTTCTGGTGTAGGGCCTTGCTCACTAGACCCAGTTACTTACTCTAGCTGTATGAAACAGGTCAGGGCAAACCATTAATGGTTCCATAAATGCATAACAAATTATTTTCCTGGATGTTTTTCTAATTGGAATCCAAAATGGGGCTTATCAAATTTTTAAGTGATTATAGTCCAAACATGAAATTAGACTTCCAAAATGCAAAAGACTAATCAAATTATTTCCTTAGTTCAACTTGCTGTTTTACTTATCAACTTATTTATATATTATATTGATAGAAATAGATTATTGTCCACAAACACATATAGGGCATGTAAGATATTCCTTTAATATTATTAAACAGAGCAGGAAGAATGGGCATTTGTTAGCATTTTGGAATTCTTACTGTATTTATTCATTCAGCAATTATTATATTGCAAATACTAGGTTAAACCTGCATTCTTCTCCAGTTAAAATACGGGGTCACAGTAGGGATATAAAAATGTGTATTAGGCCAGGCGGGTGGCTCACACCTGTAGTCCCAGCACTTTGGGAGGCTGAGACATTGGGATTGTGTGGCACCAGGAGTTTGCAACCAGCCTGGGCAACGTAGTGAAACCCTGCCTCTACAAAATGTGCAAAAATTAGCTGGGCAAGGTGGCAGGAACCTGTAGTCTCAGCTACTTGGGAGGCTGAGGTAGGAGGATAGCTTAAGCCCAGGAGGTCGAGGCTACTGTGAGCTGTGATTGCACAACTGCACACCAGCCTAGATGACAGAGCAAGACCATGTCTCAAAAAATGTGTATTATGGCTTGGAATTATATAATGAGTTGTCATGATGGCAGTTCAAATTCCCACAAAAGATGCTATAAAGTTGATAAAAAGTGAATTTGACTAAGGGCTTGACAGCTACTTTAAAGGAAAAATCACAGGTTATAGTAAAACAAAAATAATTTCATAGCTTTACAAAGTACATCAAAACCTAATCATAATAATCATTACATCATTTACTCTGTTGTACAAAGTAGAGTTTTTTTGTTGTTTGTTGTTTTTTTGAGACAGAGTCTCGCTCTATCACCCAGGCTGGAGTGCAGTGTCCCACTCTTGGCTCACTGCAACCTCTGCCTCCTGGGTTCAAGCAGTTCTGCCTCAGCCTCCCAAGTAGCTGGGATTACAGGCATGCATCACCACGCCAAGCTAATTTTTGTATTTTTAATAGAGACGGGGCTTCATCATGTTGGCCAGGCTGATCTCAAACTCGTGACCTCAAGTGATCCGCCCACCTCGGCCTCCCAAAGTGCTGTGATTACAGGTGTGAGCCACCTCACCTGGCCTGTTTTTAATAAGTACTGTTTATTTTACTATAAAAGTGAAGGAACACATACCTCAAGGTAGTAGAATTCAGAAGGCTGTTCTAGGAGAGTTTGGCAGGAATTTTTGAGGGACAGTCATTTGGAGGAGGTTTAGGCCATTTAACACCCCCTTCTCCCACTTTTTTTTTTTTTCTGGAGACACAGTCTTGCTCTGCTCTGCTGCCCAGACTGGAGTGCAGTGGCGCGATCTTGGCTAACTGCAACCTCCATCTCCCAGGCTCAAGTGATTCTCCTGCCTCAGCCTCCCAAGTAGCTGGGGTTTACAGGCCTGTGCCACCACACCCGGCTAATTTTTGTAGCTTTTAGTAGAGGTGAGGTTTCTCCATGTTGGCCAGGCTAGTCTCGAACTCCTGGCCTCAAGTGATCCACCCACCTCGGCCTCCCAAAGTGCTGGGATTATAGGCATGAGCCACTGCGCCTGCCATCCCCTCCTCCCACTTTTGAGAGAGAGATTCTGATAACCGTCTACCTTTATTGGTGTAAATTTTTTTGTAGCAGACGTAGGTAGGCATTAGAGACTGTATCTCTCTGCCATTGCGTGGTTGAGATCCTTTTCCTCTCTATATATAGAGGAAATATATATATATATATATATATATATTTTTTTTTTTTTTTTGAGGTGGAGTCTCACTCTGTCGCCCAGGCTAAAGTGCAGTGGCACAGTCTTGGCTCACTGTAATCTCTGCCTCCCGAGTTCAAGCGATTCTCCTGCCTCAGCCTCTCGAGTATCTGGGATTACAGATGTGCACAACCATGCCTGTCTAATTTTTGTGTTTTTATTAGAGACAGGGTTCTGCCATGTTGGCCAGGCTAGTCTCGACCTCCTGACCTCAGGCGATCTTTGGCTGGGATTACAGGCGTAAGCCACTGTGCCTGGCCTTCCCTCAATATTGATAGGGTTACGTGCAGCAGTTTGCTGCCTTCAGTAAGTGTATATAACAATTTTTAACTGGTAAATTATGTATCAATCTAAAATTGTTTTAAGTCCAAGGTTCCCTATGTACATAATATACAGTCATGTAATTTCCTTAATATCTAAAATTTATTGAGTGCTTAGGCACCAGGAAATGTGTTCAGGTAATGCTAAGGTAATGTCATTCATTCATTCAGCAGATACTTATTGAAGGCCTTTTCTATTCCAAGCATTACTAGGAAAAAAGTGATGAACGAAGCTGTGTTACAGCTCGTGTTGAACTTAGGTCTTAATGTCATCCTTGAGACTGGTATTTGCCTAAGGTTATATAAGCATTATTAAGGGATCTAAGATTTAAACCCAATTTCTAACTGCCCACTCTGAAATATTAATAGTAGTCCCTCCCCAATACCCCTAACACAACCCTTATTAAACTCTAGGAGGAGACTGTCTAATTTTGTGCTCTCCTATCTCCCCACAGTCTAGGAAACTATCCCCACAGTCTAATGTAGTTCACTGGAGGGCTTCATAATGCAGATGTTCCTTTACTGTTTTTTTGTTTGTGGTTTTTTGTTGTTGTTGTTGTTTTTGTTTATTTGAGACGGAGTTTTGCTCTTGTTGCCCAGGCCGGAGTTCAATGGCGTGATCTCAGCTCACTGCAACCTCCGCCTCCCAGGTTCAAATGATTCTCCTGCCTCAGCCTCTGGAGTAGCTGGGATTACAGGCATGTGCCACCATGCCTGGCTAATTTTTGTATTTTTAGTAGAGATGGGGTTTCACCTTGGTCAGGCTGTTCTCAAACTCGTGACCTCAGGTGATCCACCCGCCTTGGTCTCCCAAAATGCTGGGATTACAGGTGTGCACACCTGACCTCCTCTGCTGTTAATGATGGAGTTATATCCTGATAAACCCATGGTAAGTTGAAAGTATTGTAAATTAAAAATTCATTTAATACACCTAACCTAGCAAACATCATAGCTTAGCCTGGCCTACCTTAAACGTGCTCAGAATGCTTAGATTACCCTATAGGTAAATCATCTGGCAACACAGTACACCGCAGAGTAACAGTTGTTAACCCTCGTGATCAAATGGCTGACTGGGAGCTGCGGCTCTCTGCCACTGCCCAGCATTGCCAGAGTATTATACTGAATATCACCAGCCCAGGAAAAGACCAAAATTTGAAGCATGGTTTCTAATGAATGAGTATCATTTTCACACCATCATAAAGTCAAAAAATTGTAAGTCAAACCATTGTTAAGTTGGGAACTTTGTTAAATCAATGAAGGTATGAGTTCAAACTCACTAAGGTATAGACAGGTTTGAAACTTTGCCCAAGGTTACACAGTAAATAAGAAAACTAGGGTTCATACCTAGGTCTGATAAACTCCAAAGTTGTTTTAACTATCAGAATATACCTTCTTTCTTACGTGTGGTGTGGAAGAGTCTGAAAAACTTTATTCCATTGCGTCATAACCTATTATGAAAGACTTCAAAGGTTTTATTTAAATGTGTCCACTAGATGGCAACCCTTCATTTTAAAATTACAGAAGTTTTACACACTGATTTACACAGCTCTAACTCCAAAATAACTTTTTTTCTTTCCTGTTTATTTTATTTTATTTTTTGAGACATGGTCTCGCCATGTTGCCCAGGTTGGCCTTGAACTGATGAGCTCAAGCAGTCCACCTACCTTGGCCTCCCAAAGTGCTGAGATTAGAGGCATGAGCCACCACGCCCAGCCCAGTCCCTGTTTTAATATTTACACAGATCCATAAATAATGCATGCTGGATTGCAGTATTTTTTTTAGAAGTTTATAAATGGTATCTTAATACTGTATCATTCCATAAATGAAAGTTCAAGTAGACCAGAGGAAATTTAGTGAGGAATATAGGTATGGTGATTTAATAATTAATTTTGGAACAAAATGATCAAAGTTTTGCCCAACTGACAGCTCTTAGAATTTAATGCCGCATCTGGGGAAAAGGCTTGCCAATTTTTTTTTTAATTCAGAAAAGCTGCAAATAACGTAGGCTAAGTTTACAAAACGTTTAAACAAAAACTGCCTTAGAGTTCTTAGCAATAAATTTTTTAAAAGGAAAAGGCCACATCTTGCCAGTTGTAGTCAAAGATAATCAAAATAAATGGAATTTCTATGAATTAACTATGTACTAAGTATTGTGGTAGGTGAAGGATGCCAAATACATATGAACCGTGGTTTTTCACAAGCTCAAACTCTACTTCAGAGATGACAAAAGATAACAAAAGGGCCCTCTACTTTTCACTCTATCATTGTGCACAAACACCTAGAATTCTATACCCAGTAAAAACACTCATCAATCCAAAAGAAGACAAGAAAGGAGAGAAAAAGAAAGAAACAGGTGGGACAAACAGCCCAAAATAAGATGGTAGAAATCAATCCATATGTATCAATAATCATAATAAATGTAAACAAACTGGGCATTTTAGTTAAATGACAGATTGTCAGGTTGAATTAGGAAATAAAATCTAACTATATGTTGCTTATAAGAGGTAAATCTAAAATATAAGGAAACAGCAGGGCTGAAGACTTGGTACTTTAAGTAAAAACATGGAAAAAGTTATACCAAATATTAGCCAAAAGCAAGCTGGCGTAACTGTATTGAACAAGATAGACTTTAAAGCAAAAATAATTACTTGGGACAAAATCAGCCACTAAAAAAAAATAAAAGATTCAGGTCCGGCGTGGTGGCTCATGCCTGTAATCATAGCACTTTGGGAGGCCGAGGTGGGAGGATCACCTGAGGTCAGGAGTTCAAGACCAGCCTGACCAATATAATGAAACGCCATCTCTACTAAAACAATAAATAAATAAAAATAAAAAATACAAAAATTAGGCAGGCATGGTGGCATATGCCTGTAATCCCAGCTACTCAGGAGGCTGAGACAGGAGAATTGCTTGAACCCAGGAGGCAGAGGTTGCAGTGAGCCGAGATCGTGCCATTGCATTCCAGCCTGGACAACAAGAGTGAAACTGTCTCAAAAAAAAAATTTTTTTAATAAAAATAAAAGATTCAATTAACCTAGAAGATAAAACACATCTAAACTTCAGTGCACCTAATACAGGAGCCGGATGTTAAGCAAAATAAAGAAATATGAGAAATTTTTTAAAAACTACAATCTTAGATTTTTAACATAGCTCTCTTATAATTGATATAAAAGGCAGGAAAATATCAGTAAAGATAGGGAGTTGAACGATGAGTAAACTTGACCTAATAGATATACTGAATTTCATCAATTGTAAGCCACCACTGATTGTAAGGCACACTATTATTTTAAATACCACTGAGAAAGAAAAACCACTGCCAAGTAAACTATGCCATTGTCATTGTGGTAAGATGCATGCTGATTCCAGAGATGTTTAAATGTGATCTGTATGCACCTATAATCAATGAAATTCAAGGCAGAATACACTACACAACTTCAGATAGTTCTTTTCAAACACGAGTGTTTATGAAAACATACCACATATTGGACAATAAAGTAAGTCTCAACAAATAATTTTCAAAGGATTGGTTTCACAGAGACCATATCCCACTGATTTATATGTGTTTATCCTTTCAACAAAATCATACTGTCTTGATTACTGGAGCTTCATAAAAAGTCTTGAAGTCCAGTCACGTAAGTTCTTTAAATTTTGTTGTTTTTAAAAAAATTATCTTGGCTATTCTAGTTCGTCTTTTTATATAAATTTTAGAATCAGCTTGTCTATATTCATACAAAAAAAAAAGCCTGCTGGGATTTTGATTAGAATTGCTTTAAACCTATGTACAATTTTGGAAGAACTGGTTTCTTAACAATATTGTTTCCCATGAACACAATCTCTCTCTCTTCATTTATTTAGTTTATTTGGTGAGGTCATGTGTTCCTGGATGGTGATGATGCTTGTAGATGTTCTTTGCTATCTGGGCATTGAAGAGTTAGGTATTTACTGTAGTCTTCACAGTCTGGGCTTGTTTGTGCCCCTCCTTCTTGGTAAGACTTTCTAGATATTTGAAGGGACTTGGACCCCAAGCACAATAACGCTGTGGTTTTTGTAGGCTCATAGAGGTACCGCCTTGGTAGTCTTCAATAAGATCCGGAAGAATTCTCTGGATTACCAGGCAGACTCGTGTTCTCCTCCCTTAGTTTCTCCCAAACACACAGTCTCTATCTCTGTGCTGAGGCATCTGGAACTGGGGGTGTGGTGATGCAAGCACCTCTGTGACCACCACCATTGGAACTGCACTGGGTCAGACCTGATGCCAGCACAGCACTGGGCTTTGCCCAAGGCCCTTCCCTTCAAGGTGGCAAGTTCCCCTAAGCCCAGGCGTGTCCAGAGATGCTGTCTGGGAGCCAGGGATTGGAGTCAAAAACTTTAGCAATTTACCTGATGTCCTATTCTACTGTAGCTAAGCTGGTACTCAAACCACAATACAAAGTTCTTCCCACTCTTCCCTCCATTTTCCACAGGCAACAGAGCCTCTCCCTGTGGCCGCCACCACCACTGGCCCACAGGTGATTCTGCCAGGCCACTGCCAACGTTTGCTTAAAGCCCAAGGGCTCTTCTGTCAGCTTGTGGTCAATGCTGCCAGGTGTGAGACTCACCCTTCAGGGCAGTGGGTCCCCCTCTGTCCCAGGACAGGTCCAGAAATGCTATCCAAGAGCCTAGCCCTGGATTCGGGGAGCCCCAAGAGCTTGCTTGTTGCTCTAGCCTACTGTGGCTGAGCTGGTACCTTGGGTGCAAGAAAAAGTCCCCTTTGCTTTCTCCTCTGCTTTTCTCAAACACAAGGAGTCTTTCATCATAGCCACCACAGCTGGGAATGTGCTGGGTCTCCCTTGAAGCCAGCATGTTTCTTTAGTCAGCAGGTGAAAAATCCTGCCAAGACTGGATCCTTCTCTTCAAGGCAGCAGGTTCCCTTTTGGCTCAGGGTATGTCTAGAAATGTCTGGGAGCTCAGGCCTAAATGGAGGCCTCATGACTCTGCCCAGTGCCCTATCCTTCTGTGACTGAGCTGGTATCCAAGATGCAAGACAAAGTCCTCTTTACTCTCCGCTCTCCTCTCCTTAAGCAAACGAAGGACTCACTTTCGTTGCTATGAGCTGTACTGCCTGGGGCTAGGGAAGGGATGGTGCTAGCCCTCCCTTAGCTGTGCCAGCTGATGTCACCTGAGGTCATGTGCCACCCTAGTTCACTGGCTCTAAGCCCAGCCTAGCACTAGGGGTTGCCTAGGAATTGCAGTCCTTGTGTCCTAGACTGCCTTTCAAGTATACCTGGGACTCCAGAGCACTACAGCCCGTGGTGGTGAAGCTTGCTGTGAAACTCAAGTTCCAACTACTGGGATGGGCAATTTTTCCTAGCCCCGGCTAGGGCTGGTCCAAATGCCCCCTCTATGCATGGGCACTGGTTCCACTCTCACAGGGCAGCACTGAGTTCAGTGTAAAGTCATTGTCACTCCCCAAAGCACACAGATGCTCTCTGTGTGCTGCAAGGCCACTGCCAGGGGACTCTGGAGAGGTGTTAGACTCAGGACTGTCTCTCCTTCCCTCCTCAATGCCTCTTTTGGCAATGCGAAGTTAAAACCAGGTACCGTGACTGCTCACCCAATTTTTATTTCTTGTGACAGTGCTTTTCTGTGTGCAGTTAGTTGTTAAATTTGGTGCTCCAGTGGATGGGAGATGAACAGTTTAGGCTTCTATTCTGCCATCTTGCTCTGTGCCTCTCTCCATTTATTTAGATCTTTGAGACAGGGTCTCACTCTGTCACTCAAGCTGGAGTGCAGTGGTGCCATCACAGCTCACTGCAGCCTCAACCTCCCCAGCCTCAAGCGTTCCTCCTATCTCAGCCTCCCAAGTAGCTGAGACTACAGGCACGTGCCACCACACCCGGCTAATGTTTTTGTATTTTGTAGAGATAGGGTTTCAGCATGTTCCTCAGGCTGGTCTCGAACTTCTGGGCTCAAGTGGTCTGCCTGCCTTGGCCTCCTGAAATTCTGGGGTTATAGGTATGAGCTACCCGCCTGGCCTTATTTTCTAATATTGAACCACCAGTCTTGTATTCTCAGAATAACCACTACTTGGTCATGATATATTATCCTTTTATATAATGCTGGACTTAATCTGCAATATTTTATTGAAGATTTTTGCATCTTTCTTCATAAAGGATATTTTTCTACAGTCTTCTGTCCTTGTAATGTCTTTGATTTTTGGTATTAATGTAATGCTGGCTTCATTTAATGAGTTGCTATTAAATAATTATAATTCATATTAAAGTATAATAGTGTGATTTTTAAAAGATCTTATGTTTTCAAAATAAGTATTAAAATACTTAAAATTATGTTATTCTTAGAATTTTCTTATCAAATTTACTTTTATTAATAAAAGTTATATTACTTACATATGTATACAAACGGTTAGTGAAAAAAAAACATTATTATCCCTTTCCCAGTGTACAGGAGCACACAAAACAGACCGCGGTGATATTCTGCAACAATGACCCATGCTGGTGTAGAATTCTCACTTTTTAGTAGAACCTTTAAAAACTCAAGTGAGCCGTACGACACCTTGATTGCTTTAACTCCAGTGAACCGTGGAGTTATAAAGAAGCTAGGGTTCTTTGTGATTCTTCAATGCCAAAAATAAAGTTGGAAACTTGGATTCCTGTTTGACTCTACTGTATTAAGTGATCAGAATAAAATTATGGTAAGGCTAATCTTCAACCACTTCATGTTTTTCACTCCTGTTTTCTATACTGAACATCTGTTGTTTCTATTTGCTCTAAACCCCTGTCCTTTGGGGATCAGGCCCACTACTCATCCCATGTGATTCTGACAGGAGTTATCAATGACAGTGCATATGGCCCAGGCCTGGCCAAGATTACAGGCCCCCATCCCTTTTTCCACAGGGACTGGTCCAATGCAAGGGCAGAAGATCCCAGGAAGACCAGAGTCCTTTTATAGGATTTGATTTGTGGACCCTGGAAAAGGACGTTCTCTCTCTCCCTTTTGAATCATGGATCATAAGGATGTGGACTTGTATCTGACATTGACCCATTATGTGGAGAGGGCCAGCCTGAAAATGAAACCAGGAGACAAAAACAGTCAGGAGGTGATGGTAAAGAGCCTGGGCAACAGCATCTGAGGCTTGGGATCAGCTACACCTATGGATGCTACAAAGTGTTGATGTTGTTACTTCAGTGAATCAGAGCACAAATGAAGTATTTCTTCACTAAGGAATCAAACACAATATATTTTAGAACTAGACAGGACAGATTGAACTAAACAGTTTTTTGTTTTTTGTTTTTGTTTTTTTTTTTTTGAGATGGAGTCTCACTCTATCTGGAGCACAGTGGCACAGTCTCAGCTCACTGCAACCTCTGCCTCCCAGGTTCAAGCGATTCTCCTGCCTCAGCCTCCTGAGTGGCTGGGACTACAAGCACGGCCACCACACTTGGCTAATTTTTGTATTTTTAGTAAAGATGGAGTTTCACCATGTTGGCCAGGCTGGTCTCAAGTAATCCACCCACCCTGGCTTCCCAAAGTGCTAGGATTACAGGTGTGAGCCACCTCTCCCAGACTGATTCTTAGAATTTACTTCCAAATAATTTTGGAAGTTGGGGAAAGTAGATGGAGATAAAACGTAGTAAGATTGGGCATGAAATGTTAATTGTCAAAGCTAGGTGATGGGTACATGTGGTTTATTATTCTATTTTTGTATATATTTGACATTTTCCATACAAAAAAGTTTAAAAACTATATGGCATTGGAACAATTAGTTATTCATATAGGAAAATAAGAAAATTGGATTTCTACCTTACGCCATATACAAAAATCAATTCCAGGTAGATGGAAGAAATAAATATGAAAGACAAAAACTATAAAACCTTTATAACATATTATAAGGAATAGCTTTATGACCTCAACTTAGAGAAGGATTTCTTAAGTCACAAAAAGTATAAAACAAAGGAAAATACTGTTAGAATCAATTACGTTAAAATTAAGAATTTCCTCCTAGCCAGAACAATCAGACAAGAGACACAAATAAAGGGCATCCAAATTGGTAAACAAGAAGTCAAAGTGTTGCTGTTTGTTGATGATATGATTGTATACCTAGAAAACCCTAAAGACTCATCCAAAAAGCTCCTGGATCTGATAAATGAGTTCAGTAAAGTTTCAGGATACAAAATCGATGTACACAAATCAGTAGCACTACTATACACCAACGGCCAAGTTGAGAATCAAATCAAGAACTCAACCCCTTTTAAAATAGCTGCAAAAAAAATAAAAAACTTAGTAATATACCTAATCAAGGAGATGAAAGATCTCTACAAGGAAAACTACAAAACACTGCTGAAAGAAATCATAGACAACACAAACAAATGGAAACACATCCCATGCTCATGGATGGGTAGAATCAATATTGTGAAAATGGTGATACTGCCAAAAGCAATCCACAAATTCACTGCAATTCCCATCAAAATTCCACCATTGTTCTTAACAGAACTAGAAAAAACAATCCTAAAATTCATATGGAACCAGAAAAGACCCTGCATAGCCAAGGCAAGACTAAGCAAAAAGAACAAATCTGGAGGCATCACATTACCTGACTTCAAACTATACTACAAGGCTATAGTTACCAAAACAGCATGATGCTGGTATAAAAATAGGCAAATAGACCAATGGAACAGAATAGAAAACCCAGAAATAGAGCCAGATATTTACAGCCAACTGATCTTGGACAAAGCAAACAAAAACATAAAGTGGGGAAAGGACACCCTATTCAACAAATAGTTCTGGGATAATTGACAAACCACATGTAGAAGAATTGAGCTTGATATTGTTAGGCTTTGTGTCCCCACCCAAATCTCATCTTGAATTGTAGTCTCCACAATCCCCATAATCCCCACATGTCATGGGAGAGACCAGGTGGAGGTAACTGAATCATGAGGGTGGTTGGCCCCATGCTGTTCTTGAGATAGTGAGTTTTCACAAGATCTGATGGTTTTATAAGGGTATCCCCCTTATAAAATGGTTTTATAAGACATATCCCCCTTTGCTTGATACTTCTCCTTTCTGCTGTCTTCTAAAGAAGGTGCCTTGCTTCCCCTTTGCCTTCTGCCATGATTATAAGTTTCCTGAGGCCTCCCCAGCCATGCTGAACTGAGTCAATTAAACCTCTTTCCTTTATAAATTACCCAACCTCAGGCAGATCTTTATAGCAGTATGAAAACGGATGAATACAGTAAATTGGTATTGAGATAGTGGGGCACTTCTATAAAGATACCCAAAAATGTGGAAGCAACTTTAGAACTGGGTAACAGGCAGAGACTAAAAGAGTTTGGAGGGCTCAGACAAAGATAAAAGGATGTGGGAAAGTTTAGAACTTCCTAGGGACTTGTTGAATGGCTCTGACCAAAATGCTAATAATGATATGGACAAAGAAGTCTAGGCAAGGTGGTCTCTGATGGAGATGAGGAACTTGTTGTGAACTGGAATAAAGGGGACTCTTGCTATGCCTTAGCAAAGAGGCTAGTAGTATTTTACTCCTGCCCTAGAGAACTGTGGAACTTTGAACTTGATTGAGATGATTTAGGGTATCTGGCAGAAGAAATTTCTAAGCAGCAAAGTGTTCAAGATGTCACTTGGGTGCTCTTAAAAGCATTCAGTTTTATGCATTCACAAAGAGACGTTTTGAAACTGAACTTATGTTTAAAAGGAAAGCAGAGCATACAAGTTTGGAAAATTTGCAGCCTGACAATGCGATAGAAAAGAAAAACCCATTTTCTGAGAAGAAATTCGAGCCAGCTGCAGAAATTTGCATAAGTAACAAGGAGCCAAATGTTAATAGTCAAAACAATGGGGAAAATGTCTTCAGGGCATGTCAAAGGTCTTTACAGCAGCCCCTCCCATCACAGGTCCAGAGGCCTAGGAGGAAAAAATGGTTTTGTGGGCCAGGCCCAGGGCCTTGCTACACTGTGCAGTCTTGGGACTTGGTGCCCTGTTTCCCAACTGTGACTAAAAGGGGCCAATGTACAGCTCAGGCTGTGGCTTCAGAGGGTGCAAGCCTCAAGCCTTGGTGGCTTCCATGTGGTGTTGGGCCTTAAGTGCAAAGAAGTTAATAACTGAGGTTTGGGAACCTCTGCCTGGATTTCAGAAGATGTATGGAAATGCCTGGATGCCCAGGCAGAAGTTTGCTGCAGGGGCGAAGCCCTCATGGAGAAATTATGCTAGAGCAGTGCAGAAGGGAAATGTGGGGTTAGAGCCCCCAGACAGACTCCCCACAGTGGCACTGCCTAGTGGAGCTGTGAGAAGAGGGCCACCATCCTCTAGACCCCAGAATGGTAGATCCACTGACAGCTTCCACCATGCACCTGGAAAAGCTGCAGACACTCAACGCCAGCCTGTGAAAGCAGCTGAGGGGCAGGGTGGGGGAGGTGACTGTACCCTGCAAAGCCACAGGGGCAGAGTTGCCCAAGGCTGTGGGAACCCAACTCTTGCATCAGCGTGACCTGGATGTGAGACATGGAGTCAAAGGACATCATTTTGGAGCTTTAAGATTTGACTGCCCTACTGGATTTCAGACTGGCTTGTAGCCTGCAGCCCCTTTGTTTTGGCCAATTTCTCCTATTTGCAATGGATGCATTTACCCAATGCCCATACTCCCATTGTATCTAGGAAGTAACTAACTTGCTTTTGATTTTACAGACTCATAGGCAGAAGGGACTTGCCTTGTCTCAGATAAGAATTTGGACTTGGACTTTTGGGTTAATGCTGAAATAAGACTTTGGGGGACCATTGGGAAGGCATGATTGGTTTTGAAATGTGAAGGGGACATGAGATTTGGGAGGGGCCAGTGGTGGAATGATAGATACAGTTAGGCTTTGTGTCCCACCCAAATCTCAACTTGAATTATAGTCCCCATAATCCGCATGTGTCAAGGGAGGGACCAGGTGGAGGTAACTGGATCATAGGGGTGGTTCCCCCATGCTGTTCTCATGATAGTGAGTGACTTCTCATGAGATCTGATGGTTTTATAAGAGATTCCTCCCCTTTCACTCAACACGTCTCTTTCCTGCCGCCTTGTGAAGAAGGTGCTTTGCTTCCCCTTCCCCTTCCACCATAATTGTAAGTTTCCTGAGGCTTCCCCAGCCATGCTGAACTGTGAGTCAATTAAACCTCTTTCCTTTATAAATTACCTAGTCTCCAGCAGTTCTTTATAGCACTGTTTTAGTCCATTTATGAAAATGGACTGATAAAGCACTTTATAGTCCATTTATGAAAACAGACTAATACAGAGCTAGATCCTCATGTCTCACCTTATTCAAAAATCAACCTAAGATGGATCAATGACTTAAACCTAAGACCTGAAATTGTAAAACTTCTGGAAGATAACATTGGAAAAACTCTTGTAGACATTGGCTTAGGCAAACAGTTCATGACCAGGAATCCAAAAGCAAATACAACAAAAACAAAGATAAATAGATGGGACCTGATTAAACTAAAAAGCTTCTGCACAGCAAAAGAAATAATCAGCAGAGTAAATAGACAACCTACAGAGTGGGAGAAAATATCTGCAAACTACGCATCTGACAAAGGACTAATATCCAGAATCTACAATAAAATCAAATAAATCAGCAAGAAAAAAAGCAAATAATTCCATCAAAAATTGGGCAAAGGATATGAATAGACAATTCTCAAAAGAATATACAAATGGTCAACAAACATATGAAAAAATGCTAAACATCACAAATTATCAGGGAAATGCAAATTAAAACCACAATAAACACTACCTTACTGCTGCAAGAATGATCTTAATAAAACAATAAAAAATAATAGATGTTGGCATGGGTGTGGTGAAAAGGGAACACCTTTACACTGGTGGTGGGAATGTAAACTAATATGACCACTATGGAAAACAGTATGGAGATTCCTTAAAGAACTAGGAATAGAACCACTATTTGGTCTAGCAATCCCAGAGGTATCTACCCAGGTGAAAATAAGTCATTATAAGAAAAAAAAAACCCAAACAACAACAACAACAACAAAAAACACTTGCACATGCATGTTTCTAGCAGCACAATTTGCAATTGCAAAAATATGGAACCAGCCTAAATGTCCATCAACCAAGTGAATAAAGAAAATGTGGTACATATATATATACATACACACACCATGGAATACTACTCAGCCATAAAAAGGAACAAAATAATGGCATTTGCAGCAACCTGGATGAAACTTGAGACCATTATTCTAAGTGAAGTAACTCAGGAATGGAAGACCAAACATCATGATGTTCTCACTTACAAGCAGAAGCTAAGCTATGAGGACAGAAGGCATAAGAATGATACAATGGAGTTTGGGACTCAGGGGGAAGGGTGGGAGAGGGGTGAGGAATAAAAAGACTACACATTGGGTATAGTGTACCCTGCTCAGGTGATGGCTGCACCAAAATCTCAGAAATCACCACTAAAGAACTTTTCCATGCAACCAAACACCACCTGTTCCCCCCAAACTGTTGAAATAAAACTAAATTTAAAATTTAAAAGAATTTCTGAAGAAGATACCACATTCTTTATGGTAGCTTCATCGGAAGCTACCATAAAGGATGTGAAAGGTAAGCTACAGAGTAGATTTTTTTTTTTTTGAAGACAATGCCTCGCTCTGTCACCCAGGCTGGAGTGCAGTGGTGTGAATATGGCTCACTGCAGCCTCAATCTCCTGGGCTCAAGTGATCCTCCTGCCTCAGCCTCCCATGGTGCTGGGACCACAGGTGTATGTCACCATGTCCGGCTAATTTTCTTTTCTTTCTTTCTTTTTGTAGAGATGGGGTCTCGCTTTGTTGCCCAGGCTGATCTTGAACTCCTGACCTCAAGTGATCCTCCCACCTCAGCCTCTCAAAGTGCTGGGGTTACAGGTGTCAGCCACTGGGCCCGGCCAGGAAATATTTATAACAAAAATTGACAAAGGATTTGTAGGAAAACAGCCATTGAATGGCAAGAGTGATGTCATCTTGAAGCAAAACCACCATAATGACTGATATTTGACTCCTGCATACCAAGGTATTCTGCAGCAATGTCTTTAAACAATGCCCTTAGCAGAGATAACTCCTCATAAAGATGTTTATCTAACCTACCCACTTGTCACAAGTTCCATAAGAAAGTCAGATGTGACCAGCTGCACATCTTAACCCTAAAAGCTTGCTATCTATACTTTCTGGAGGTTGGGTGCCCTCTCTCAGCTACCAGAGACATTACTTCTAAGTCCCTATTAAATATTTCTGAGAAACTGGATTTGTCAGCCTCTTTCCTTGGCCTCTTGGCTCCCTCAAGCCTTTGGGTTTTGCAAACCTCAAGCCTCTAGGTTTGCATAGACCTGCTCACCATGGAACAGGAACAGGATTATTATCCAGACCTATAAAAATCTCTTATGATTCAATATGTGAATCTTATAACGGCAAGGACTTTTGTTTTGTGTTCTGTTATAGCCTAAGCTCTTACAACAGGGTCTGGCATGGAGAAGGCAGTCAATGAAATCAACATGAAAAGACAAAGATGAGCAAATAAATGATATAAATTGGTACTCAACATGAAATAGTCAATGAATGTTCCCTAAATATATGAAAAGATATTCAAATACTCAAACTCATTCAAAATCAGAAAAACGCAAACTAAAACCACAATTCCCAACTCCTACCCACAAGATAGGTAAAAAATTAAAAAGCATTTGTTACAACCTGGCAGATCCTATAGAAAAAGTGAAAGAAAAGAAAAACAATGTCTAAAGGCCAGGCGCGGTGGCTCACATCTGTAATGCCAGCACTTTGGGAGGCCGAGGCGGGTGGATCATTTGAGGTCAGGAGTTCGAGACCATCCTGGCCAACATGGTGAAACGCCATCTCTACTAAAAACACAAAAATTAGCCAGGTGTGGTGGTGGGTGCCTGTGATCCCACCTACTCGGGAGGCTGAGGCAGGAGAATCACTTGAACCTGGGAGACAAAGGCTGCAGTGAGCCGAGATTGCGCCACTGCACTCCAGCCTGGGTGACAGAGTGAGACTCTGTCACACACACACAAAGAAAAAGCATTGGTGAAGACATGAGCAATGGGAACATTTATATGTTGCTAGTTGAAGAGTATGTATATGTGTATATATATATGTGTGTATATGTATATATAGGTGTGTGTGTATGTATCTGAATATATATAATAATTATTATTTTTAGGGACAGGGTCTCACTCTATCACCTAGGCTGGAGTACAGTGGCATGATCATGGTTCACTGCAGCCTTGAGCTCCTCCTAGGCTCAAGTGATCCTCCCACCTCAGTTTCCCAAGCAGCTGTGATTACAGGCATGTGTCACCATGCCCAGCTAATTTTTAAATTTTTTTGTAGAGATGAGGTCTTGCTATGTTGCCCAGGCTAGTCTTGAACTCCTGGCTTCATGCAATCCTCCCACCTCAGCCTCCCAAAGTGCTGGGATTACAGGTGTGAGCCACCATGCCTGGCTTGAAGAGAATATTGGTGAAACATTCTGGAAAACAATTTGGCATTATTTGGAGAAGATGATGGTATTCTTTATGACTCAGTAATGCTACCACTAGTATGTAGTCCAGAGAGACTCATCTCATATGCATAATAGTATTAGTTGTAATAGAAAAAACCTGGAAAGAATGCAAATGTCCATCAATAATAAATTCCAAAGTAGATAAATACATTGTGGCATATGCACATGATGTGTGGGAGAAAGTAAATGAATTGCAGTTAAATAACCACAGAAATGAATGTAAAGAACCTAATGTGGAGTAAAAAAACAAAAACTAGCTGCAAAAGAAAATTTATCATATGATTCCATTTATATAAAGCTCATGTAATGATTAATCTTATGTGTCAACCTGATGGGGCTAAGGGATATCCAGATGGCCGGTAATCACAACTTCTGGGAGTATTTTTGAGGGTGTTTCCATAAGAGATGTGCATTGGAATCGGGAGAATGAGCAAAGATTGTTCTCGCCACTGTAGGTGGGCATCATCTAATCTGTTGATGTCCCCAATAGAACAAAAAGGTGAAAGAAGGACAAATTATTTCTCTTCTTGAGCTGGGACATCTTCTCTTGTCCTCAGACATCAACACTCCTGGGTCTCAGGCCTTCAGACTCAGATTGAATCACACTACCAGCTTTTCCAGTTTCTCCAGCTTGCAGATGGCAGACTGGGATTTCTCAGCCTCCGTAATTATGTGAGCCAATTCCTAAAATCTCTCTTTCTCTTTTTTTTCCTCTCTCCTGTTGGTTGTTTCTCTGGAGAACCCTGACTAATACAGTTCAAAAACATGCAAAACTAAAAAATATATTGTTTAAAGCAGTGCTGTATAATAGAACTCTTCACAACGGTGGAAATATTGTACAACTATGCTGTCCAGTATGGTAACAAGTGACATGTGGCTACTGAGCACTTAAAATATGGCTAATGTGACTGAGGAACTGAATTTTTATTTAATTTAAATTTGAACTTAAATTGCCACATGTGGTGAGGGGCTACCATACTGTACGGCAAGGTTTATAATGAGAATAAATGAAATAAATACAAAATCCAGAATATTGGTTACTTCTGAGAGAAAAATAAAGACAGAATAAGGGAGAGATACACGGGATTTCAAAAGCAAAAATAATCTTTTTCTTAAATAGGTATTCTTCTACTGTTATTCTTTAAACTGAGCATATATTTTATAAATATCCTTTTATATGTATTAAATATTTAATAAAACAAATGTAGTGAATGGGATGGTGTATACGTGGATGTTTGTACTGTTATTAAATTCTGTGTAATAAAATAGTTTTATTTTAATAATTGCTAGCACTCAGACATGCCCCAGGTGGGAGGATAAAGCCTCCCCAAAGCCCAGGCCCCAGGCCCTGGTACTAATGCTCTTGTCCTCCATAACCATGGCTCTTAAGCTTTCACTTGGAAAGGAGAGGTAGGATGTTTTGTTTTGAGGCTCACTTAATTTTCTCTAAAAAATTTTAATGGGGTCAAGGCGCAGTGACTCATGCCTGTAATCCCCGCATTTTGGGAGGCTGAGGTGGGCTGATTGCTTGACTCAGGAGTTAGAGACCAGCCTCGGCAACACAGTGAAACCCTGTCTCTAAAAAAAAATACAAAAAAAAAAAAAAAAAAGTTAGCCAGGTAAGGTGGCACACGCCTGTAGTCCCAGCTACTTGGGAGGCTGAGGCAGGAGAATCACTTGAGCCTGGGAGGCAGAGGTTACAGTGAACCGAGATCATGCCACTGCACTACTGCAGCCTCAGTGACAGAGTGAGACTCAAAACAAAGAAACAAAAAATGTAATGGGATGAAGTTGGTTAAGCTAAGAGAGCTTCTGTAGACAAGGTCTCTTTTTCTGAGAGAAGAAATAAAGTCCTGCTTCTATTCTTAAAAATTAACAAAAACCAACAAAATTTTTAAAAAACAAAGATGAGAACAAAAGGTGAAGAAGTGGGCTGGGTGCGGTGGCTCACAGCTGTAATCCCAACACTTTGGGAGGCTGAGGTGGATGGACTGCTTCAGGCCAGGAGTTTGAAACCAGCCTGGGCAATGTAGACCTTGTCTCTACTAAAAGAAAAAAAAGTTGAGGAAGTGGAAAGTAGAAACTGTAATTATAAACAACTTCTTGGGTGAAATTTTGCTATAGAGGAAAGCAGGGGATATAAAGGCAATTAAAGATTTTTCAAAGGTGGGAGAAACCAGATGTATTATCTGTTGCTGCATAACAAATTATCCCAAAATGCAGTGGCTTAGAACAACAAAAATTTATCTCGTATTTTCTGTGGGTCAGAACTTTTGAGTGTAGTTTGGCTGGGTGTCTCTGACTTAAGGTCTCTCATGAGGTTGCAGTTAGGGTGTCAGCCAGCACTGTGGTCTCATCTGAAGGTGTGATCGGGGAAGATCTGCCTCTAAGCAGATCATGCGGTGTTGCATGATTCAGCTCTTTGTGGCTGTTCAACTGAGGACTTCAGTTCCTCAATGGCTCTTGCTGGCAGCCTCTCTACAGGGCCACAGGGCAGCTTACAACATGGCGGCAGCTTTACCTTAGAGCAACAGCACTGCAGAGAGCGCTCAGGACAGAAGTCACAATCTTTTTAAAACCTAATCTTAAAAGTGGTAGCCCATCACCTCTAACTTTCTGTTTACTAGAAGTGAGTCACGAAATCCAGCTGACACTAAAGGAGAAGGAACTGACTAAGGATGTGAATACCAGGAGACAGGGTTTATTGGCGGGCATTTTGTAGGCTACCTACTACACCAGAGGATATTTGTCTGCAGATAGGAGTGATCCCACCAAAGAAAGGAAATGACAATGCAGGAGAGGAGAAAAGGCAGAGGAAATCCAGGAAGAAGAACCTCTGCAGTTATTGATCCACTGCCTTTTTCATTTTATTTAGAGAGATAGGGTCTTGCTATGTTGCCCAGGCTGGAGTGCTGTGGTTATTCACTGGCACGATCCCACTACCAATCAACACAGGAATTTTGATCAACTCCATTTCCAGTCTGGGCCAGTCACCCCTCCTTAGGCACCCTGGTGGTTCCCCACTATCCGAAGGTCACCATATTGATGCCAAACTTAGTTGACCAGTTGACATAGCAAACATACTACAGTCCAGAACTCCTAGGCTCAAACAATCCTCCTGCCTCAGCCTCCTGAGTAGCAAAACTAAAAAAATATTGTTTAAAGCAGTGCTGTATAATAGAACTACAGGCATGTGCCACCGTGCCCAGCCCACTGCCTGTGTCACTGCTATTTGATGACTTGGCTGCATATACTTGCTTTGTAAGTATGTTGAACCTCTACTATCTGTCATAGCAAGACCCATCATCCTTATCATGTTGGCTATGGGTTTAAAAAAAGAAAAAATAGTCATCGTGCCCTGTTTACAAAGGCATACACAATCTGACCACATCTCACACACACAGAAATACACACACCCCAACTGTGTTTCTCCTCCTTTCAAATATCACCTTCCACTAAAATATCTGGGGAATAAGGACTTTGTTTCTTGTCAGCCCTTAGAGATCAGCTCATGCTGCAATTTGTTTCTCCAATATCACCTCCTCCACCCCCTGATTTCGGCACAGCTCTGAGCCTCTGCTCCCTTCCCCACGTTACCATGTGTAAGCCCCAAACTAATATACTCCTTTTATTTAATGCTGCCAACTGCACCAGCCTCGGAACGATGGTATGAGCAAGGCAACTGTCCTTTTATTGACCTCCACTTTAACTCTCCACCACCTCACCAACTTCCCACAGCCCACACGGTCTTCTTATTACTGAAGGTGTTGGGTTAACAAAGGCAAAGTTCAGTATAGGTCAAGATAGGAATGACAGAACAATTTAAAACTGAACATTAGATATCACACTTAAAAACTCTAGGTTACGTTAAAGAAAAATTATTCAGTGATACTCATTAAAGCACAGCAAGGCAGACTTTATTCAGGACCATCCAGATAGGGATAGGGACCATGGCAATGGGATTTTGTAATGGGTAGAGGGACTGGGCTAAAATCCAAACAGAGCAGAGCCAAAAGAGAATTTACAGCCAAGGAGCAGGAGAGAGGTGTCAGTGGATGGAAAATTACTAAGAGGTAGCATCAAGAGTAATGGCATTCCGGCTAACCGACCTAACAGGATTCTTGCTGGACAGGCCAGGGTGATCAGACATCACCTGGGGGATAGTGGTGGATGAGGAAGCCGATCAGACCTTGAGGGTGAGGGGTTCTTTCTAAACTGACCTACCTACTCCTCGCCCGCCTCCCACACCTCCGGGCCTCACTCGCGCCTCCCCGCCAGGCCGTGCGCCCCGCGTGACCAGGGCGGGTGGGAAGTACCTGCCGCCATCTTGCTCACCAGCCTCCAAAATGCGGCTGGGGCTCCTGAGCGTGGCGCTGTTGTTTGTGGGGAGCTCTCACTTATACTCAGACCACTACTCGCCCTCTGGAAGGCACAGGCTCGGCCCCTCGCCGGAACCGGCCGCTAGTTCCCAGCAGGCTGAGGCCGTCCGCAAGAGGCTCGGGCGGCGGAGGGAGGGAGGGGCGCATGCAAAGGGCAGTACCTGTTCGTGCCTGTCTCTGGGGGGCCTCTCTTACCTGTAGTCTTTGAATTCGGGTTTCTCCTTTTCTGTTGTCCCAATGGCCTTTAACCAAAATTTTACATACCTAAGCAGTTTCTAGACAGGCTGTAATAACGGTAGTTGTAATAGTAAAATGACACATTTGTATTGTGAATCTATATTTTCTCCTCAAAACATTCTGGGTTTTATCATCCCCATTTTATAGATTAATAAGTCAGGGGATAAAGAGTTGAAAGGGAGGGCTAGTAGGTGACCATTTCATACTATAGTTGAGAAAAATTAGCCCAACAAGTGAAATGCTGAGCATTAGAATCTGCGGCTCTCGACTCACCGTTCCCGGGCTCTTTAATTGCTGTTTCACACAGGGAAGAATGTGATATGTGGCCAAAAATTTTTATTTTTATATTTTTGGGGAATAGAGTTTTAAAATTAATGAATTGTGTTGACTTCATGTCTGTTTGTAAGTAATCGATTATGGCATCTTTGTCTCAACTCTCCAAGTTTCTTTCAAAATACGGGCATGTCTCCGGTATGTTAGCTTGCTTTGTGTTTTTAACATAGGAATTTAAAGGATTGCATTAATATGTTCAGCTTAGGAAGTAACACATAATATAGATGCTCAGTCAAAATAATATATCATTTTTATTTTTAGATTGTGGAACAGCACCGCTTAAGGATGTGTTGCAAGGGTCTCGGATTATAGGGGGCACCGAAGCACAAGCTGGCGCATGGCCGTGGGTGGTGAGCCTGCAGATTAAATATGGCCGTGTTCTTGTTCATGTATGTGGGGGAACCCTAGTGAGAGAGAGGTGGGTCCTCACAGCTGCCCACTGCACTAAAGACGCTAGGTACGTATTCAGAGCACAACTATTTTTATTCTCTTAGGCGATATTTTGAAGTGACAGAGGACCATTTAACTTCAGCCATTTTCAGCTAAGCTATGTTTGCAAATAGCCATAATGCCTTATACATAGTACAGTGTATTTGTTGAATCCTTTATTCATTATTATTATTATTATTATACTTTAAGTTCTGGGGTACATGTGCAGAACGTGCAGGTTTGTTACATAGGTAGGTATACATGTGCCATGGTGGTTTGCTGCACCCATCAACCCATCATCTATCTATATTAGGTATTTCTCTTAATGCTATCCCTCCCCTAGCCCCCTACCCAGGAATCCTTTATTTTTATTTTTTACTTTTTTTTTTTTTTTTTTGAAATGGAGTGTCACTCTGTCACCCAGGCTGGAGTGCAGTGGTGCAATCTTGGCTCACTGCAACCTCCGCCTCCTGGGTTCATGCGATTCTTCTGCCTCAGCCTTCCGAGTAGCTGGAATTACAGTCCAGCTAATTTTTGTATTTTTAGTAGAGATGGGGGTTTCACCATTTTGGCCAGGCTGGTCTTGAACTCTTAACCTCACGTGATCTGCCCGTCTCAGCCTCCCAAAGTTCTGGGATTACAGGTGTAAGCCACCATGCCCGATCATGGATCTTTTAAATTAGGGGCTGGTAAACTTTCTATAAAGGTAGTAAATATTTTACGCTTTGAAGGTCATATGGTCTCTCTCACGATTGCATGAAAACTAGCACTGACAATAAGTAATTGAATGAGTGTGGCTATAATCCAATAAAACTTTATGAACACTGAAATCTGAATTTCATATGTTTAACCTGTCACGAAATATTTTGGTTGATTCAGCCATATAAAAATGTAGAGTAGGGCATGTTGGCTCACATCTGTTATCCTAATGCTTTGGGAAGCCAAGACGGGAGGATCACTTGAGGCCAGGAGTTTGAGACCAGCCTGGGAAATATAGCGAGACCCTGTCTCTATATTTAAAAAAATTGTTAATGTAAAAAACATTCTTTATGGGCTGTATGAAAACAAGAGACATGCCAGATTTGGCCTTCACTGTTAGACTCTTTGAAAAAGAGACTCTGTTTGCTTCATCTCCATTGACCCATAAAATCCAATTGCATTCTGATTTTTGTGGCTAAATGCTATTAAAGATCTACCTCCATGCCAAATCCAACGACTTCATCTCAGTTCCCACCCTTTTTGACCTCTACAGCCTTTGGCAATGTTGACCACATCCTCTTCTTGAAATTATGTCTTTTCTTGATTTCTAAGACACCACTCTCTACTTTTTTCTCTTGCTTCTTTGATGAGTCTTTGTCATCCTTTACATTGCAGTGTTTTCTAGAGTTTGCCCTCTGCCCTCTATCATTCTGTACTCTTTCCTAGAGATGTCTAATCTACCTCTGTTTCAGCAATCACCATGTGCTGTCAACTCCTAGGTCTCTCCTGATGAGTGAGTCATATTTCCAGCTCCCTACCGTGCATGTATATTGGAGTCACATTCTAAATAAGTCCAAAATGGAATTTACTTTCCTCTGATACTATTTCTTCTCTATTTTCTCAGTTGATAGCATCATCAATAGCTCCATTACCCAGAGAGTTATCTAATTTTTCCCACTTCACCTATCCAAGTAGTCCCCAAGGCCTATGAAGGCTCTCTATGCAGTATCTTACATTTGCTTCTTCTGTCCCTCAACCCTCCCTACTGATTAAAAGTAGATCCAGAATATCAGTCTCCATATTCCTATCTTATGACTTATCATACTTATATTTACACTACTACTTTGATAATAACTATCCTAATTAATATGAAATGGTAGCTCATTGTGGCTTTTATTTCCATTTCCCAAATTACTAGTGATGTTAAGCATCTTTCTATGTGCTTATTGGCCATTTGTATATCTTCTTTGGAGAAATGTTTATTCAAGTCCTTTGTCCATTTTTGAACTGGGCTCTTTGCTTTTTTGTTGTTGAGTTGTAGGAGTTCTTTATGTATTCTGGATATTAATCTGTTGTCAGACACATTATTTGCAAATATTTTCTCCCATTCTGTGGGTCATCTTTTCACTCTCTTGATAGTGTCCTTTGATACACAAAAGCTTTTAATTTTGATGAAGTCAAATTTATCTATTTTTTTCTTTTTTGCCTGTGTTTCTGGTGTAATATGTAAGAAATCATTATATCAAATCCAGTATCACGAAGCTTTTCCCCTATGTTTTCTTCTAAGAATTTTATAGCTTTAGCTCTTAGATTTAGGTCTTTGATTCATTTTGAGTCAATTTTTGCATAAGGTATCAGGTAAGGGTACAATTTCATTGTTTTACATGAGGCTATCAAGTTTCCCCAGTACCATCTGTTGAAAAGTTTGTCCTTTCCCCATTGGATGGTATTAGCATCTTCATTGAAAATCAGTTGATCATATAGAGAGGGTGTATTTCTGGGCTCTCAATTCTTCTCCACTGATGTATATATCTGTCCTTATGCTAGTATCACACACTCTTTGGATTAGTATGGATCTATAGTAAGTATTTTTTCTTGGTGGTGTTTTTGTTTGTTTTTTGTTTTGTTTTTTAGACAGAGCCTTGCTTTGTCGCCTAGGTTGGCATGCAGTGGCATGATCTCAGCTCACTGCAACCTCCATCTCCCAGGCTCAGGTTATCCCACCTCAGCCTCCTGAATAGCTGGGACTACAGGTGCGCACCACCATATCTGACTAATTTTTGGTTTTTTTTTTTGTAGCGACAGGGTTTCACTATGTTGCCCAGGCTGGTGTGAAACTCCTGGGCTCAAGTGATCTTCCCGGTTTGGCCTCCCAAAGTGGTAACTGCAGGTGTGAGCAACTGCATCCGGCCTGCAGTAAGTTTTGAAATCAGGAAATGTGAGCCCTCCAACTTTGTTCTTCTTTTTCAAGATTATTTTAGCTATTTGGAGTCTCTTAATATCCCATATGAATTTTAGGATGGGTTTTTCTGTTTCTGCCAAAAAAAAAAGTCATTGGGATTTTGATAGGGATTGCATTCAGTCTAAAAACTCTTTAAAAAATTTACAGTCTACAAAGCAATATGGGGAAGTCCACTTTTTCCCATATTGGGGAAAAGATTGCTTTGGGTGGTTCTGTCATCCTTTTTTAATTTTTATTTATTTCTATTTTATTTTTTATTTTTATTTTTTTTGAGAGGGAGTTTCGCTCTTGTTGCCTAGGCTGGAGTGCTACAAGAAGACATAAATGAATAAATGAACATACATCCTGTGTTCATGGATTGGAGGACAGTGTTATTAAGATGACAGAACCTGCTGGGTATGGTGGCTTACACCTGTAATCCCAGCACTTTGGGAGGCTGAGGCAGGAGGATCACCTGAGGTCAGGAGTTCGAGACCAGCCTGGCCAACATGGTGAAACCCCGTCTCTTCTAAAAATACAAAATATTAGCCAGGTGTGGTGGTGGGTGCCTGTGATCCCAGCTACTCGGCAGGACAATCACTTGAACCTGGGAGGCGGAGGTTGCAGTGAGCTAGGATCATGCCACTGAACTCTAGCCTGGGCAAAAGAGCGAGACTTCATCTAAAAAAAAAAAAAGAAAAAAATATATATATACACATATATATTCTTCAACTAGATCAGCGTGAAGGAGATGCTTAGGTCTGAGTTCTTTCACCAGTAATATGAGGTACTGGACTACTTGGCCAAGTTTAGTTATTAGTGTCCAGTTTTTTGCACTAGTTACTGAAAGACAGGTTTGTCCTTTTTCATCAAGTTTATGTGATAACTTTTTGTTTTAAGTATTTTTTGCAGGTTTGGAAAGTCTGTTGGAAAGTTGATTTCTATTCTGAAGGCCCCTTCATCAAATAAAATGTTGTCAGGAAAAAAAAAAAAGCCTTGCCAAGTCAATAAATGAGGTTTATCAAGTTGGATGCTTGTTATTATAAAGTATTTCGTTCCACATTGGTAGATATCTTCAAGCTCCCTCATCGACTTCCTGCTGGCCACTGTGTTGGATTTTCCTTCCCTACTTCCCACCCAGAAATCAGTTTAGTCTCTAAAAACCAGTCATGGTCTTTACTCCTTTTCAAAGCACTGGATTCTGATATGCAGCCAGATTCATCACATGAGGAATGATATTTGGGGCGGAACTGTCGATAGCTAGGTGTCTCTGAAGGCATTGTTTTTGTCGTTGTTGTTTTGTTTTTTGTCTGCCCTTTTTCTCCCTTTCACTGAATGGCTTCCTTATAACATGAACTTACACATGATGTGTTATCATTCTACCTCATAATCTTTCAGTTTCAGCTCCTATTGCTAACTGGCCTTCTCATCAATTTTCATGATGAATTATCTGATTATCCCAGCCCAGCTTTTCAATCTAGGTGATACCACCATTGCTCAATTTATGAATAAACCTTTATTAGAGGCCCACCCCTTTGCCAGAGAGCTGTGGTCAGGAGATCCGGGTCATGTATTAAATGAGAGCACCTTGACAACAGAGTGGGCAGGGCACTCATCCTTGCACAGGATATGGATATGAGTATATAAGCACCAATGGATATTTCTTTTTGTTTGAGACAGGATGTTGCTCTGTCACCTAGGCTGGCGTGCAACAGCACAATCTTGGCTCACTGCAGCATCAGTCTCCCAGGATAAATTGGTCCTCCCACTTCAGCCTCCCCAGTAGGTGGGACTACAGGGGTGGGCTACCATGCCTAATTTTTGTGTTTTTTGTAGAAATGGGGTTTTGCTATATTGCCCAGGCTGGTCTCTAACTCCTAAGCTCAAGCTATTTTCCTACCTCGGCCTTCCAAAGGGCTGGATTACAGGCATGAGACACTGCATCCAGCCACCAATGGATATTTCTAGAAAAGGGAAAGAGGATATCGTTTTAATTATCTCTATGTAACTGGAACTGAGAAAGAATGTGTTGTGGTCCAGCAGCACTGATATCTATTAAAACCTAGAGGCTTTTTCATACAGCCAGTCCTAACTCACATTAGTAGAAATGACCTTTTGGATCTATTTATCTTTTCTCAGTTTTCTCACTTATGCACTTATTTTCTTTTTAAAGTTAAGGCATAATTTACATGTTAAAATTCACCTTTTAAAAAATGTTCTGTTCTAAAACTTTTGACGGTGTAGATAGTCATGTAATTACTACAATCAAGATTTAGAACAGTTCCATAACCTTAAATCCTCTCATGACCCTTTGTAGCCAACCCCTGCCCCTGCATCCAGCCCTTGGCAGCCATTGATTTGTTGTCTATCCCTTACAGTTCTTCCATTTCCAGGATGTGATATAAACAGAGTCGTGCAATGTGTAGCCATTTAAGCTTGGCTTGTTTACCTAGCAGAATGCATTTGAGATTCATCCATGCTGTTTTGTGTGTCAGTAGATCATTCCTTTTTAAAAAAAAAATGACAAAAATGATTTTATTAAGATATAATTTAACGTAGTAAAATTCATTATTTTTAATGTACAGTTCTGTGAATTGGACAAATGCATACAATCATGTGATTACCAATAGAAGGCACAGAACAACTTTCTTCACCTCTAAAAATTCCCCCATACCCCTTTGAGGTAAACCCCCTCCCTCCTTCATTGCCAGGCAACCACTGATCTATTTTCTGTCTTTATAGTTTTGCTTTTTCCAGAGTGTCATATAAATGGAATCATATGGTATGGAGCCTTATGAGTTTGGTTTCACTTAGCATAATGCATTTGAGATTCATCCATGTTATTGTGTGTATCACTACTATTTGTTTTTATTGCTGAGCAGTATTGCATTGTATGATGATATAGTTTGAGTGTCCCCTCCAAATCTCATGTTGGAATGTAATCCCCAGTATTGGAGGTGGGGCCTGGTAGGAGGTGACTGGATTGTGGGGGCAGATCCCTCATGAATGGCTTACAACCATTCCCTTGGTGATAAGTGAGTTCTCATGAGATCTGTTTGTTTCATAATGGATAGCACCAGCTAAGTGCATTGGCTTACACCTGTAATCCCAGCACTTTGGGAGGCTGAGGCAGAAGGATCTCTTAAGGCCAGGAGTTCAAGACCAGCCTGGGCAAAATGGCAAGACCCTGTCTCTTCAAAAAATTTTAAAAATTAGCCCGGTATGGTGGCTTATGCCTGTGGTCCCAGCTTCTAAGGATGCTGAAGTGAGAGGATTGCTTGAGCCTAGGGGGTTGACGCTGCAGTGAGCCATATTCACACCACTGTACTTCAGCCTGGGTGACAAAGCAAAACCCTGTCTAAAAAAAATGTGTAGCACTACTGCCACCAGTGCACATATGTGGACCCTGCCATGCCTGTGCCCCACCACTGCTGGCACATGTGCAGACTCCACTGCACTGCCACCACCAGTGCATACACACATGGGCCCAGCTGCACTGCTGCCCTGCTACTGCTGGCACATGCACACAAGCATGAACCCTGCTGCCACTGCCCGGAAAAAATGCTTTTGCCAGCATCCCTCATTGCAGCCTTGTTGCCAGTGGACCAGGAACACCTCAGGTCTTCCAGTGCAGCAGGTGCCCGACCATGAGAGGCCAGAGTACAAAGCCATGAGCCTGTCCCAGTCCCCCAGGATTAGAGCTTACAGCCCAGGAATGCTGAGCTGAGTCTTGTCCCCCTAAAAACACTTAGAAATGATGCCAGTTGACTAAACCCAACTTATAACACAGTCAAACCCTCAAGGGCATCAAAGAATATAAGAGCAAAAAGCCCCATCCAAAGGACAGCAACTTCAAAGATTAAAGGAATAACAGTCCACACAGATGAGAAAGAACCAGCACAAGAACCCTGGCAACCCAAAAAGCCAGAGTTTCTTCTTATCTCCAAATGACCACAATAGCTCCCAAGCGATGGTTCTTAACCAGACTGAAATGGCTGGAATGAGAGACACAGAATTCAGAATCTGGATGGCAAGGAAGATAAATGAGATTCCAGAGAAATCTGAAACCCAATCTAAGGAATCTAAGAAGTCCAGTAAAATAATACAAGAGCTGAAAGATGAAACAGCCATTTTAAGAAAGAACCAAACTGATCTATAGAGCTAAAAAAAAGAACTCACAAGAATTTAATAATACAACTGGAAGTATTAACAGCAGAACAGGCCAAGCTGAGAAAAGAATCTCAGAGCTCGAAGACTAGTTCTTCAAATCAACTCAGACAGAAATAAAGAAAAAAGAATGAACAAAACTTCCAAGAAATATGGGATTATGTAAAGAGACTAAACCTACAACTCATTGACATCCCTGAAAGAGGGACAGAGAGCAAGCAACTTGGAAAACCTATTTGAGGATATTGTCCATAAAAATTTCTGCAACCTTGCTGGAGAGGTTGACATTCAAATTCAAGAAATTCAGAGAAGCCCTGTGAGATATTATACAAGAATACCATCTCCAAGACATATAGTCATCAGATTCTCCAAGGTTAATGTAAAAGAAAAAATATTAAAGGCAACTAGAGAGAAAGGGCAGGTCGCTTACGACAGGAATCCCCATCAGGCTAACAGCAGACCTTTCAGCAGAAACTCTACAAACCAGAAAAGATTGGGGCAGTTTATGTTTAGCATCCTTAAAGAAAATAAATTCCAACCAAGAATTTCATATCCAGCCAAACTAAGCTTTGTAAGTGAAGGAGAAATAAGATCCTTTTCAGACAAGCAAATGCTAAGGGAATTAATTACCACCAGACCTGCCTTACAAGAGATCCTTAAGTGAGTACTAAACATGGAAATGAAAGACCGTTACCAGCCACCACAAAAACACACTTAAATACATAGACCATTGACACTATAAAGCAACTACACAATCAAGTTTACATAAACAAGCTAACAACACAATGACAATGTCAAATCTGCACATATCAATATTAACTTTTAATGTAAAAAGGTTAAACACCCCATTTAAAAGGCACAGAGTGGCAAGTTGGATAAAAAACAAGACCCAACTGTACATTGTCTTTAAGAGAGACACATCTCACATGCAATGATATCCATATGCTCAAAGTAAAGGGATGGAGCAAAATCTATCAAGTGAATGGAAAACAAAAAAGAGCAGGGGTTGCTATTCTTATTTTAGACAAAATAGACTTTACTTATTTATTTTTTTGAGATGGAGTCTTACTCTATCGCCCAGGCTGGAGTGCAGTGGCACAGTCTTGGCTCACTGCAACCTCTGCCGCCCAGGTTCAAGCAATTCTCCTGCATCAGCCTCCCAAGTAGCTGGGATTATAGGCACCTGCCACCACGCCTGGCTAATTTTTGTATTTTTAGTAGAGACGGGGTTTCACCACCTTGATCAGGTTCGTCTTGAACTCCTGACTTCATGAACCACCTTGGCCTTCCAAAGTGCCGGAATTACAGGCATGAGCCACCACACCCAGTCTGACAAAATAGATTTTAAACCAAAATGACCCAAAAGGACAAAAAAGAGCATTACATAATGATAAAGCGTTCAATTCAACAAGAAGACTTACCTATCCTAACACTGGAGGACCTAGATTCATAAAACAAGTTATTGGAGACCTATGAAGAGACTTAGATAACCATATAATAATAGTGGGAGACTTTAACACCCCACTGACAGTGTTAGACAGATCACTGAGGCAGAACACTTACAAAGATATTTGGGATCTAAACTTGACGCTTGACAAAATGGACCTAACAGCTATCTACAGACACTCCACCCAAAAACAACAGAATATACATTTTTTTAAACCTACACATAACACATACTCTAAAATAGACCACACACTCAGCCATAAGACAATTCTTAACAAATTTTTAAAACCCAAAATCATACCATCCACACTCTCGGATCACAACATGATAAAAATAGAAATCAATGCCACCATCTCTTAAAACCATATAATTGCATGGAAATTAAACAATCTTCTCTTGAATGATTTTCAGGTAAATGCTGAAATTAAGGTAGAAATCAAGAAATTTTTTGAAACTAACAAAAACAAGGATACAACATACCAGAATCTCTGGCAAACAGCTAAAGCAATGTTAAGAGGAAAGTTTATGGTGCTAAATGCCCACACCAAAATTAGAAAGATCTCAAACTAACAACCTAACATCATACCTAGAGGAATGAGAAAAATGAACAAACCAACCCCAAAGCTAGCAGAAGAAAAGAATTAACCAAAATCACAGCTGAATTGAATGAAATTGTGACACAAAAAAAATACAAAAGATCAACGAAACCAAGTTTTTTGAAAGAATAAGTAAGATTGATAGATCACTAGCTAGACTAACCAAAAAAAAAAAAAAAAAAAAAAGAGAGAGAGAGAAGGAGAGAGAAGATCCAAATATATAAAATCAGAAATGACAAAGGGGACAGTACCACCAACCCCACAGAAATATAAAATACCTTCAGAGACTATTACGAACATCTGAATGTACACAAACTAGAAAACCTAGTGGATAAATTCCTGGAACATACAACCTCAAAAAGTAGAACCAGGAAGAAACTGGAACCCTGAACAGACCAATAACAAGTTCCAACACTAAATCAGTAATAAAAAAAACCTACCAATCGGAAAAAGTCCTGGACCAGAAGGATTCACAGTCAAATTCTACCAGGTGTATAAAAGAGGTGGTACCAGTCCTACTAAAACTATTCCAAAAAAATTGAGAAGGAGGGACTCCTCCCTAATTCATTCTACAAAGCCAGCATCATTTTGATAACTGAAACCTGCCAGAGACACAATCTAAAGGAGAACTTCAGGCCAATATTCCTCATAAACACAGATGCAGAAATACTCAACAAAATACTGGCAAATTGAATCCAGCAGCACATCAAAAACTAATCCACCATGATCAAGTAGGCTTTATTCCTGGGATGCAAAGTTGGTTCAACATATGCCGGACTAAAACAGAACTAAACAAACTAAAAACAAAAACCACATCATCTCAATAGATACAGAAAAGGCTTTTGATAAAATTCAACATCTCTTCATGTTAAAAACCCTCAACAAACTAGGCATTGAAGGAACATACCTTAAAATAATAAGAGCCATCTATGACAAACCCACAGCCAATATCATACTGAACAGGCAAAAGCTGGAAATGCCCTTGAGAACTGGAACAAGACAAGGATGCCCACTATCACCACTCTTATTCAACATAGTACTGGAAGTCCTAGCCAGAGCAACCAGGCAAGAGAAATAAAAGGCATCCAAATAGGAAGAGAGGAAGTCAAACTATCTCTGTTTGTAGACAATACGATTCTATACCTAGAAAACCCTATAGTCTCTGGCCAAAGGCTCCCAGATTTGATAAACAACTTCAGCAAAACTTCAGGATAAAAAAATCAATGTACAAAAAGCAGCAGCATTTCTACACACCAATGAAGTCCAAGCTGACAGTCAAATCAAGAATGCAATCCCATTCTCAATAGCCAAAAAACGAATAAAATATCCAAGGATACATCTAACCAGGGATGTGAAAGCTCTCTACAAAAAGAATTGTAAAACACTTCTGAAAGAAATCATAGATGACAAAAACAAATGGAGAAACATTCCATGCTCATGGATAGGAAGAATCATTATTGTTAAAATGGCCATACTGTCCAAAGCAACTTACAGATTCAACACTATTCCAATCAAATTACCAACAACATTTTACACAGAATTTTAAAAACTATTCTAAAATTTATGTGGAACCAAAAGAGAGCCCAAATAGACAAAGGAATCCTAAGCATAAAGAACAACGCTGGAGGCATTATACTACATGACTTCAAACTGTACTAGAAGGCTACAGTAACTAAAACAGCACAGTACTGGTACCAAAACAGACACATAGACCAATGGAACAGGTTAGAGAACCCAGAAACAAAGCTGCTGGCAAGGACATCATGACAAAGACTCCAAAAGCAATTGCAACAAAAACAAAAATTGACAAGTGGGACCTAATAAAACTAAAGAGCTTCTGCACAGTAAAAGAAACTATCAACAGAGTAAACAGACAACCTACAGAATATTTATAAACTATGTATTCAATAAAGGTCTAATATCTAGGATCTATAAGGAACTTAAATTAGCAAGCAAAAACCAGACAACCCCATTTTAAAATGAGCAAAGGACATGAACAGACACTTCTCAAAAGACATACATATGGCCAAGAAACATATGAAAAAATGCTCAACATCACTAATCATCAGAGAAATGCAAATCAAAACCACAATGAGATACTATCCCACACCAGTCAGAATGGCTATTCTTAAAAAGTGAAAAAATAACAGATGCTAGCAAGGCTATGGAGAAAGCAAATGCTTATACACTGCTGTTGGGGATGGAAATTAGTTCAGTCCCCGTGGAAACCAGTACGGAGATTTCTCAGATAACTTAAAACAGAGCTATTGTTTGACCCACCAATCCCATTACTAGATATACACCTAAAGAAATATAAATAATTCTACCATAAAGACACATGCATGCATATGTTTATTGCAGTGCTATTTACAATAGCAAAGACGTGGAATCAACCTAGATGCTCATCAAAGATGGACTGGATAAAGAAAATGTGGTACATATACACCATGGAATACTACGCAGTCATGAAAAAGAATGAAATCATCTCCTTTGTAGCAACATGGCTGGAGCTAGAGGCCATTACCCTAAGTAAATTAATACAGGAAGAGAAAACCAAATATTACATGTTGTTCTCTCATAAGTGGGAGCCAAACATTGAGTACACATGGACATGAAGAAGGGAATAACAGACACTGAGGCCTACTTGAGGGTGGAGAAGTGGATTGAAAAACTACCTATTGGGTACTATGCTCATTACATGGGTGGTGAAATAATTTGTACACCAAAACCCTGCCACACACAGTTTACCCATGTAACAAACCAGCACATGTACCCCCGAACCTAAAATAAAAGTTAGGGAAAAGATATAAATAAAAGTGTTTGGCACCTCCCCACTTGCTATCTTACTCCTTCTCATCATGCGATACTCCTGTTCCCCTTTCCCCTTACCTCATGATTGTAAGTTCCCTGAAGCCCTCACCACAAGCAATGCCAGCACCATGGTTCCTGTGCAGCCTGCAGAACTGTGAGCCAATTAAACCTCTTTTCTTTATAAATTACCCAGTCTCAAGTATTTCTTTATAACAAAGCAAGGATGGCCAAATACATATGAATGTACCACTGTTTGTTAATCCATCTACTACTTGAAGGATATTTGTTTCCAATTTGGTCAATTATGAATAAAACCACTATAAACATTTGTGTGAATCTAGGTTTTCATTTCACTTCTGTAAATACCCAAGAGTGAGACTACCTTGTCAAATGATAAGTGTATGTGCAGTTTTATATTAAAAAAAATAAAAAATAAGTAGAACATTTTTGTGGTTTTTTTTTGTTGTTGTTGCTTGCTTGTTTTTGAGACAGGGTCTCACTCTGTTGCTCAGGCTTGAGTGCAGTGGCATAGTCACGGCTCACTGCAGCCTTAACCTCCTGGGCTCAAGCAATCCTCCCACCTTAGCCTCTCAAGTAGGTGGGACTACAGGCACGTGCCACCACATCCGGCTAATTTTTGTATTTTTTTTATAGAGACAGGGTTTTGCCATGTTGCCCAGGGTGGGCTCAAACTCCTGGGCTCAAGCAATCTGCCTGTGTCGGCCTCCCAAAGTGTTGGGATTGCAGGCATGAGCCACCATGCCCGGCCTAGAACATATTTAATGTAAGAAAATGAGAAAACAGAAATGAGAAAAAATAAGAATCATTTATTACACTTCCTAGAAATAATAGCTGTTAATTTTTTTTTACATGGTCTTCTAGATTTTTCTAGCCATATATGCAAATTATTTTATATAACAGGCTTATATAGCTAAACTGTGAAATAGCCTTTTACATTAAATTATATAACATAAGCATTTTTCCTTGTCAACATATGTATTTTGCTCCTGTATTCCACTTTGCAGATATGCCCAAATTTCTTTGGTAAATATTTTTATAGCTAAATTTTTGTGTTCATCTTTTATTTCCTTGGGATAAATTCTAGGAAGCAGAATTGCAGAGTCAAATGCAAATGCAGCTTTTTTAGGCTATTGATACATGTTGCCAAATTGCCCATCTATTTACACTTTCTGCCATGAATAAGAGTACCCTTGTTCCTCTAACTCTTGTCTGCACCGTGTTATCATCGAACACACACACACATATGCGTGCACTCACATAAACATTGCCAATTTGAAGGATGAAAAGTTATCTGTAAGTAACAGTGTATAAAGTGAAAGTTCCTCCTTCCTAATTCGATTCCAGAAGTTAACTACTGTTAACCTCTCATGGTTTTAATTGTCGATTGTTTCACTTGTTTGGGGTTTAGTTTTTTGCTTGCTTGCTTGCTTGCTTTTTTAAGATGGCCAAGATCGATTAGTTGCTTCTTGTTTTTACCTTTAGTGTCATGCTTTATCAGATCCTTTCTTGTGTCAATGTTATATATTCATCTGTATTTTTTTCTGGTTTAGTTTTTTTGTTGTTGTTGTTGTTTGTTTTTTGTTTTTGAGACAGAGTCTTGCTCTGTCGCCCAGGCTGGAGTGCAGTGGCACGATCTCGGCTCACTGCAAGCTCCGCCTCCCAGGTTCATGCCATTCTCCTGCCTCAGCCTCCCGAGTAGCTGGAACTACAGGCATCCGCCACCACACCCGGCTAATTTTTTTGTTTGTTTGTTTTGTATTTTTAGTAGAGACAAGGTTTCACCATGTTAGCCAGGATGGTCTCGATCTCCTGACCTCGTGATCTGCCCGCCTTGGCCTCCCAAAGTGCTGGGATTACAGGCGTGAGCCACCGCACCCGGCCCTGGTTTAGTTTTTTAATTCACATGCTAAGTTAATATCCAAATGTTTCATTCCAGTAAGTTTCAAAAAAATTATAAAAGTAGAGGGAATATTTTAGCGAACTCCCATGTACCCATCACCTAGCTTCCCATTATCAACTGATAGCTGATCTTGTTTCACCTATACCCTCACCATTCTCCCTCCAATTATTTTGAAGCAAAACTCAGACATATCACTTTGGGTATCTCTAAAAGATGGGAACTCTTTACTAAATAGATTTATACATTTAAATATTTAATCCATTTGGAGTTTATTTTGGTGTTTAGTGTTATTTCAGAGATCTAGTTTTATTTCTCTTTTCAAACAGCTAGTTGCCCCAATACCACATATTGAATAATTCATTCTTTTGTCCATTGGTACAAAATGCTGCCTTAATAACATATTAAATTCTCATGTACTTGAATGTTTCTGGATTTTCTGTCCCATTGGTCTTTTTCTCCTTCCCTAGATCATGATATTTGTGTTATTTGATATTTTATGTCACATGAAACTGGAATTAAAGTTTTTTATTATTAATCTAACATATGAAGAAAACTAGTGGGAGATTAAGAATATGTACTTAGTTAAATAAAGATGTTTATAATAAGAATGTTTACTTTCTTTCAGCGATCCTTTAATGTGGACAGCTGTGATTGGAACTAATAATATACATGGACGCCATCCTCATACCAAGAAGATAAAAATTAAAGCAATCATTATTCATCCAAACTTCATTTTGGAATCTTATGTAAATGATATTGCACTTTTTCACTTAAAAAAAGCAGTGAGGTATAATGACTATATTCAGCCTATTTGCCTACCTTTTGATGTTTTCCAAATCCTGGACGGAAACACAAAGTGTTTTATAAGTGGCTGGGGAAGAACAAAAGAAGAAGGTAATTATGGTCTGAATTTTACTGATACACATTTTCCTGATTATGGGCAGAGGAAGGTCAAACCTTTTATATACATTCATGTGCCACATAATGACATTTAGGTTAATGACAGACCACACACACGATGGTGGTCTATAAGATTATTTTTCCGTATTTTTACTGTACCTTTTTTTTCTTTCCAGACAGAGTCTCACTCTGTTGCCCAGGATGGAGTGCAGTGGCACAATCTCGGCTCACTGCAGCATCCACCTCCCAAGTTCAAGTGATTCTCCTGCCTCAGCCTCCCAAGTAGCTGGGATTACAGGCATGCGCCACCATGCCCTGCTAATTTTTGTATTTTTAGTAGAGACGGGGTTTCTCCATGTTGGTCAGGCTGGTCTTGAACTCCCAGCCTCAGGTGATCCACCCACCTCGGCCTCCCAAAGTGCTGGGATTACAGGCATGAGCCACCGCACCTGACATTCAGCTAATTTTTGTATTTTTAGTAAAGACATGGTTTCACCATGTTGGCCAGGCTGGTCTCGAACTCCTGGCCTCCTGTGATCCACCCACCTCAGCCTCCCAAAGTGTTGGGATTACATACAGGCATGAGCCACTAAGCCTGGACTACTGTACCTTTTCTGTGTTTAGATATACAAATGCTTACTACTGTATCACAGCTGTCTACAATACTTAGTACAGCAGAACAGGTATGTAGCCTAGGAGTAACAGGCTATGCCATATACCCTAGGTATGCAGCAGACTGTACCACCTAGGTTTATGTAAGTGCACTCTATCATGGTTGCACAACAACAAAATTGCCTAATAATGTATTTCTCAGAATGTTCTCCATCATTAAGTGATGCCTGACTGTGTTTCACTCTGTGTATTTTTTATCACTTTATGCCATGAGATTGAAAAGTATTATAGGTTCTTATAAAACACTGAAAACAACTTTTTGAGGGGTCTGTTTTTCCTTGTGGGATAGGAGAGAAAATTCTCTTCCAAAGCAGAAATAGAGACTTTCTCTGATTGTACATGCCAAGATACTTCAACGTTAAGATAGAATGATAGTTCCAAGTGTTTCTGTAGTTTGAACTCACAGATGATGAAGCCAGCTTTGCAGCAGAATTCTCTATTTTAAGTAATAAGCTTCTGGCTATGAAGAATCATATTTAGTTTCCTTTTAATTTAATGCCTTGTTTAGTATCAGGCAAGATGATTGCGATATATTTTTTTAGTGTACATAGGGGCACTAAATGTTAACTGACCCAACTAATGGGAGGAATAAAAACATAGACGACACAGTCTCTTTGTCTTTGGTAATAAGAGCTACCACCATTTGGGAGCATTTACCATGTTTCAGGCCCTGTTTTTGTTCTTGTTGTTATTTAAAACACTTTTTTTTAGAGATGGGGGTCTCACTCTGTCACTCAGGCTGGAGTGCAGTGGTGTAATTATAGCTCACTGCAGCCTCAAACTCCTGGGCTCAAGCAATCCTCCTGCTTCAGCCTCTCCAATAGCTGGGACTACAGGCATGTGCCACCACACCCAGCTTTTTAAAACGTATTATGTATGTATAGATGTATGTTTTGTTTTGTTTTGTTTTTTTAAGAGACATGGTCTCGCTGCGTCACCCAAGCTGGAATGCAGTGACACAATCATGGCTCACTGTAATCTTTACCTCCTGGTCTCAAGTAATCCTCCTGCCTCAGCCTCCCAAGTAGCTGGGACTACAGGTAAGTGCCACCATGCCCAGCTAATTTTTTCATTTTTTTGTAGAGACAGGGTCTTGCCATGTTTCCTAGACTGGTCTTGAACTCCTAGTCTTAAGAAATCCTCCTGCTTCAGCCTCCCAAAGTGCTGAGATTACAGGTATGAGCCATTGTGCCCAGCTTCTGTTTGTTTGTTTTTAAGAGACGGTCTTGCTGTGTTGCCCAGGCTGGTCTCAAACTCCTGGCCTCAAGCAATCTAGCCGCTTCAGTCTCCTGAGTAGCTGGGTTTATAGGCATAAGCACCATTCCTGTCCTGGGTCCTGTTTTAAATATACTACTTTATTTTATGCCCCCAATATTCCTAAAACGGAGTTAATGTTATTTTTACCCCATTTAACAGACCAGTAATTGAGAATCTTAGAGGTTAAGAAGCTGGAACTCAAATCCAAGTCTCTTTTATTCTAAAGCCTGAATATTTAATAACTACATTAAACTGCTCTTGAGGGAATCATAGTCCTGTTAGGAATATATGAGGTTAAGTACTAAGATTCCTTTTTTCTTCCTATTCCCCACAGGCCCTAGCCATTTAAATATTTGTGGATTATTTAGCTAGGATGTAGATAAATGTACGAAAGACCTGTGAATTATTATTTTTCTTTTTTTCCCCATCTGTGAATACTTTTTAAGGAAGATAAGGAAAGCAATATGGTGTAGGGAAAGGAACATGGGCTTTAGATTCACAGACTTAATTCTGAATCCCAGCCTGCCGCTCTGTGCTAGCTGAATGACCATGGGCATGTTATTGACTCTTTAATAATAATTAGAATAATAATAGAAGCAATTACCATTTGTTTAGGGCCAGGTACTTAATAAAATGCTAAGCATTGCAATGCATTATCTCATTTAATACCCCCAGCAACACTACAGAAAATACTATAAAATGAATGAGTAAAATAAAGCTTAAAGAGGTTAAATAAGTTGCTTAAACTAATAAAATAACTAATTAAAAAACTAATAATTAATTAAAAATAACTAATTAAAACAATAACTAATTAAAAAACTATTAAATAATAAAAAACTAATAAAATAAGTTGCTTAAACTAATAAAGTAACTAAATGATAAAGTCAGAATTCAAGCCCAGTTCTGCCTGTTGCAAATCTCATGTATTTCCGCTATATTATTTATATATATATATATATATATATTTTTTTTTTTTTTTTTTTTTCTGAGAGGGAGTCTTGCTGGGTCTCCAGGCTGGAGTGCAGTGGCGCAATCTCGGCTCACTGCAACCTTCGCCTCCTGGGTTCAAGTGATTCCCCTGCCTCAGCCTCCCCAGTAGCTGGGACTACAGGCATGTGCCACCACACTCGGCTAATTTTTTGTATTTTAGTAGAGACGGGGTTTCACCATGTTGGCCAGGATGGTCTCGATCTCCTGACCTCGTGATCCACCTGCCTCGGCCTCCCAAAGTGCTGTGATTACAGGCGTGAGCCAGGTGCACCTGGCCTAATATATCATCTTTCACAATGTCATACAGTTTCATGATCTTTAAAGTGAGAGCAATGATACCCATCAGAGAGTTGTTCTGAGAATTAAATTAATTCTCCAGCAACATGATAGTTTACATGTACATACCAAGCTCCCCACTGAAAACTATTAAAGAGGGAGAATACATAGGTTAAGGACTCGGTGTGACAATAGAAACTTAGAGAGGGAACTGGAACACGGAAGTTGACTTTGATCTTGAGGGTATTCGCCAAAATGTTAACTTTTAATATTGATTTCAGTGGTTTCATGGGCCTTGGAAGGAGATGGTTAAAGAATAAAACTTGTCCAAGTTGGGAAGTAGGGAAGACACTCCCATAAAGCTGGAGTCTGTCCCATGGCTATACTTTAAAAATGAGTCACACTCATGACCCGGCATATAATTTTTTTTTTTTTTTTTTTTTTAAAGTCAGAATCTTGCTCTGTCACCCAGGCTGGAAGGTGGTGACGCAATCTCAGCTCACTGCATCTTCTGCCTCCTGGATTCAAACAATTCTTGTGTCTCAGCCTCTTGAGTAGCTGGGATTACAGAGGTGTACCACCACACCCAGTTAATTTTTGTATTTTTAGTAGAGATGGACTTTCGCCATGTTGGCCAGGCTGGTCTCAAAACTCCTGGCCTCAAGTCATCTGCCCACCTTGGCCTCCCAAAGTGCTAGGACTACAGGCGTGAGCCCCTGCGCCCACCTTGTTCTTATGTATATAGTATACTTCAAATGTGATCTAGGTAGGTTAAAAAAAAAAGGAGGGAAAAATACACATGGCTACATTAATCAAAAGAAAGCTGGATTACACCTGTAATCCTAGCACTTTGAGGGGCTGAGGTGGGAGGATTGCTTGAGGCCAGGAGTTCGAGACCAGCCTGAGCAACATAGGGAGACCTCGTTGCTAAAAGAAAATTAGCCAGGTATGGTAGTGCACGTCTGTAGTCCCAGCTATGTGGGAGGATCACTTGAGCCCAGGAGTTCGAGGTTATGGTGAGCTATGATAGCACCACTGCACTCCAGCCTGGGTAACAGAGAAAGACCCTGTATCCAGACAAGAAAGGAAGCTGGAATGGAAAAAAGAGAAAGTAGGAATGGCTATATAAATATCAGATAAAGTAGACTTAGAGCAAAGAAGATTACAAGGATGGTGAGAGACATTACATAATAATAAAAGGGTCAGTCCACCAAGAAGACATAGCAATGCTAAAAGTGTGTACACCAAAAAACAGACATACTGTTTCTTAAAAACATGCATGCAAACATACACTTACCATATGACCCAGCAATTGTACCCCTAGACATTTATCCCAGAGAAATACAAATGTCCACGCAAAAAACCTACTTACAGATGTTCATGAAAGCTTTATTTTAAAAGCCAAAAACTAAAAACAACCAAAATGTCCTTCAACAGGAGAATGCTTAAATAAACTAGTATAGCCTTAGAATAGAATAGAACTAAGCAGTTAAAAGGTATGAACGATTGATAGATGCAACAAGTTAGATGGACAAGGGCATTATGTTGAGTGAAAAGAAGCCAATTTTAAAATGTCATACACTATATGATTCCAAGTATATACCAATGAAATGACAAAATTATGCAGACAGAGAATAGATTAATAGTTGCTAGGGTTAAGAAGGTTAGGCAGCATGAAGGAGATTTTTGTCCTGATGGAATAACTCTATACCCCGTTTTTTTGTGGTGGTTTCATGGATCTACACACACATTGTATTAATCTCAGTCTCCAGATTTTGATATTGTATTTCAGTGACAGAGATGTAACCATTGTAGGAAACTGCATGAAAAATACACTTGACTTCTTGGTGCTATCTTTGCAACTTCCAATAACTCCATAATTATTTTAAAATAAAAAGCTTTTTAAATGAACCACATATAACCAACAAATCCTCACCTCCTATCGCCATCCCCATGTTTACTGGGAAAACTGCCTAATGGAAGGGGGAAAAGCTAGAAATTCCTTCTCCCCAAAATATGTAACTATAAATACCACTCACACAGATTTGCTCTCTAAAGTAACACTGAGTAGACTACAAAGCTTCAAGCTGAGAATTTAGTTTAAAACAGGTTCTAGCTTAGTAACATCCCAAGATTTGATCCTGACAACATCAAATGCAAATTATTTATATAGAAACCCAACTTCATCTAAGGCCTCAAAGAATATAACCGGATAAAGTTTCGGTGAAATTGAATGGATTACAATAAAAAGATCACAAATAATTAATATATTTAACATACATATCTAATATAATTAAATATAATAACTGAAATTAATTCAATGGGCTAAAGTTTAGAAGCACTTAAGATCCCACAGATTAAAATCAACCAAATATCAGTTCAAAGATCACCAAACACATAAGGAAACAAACCATTAATAGTGAAAGCCAACAGAAACAACAAACATATTAAGCCTCCCAAGGACTTCAGATATTAATATTTTTAGGTATAGAATTAAAACAATATGTAAATTGTTTAAAGAACTAAAAGGTAGAATTAAAAATGAGCAATAGACTGTTGTTTTGTTTTGTTTTGTTTTGTTTTTTTGAGATGGAGTCTTGCTCTGTCGCCCAGCTGGAGTGCAGTGGTGAGATCTCGGCTCACTGAAAGCTCCACCTCCAGGGTTCACGCCATTCTCCTGCCTCAGCCTCCTGAGTAGCTGGGACTACAGGCTCCCGCCACTGCACCCAGCTAATTTTTTTTGTGTTTTTAGTAGAGACGGGGTTTCACTGTGTTAGCCAGGATGGTCTCGATCTCCTGACCTTGTGATCCACCCGCCTTGGCCTCCCAAAGTGCTGGGATTACAGGTATGAGCCACAGGGCCCAGCCAAAAATGAGCAATAGACTATTTAGAAGGACTAGGCACTAGAATCTTTAAAAATGAAAAACATAATTGCTAGTATTTAAAACTCATTGGATAGGCTGGGCGTGGTGGCCCATGCCTGTAATCCTAACACTTTGGGAGCCAAGGTAGGTGGATCACCTGAGACCAGGAGTTTGAGACCAGCCTAGCCAACATGGTGAAACCCCAACTCCACTAAAAATACAAAAAATTAGCCAGGCATGGTGGTGGGTGCCTGTAATCTCAGCTACTTGGGAGGCTGAGGCAGGAGAATCACTTGAACCCAGGAGGCAGAGGTTGCAGTGAGCCAAGATCGTACCGCTGCACTCCAGCCTGGGCAACAAGAGCAACACTCTGTCTCAAAAACAAAAAACAAAAACAAAACTCATTGGATAAACTAGATATCATATTAGACACAGCTAAAGAGAGGATTTGTGAACCAGAAGATATATCTGGAGGAACTTCCTAGACTGTAGCACAGAAGGGAAAAAAGAGAAAACATGAAATAAGGTATAAGAAAGATAGAATGAGAAAATCTGATATACATCTAATGTGAGTGCCAGAGAGGAAGGAATAAAGAGGATAAAGGAGAGGCAATATTCAATGGATTTGGGTTGAAATTTCTTAAAAACTGATGAAAGACATGAATCCAGATAAAATATTAATAAGCACAATATTATCCAAAACAAAACGTAATCCCCTTTCATACATTATGCTGAAGTAGAACAAAGAAAAAAAAACCCAGAAGATCTGAAATGTAGCCAGAGATAAAAGAAAAATCCTTATAATAGAATTACAGATTAGTTTTCAGACTTCTCAATAGCAATAATGAAAGCCAAAAGACACCCTCTCCTGTTGCCGTGTGAAGATGTTCTTGCCTCCCCTTTGCCTTCTGCCATGATTGTAGGTTTCTTGAGGCCTACCCTCAAGAAACATAGCTTGAGTACAGACTGCAGAACTGATTATTCAGATTATCATGGCAGATGGGAGGCAGAACTAGATTGCAGCTCCAACGTGGAGCTTCTGTACAGACTGCAGAGCTGATTATTCAGATCATCATGGCAGATGGGAGGCAGAACTAGATTGCAGCTCTAACTTGGATGGACAGAGCAGCGTGTGGAGGCTGGCATCATGAATTTTAGCTCCAGAATGACTGCAGAAATAAACCGAGAATCCCAAGACAACCCACAGACCCTCTGAAGGAAGCAGACTGCTCCTGCAGGACCTGGGAGACACCCCAAATACTCTGGGAGGTGAGTAGCCTGGGGCAAGTTCTCAGCCCTGCTTGCCCACTGTCTGGAAACAGACTTGGTGCTGTTGAGGGGCATGGTGGGAGTGAGACTGGCTCTTTGGATTGTGTAGGAGCTGGATGAGGCCGTGATTGCCAGCTTTTCACCACTTCCCTGACAACCTGCATGACTCAGCAGAGGCAGCCATAATCACTCGGTATACAACTCCATTGACCTGGGCACCTCACCCCCATCCCCCACAGCAGCCTCAGCAAGACCCACCCAAGGAGAGTCTGAGCTCAGACATGCCTAGCCCCACCCCCACCTGATGGTCCTTCCCTACCCACCCTGGTTGCTGAAGACAAAGGGCATATACTCTTGAGAGTTTAGGGCCCTGCCCACCACTGGTTCCTCTCCATAATACCACAGCTGATGCTCTCTGGAAAACACCACCTCCCAGTAGGAGGCCAACCAGCACAAAAATAGGACATTAAACCACCAAAACTAAGAACCTTCACAGAGTCCATTTCAACCCCCTGCCATCTCTACTGGAACAGGTGCTGGTATTCACAGCTGAGAGACCCATAGATGGTTCACATCACGGGACTCTGTGCAGACAGCCCCCAGTACCAGCCCAGAGCCTGGTAGACTTGCTGGGTGGCTAGACAGAGAAGAAAGATAACAATCGCTGCAGCTTGGTTCTTAGGAAGCCACATCCATAGGATAGGTGGGGAGAGTACTACATCAAAGGAACACTCAACGGGATAAAAGAATGTAAACAACAGCCTTCAGCCCTAGACTTTCCTTCTGACAGAGCCTACCCAAATGAGAAGGAACCAGGAAACCAGCTCTGGTAATACGACAAAACAAGGCTCTTTAACACTCCCCAAAAAATCACACTAGCTCACCAGCGTTGGGGCCAAACCAAGAGGAAATCCCTGATTTACCTGAAAAAGAATTCAGGAGGTTAGTTATTAAGCTAATCATGGAGGCACCAGAGAAAGGCGAAGCCCAGTGCAAGGAAATCCAAAAAATGGTACAAGAAGTGAAGGAAGAAATATTCAAGGAAATAGATAGCATTAAGAAAAACAAAACTTCAGGAAACATTGGACACACTTACAGAAATGCAAAATGCTCTGGAAAGTCTCAGCAATAGAATTGAGCAAATAGAAGAAAGAAATTCAGAGCTCAAAGACAAAGTCTTTGAATTAACCCAATCCAACAAACACAAAGAAAAAAGAATAAGAAAATATGAACAAAGCCTCCAAGAAGTCTGGTATTATGTTAAACAACCAAACCTAAGCATAATTGGTGTTCCTGAGGAAGAAGAGAAACCTAAAGTTTGGAAAACATATTTGGGGGAATAATCGAGGAAAACTTCCCCAGCCTTGCTAGAGACCTAGACATCCAAATACAAGAAGCACAAAGAACACTTGAGAAATTCTCCGCAAAAAGATCATCATCTAGGCACACTGTCATCAGGTTATCTAAAGTGAAGGTGAAGGAAAGAATCTTAAGAGCTGTGAGACAAAAGCACTAGGTTACCTATAAAGAAAAACCTATCAGATTAACAGCAAATTTCTCGACAGGAACCCTACAAGCTAGAGGGGATTGGGGCCCTATCTTCAGCCTCCTCAAACAAAACAATTATCAGCCAAGAATTTTGTATCCCGTGAAACTAACCATCATGTGTAAAGGAGAGATAGAGTCTTTTTCAGACAAACAAATGCTAAGACAATTTGTCACTACCAAGCCACCACTACAAGAACTGCTAGAAGGAGCTCTAAATCTTGAAACAAATCCTGGAAACACATCAAGACAGAACCTCTTTAAAGCATAAATCTCACAGGACCTATAAAACAAAAATACAGTTTAAAAAGCATAAACAAAAAATCAAAAACCAAGGTACAAGGCAACAAATAGCATGATGAATGCAATGGTACCTCACATCTCAATACTAACATTGAATATAAATGACCTAAATGCTCCACTTAAAAGATACAGAACTGCAGACTGGATGAGAACTCACCCCATCTGCTGCCTTCAAGAGACTCACCTAACACATAAGGACTTGTATAAACTTAAAGTAAAGGAGTGGAAAAGGCATTTCATGCAAATGGACACCAAAAGAGAGCAGGGGTAGCTATTTTCATGTCAGACAAAACAAAACAAACTTTAATGCAATAGCAGTTAAAAAAGACAAAGAGGGACATTATATAATCGTAAAAGGCCTTGTCCAACAGGAAAATATCACAATCCTAAACATATATGCACCTAACACTGGAGTTCTCACATTTATAAAACAATTACTAATAGACCTAAGGAATGAGATAAACAGCAACACAATAATAGTGGTGGACCTCAATACTCTGCTGACAGCACTAGATAGGTCATCAAGACAGAAAGTCAACAAAGAAACAGTGGATTTAAACTATACCTTGGAACAAATAGACTTAACAGATATATACAGAACATTACATCCAACAACTGCAGAATACACTTTCTGTTCAACACTGCATGGAACTTTCTCCAAGATAGACCATCTGATAGGCCACATAATGAGCCTCAATAAATTTAAGAAAATTGAAATTATATCAAGAACTCTCTTGGACCACAGTGGAATAAAATTGGAAATCAACTCCAAAAGGAACTTTCAAAACCATGCAAATATATGGAAATTAAATAACTTGCTCCTGAATAATCAATGGGTCAAAAACAAAATCAAGATGGAAATTAAAAAATTATTCAAACTGAATGACAATAATGATGCAACCTATCAAAACCTCTGAAATACAGCAAAGGTGGTGCTAAGAGGAATGTTCATAACCCTAAATGCCTACATCAAAAAGATTGAAAGGACACAAACTGACATTCTAAGGTCATACTTCAAGGAACTAGAGAAACAAGAAAAAAACAAACCCAAACCCAGCAGAAGAAAGGAAACAACCAAGATCAGAGCAGAACTAAATGAAATTGAAACAAACAAAAAAAAATACAAAAGATAAATGAAACAAAAAGCTGGTTCTTTGAAAAGATAAATAAAATTGATAGGCCATTAGCAGGATTAACCAAGAAAAGGAGAGAGAAAATCCAAATAACCTCAATAAGAAACGTAACAGGAGATATTACAACTGACACTACAGAAATACAAAAGATCATTCAATGCTACTATGAACACCTTTATGCACATAAACTAGAAAATCTAGAAGAGGTGGATAAATTCCTGAAAAAATACAACCCTCCTAGCTTAAATCAGGAAGAAATAGATACCCTGAACAGACCAATAAAAAGTAGCGAGATTGAAATGGTAATTTTAAAATTACCAACCATAAAAATCCAGGATCAGATGGATTCATGGCAGAATTCCACCAGACATTCAAAGAAAATTGCTACCAATACTTTTGACACTATTCCACAAGATAGAGAAAGAGAGATCCCTCCCTAATTCTTTCTATGAAGCCATCATCGCCCTAATACCAAAACCAGGAAAGGACATAACCAAAAAAGAAAACTACAGACCACTATTCCTGATGAACATAGATGCTAAAACCCATAACAAAATACTAGCTAACAAAATCCAACAACATATCAAAAAGATAATCCACCAGCTGGGCGCAGTGGTTCACACCTGTAATCCCAGCACTTTGGGAGGCCAAGGTGGGCAGATCACCTGAGGTCAGGAGTTTGAGACCAGCCTGGCCAACTTGGTGAAACCCTGTCCCTACTAAAATTAGAAAAATTAGCTGGGCATGGTTGCAGGCGCCTGTAATCCCAGCTGCTTAGGAGGCTGAGGCAGGAGAATTGCTTGAACCCAGGAGGTGGAGGTTGCAGTGAGCTGAGATCGTGCCACTGCACTCCAGCCTGGGAAACAGAGGGAGACTCCCAGCTACTCAGGGGGCTGAGGCAGGAGAATTGCTTGAACCTGGGAGGCAGAGGTTGCAGTGAGCCAAGATTTTGCCACTGCACTCCAGCCTGGGCAACAGAGGGAGATTCCATCTCAAAAAAAAAAAAAAAAATGATAATCCACCATGATCAAGTGGGTTTCATATCAGGGATCCAGGGATGGTTTAACATACACAGAATTATAAACAAAAATCACATGATCATCTCAATAGACGCAGAAAAGGCATTCGGCAAAATCCAGCATCCTTTATGATTAAAACTCTCAGCAAAATCAGCATACAAGGGATATACCTCAATGCAATAAAAGCCATCTATGACAAACCCACAGCCAACATAATACTGAGTGGGGAAAAGTTGAAAGCATTCCCTCTGAGAACTGGAACAAGACAAGGATGCCCACTGTCACCTCTCCTCTTCAACATAGTACTGGAAGTCCTAGCCAGAGCAATCAGACAAGAGAAAAAAATAAAGGGCATCCAAATCAGTAAAGAGGAAGTCGAAGTGTCACTGTTTGCTGACAATATGATCACTTTCCTTGAAAACCCTAAAGACTCCTCCAGAAAGCTCCTAGAACTGATAAAAGAATTCAGCAGTTTCCAGATACAAGATTAATGTACACAAATCAGTAACTCTCCCATATACTAACAGCAGAGAATCAAATCAAGAACTCAAGCCTTTTTATGATAGTTGCAAAAAAAAAAAAAAATACTTAGGAATATACCTAACAAAGGAGGCAAAAGACCTCTACAGGGAAAACTACAAAACACTGCTGAAAGAAACCATAGATGACACAAACAAATGGAAACACATCCCATGCTCATGGATGGGTAGAGTCAATATTGTGAAAATGGCCATACTGTCAAAAGCAATCTACAAATTTGATGCAATCCCCATCAAAATACCACCATCATTCTTCAAAGAATTATAAAAAACAATTCTAAAATTCATATGGAACCAAAAAAGAGCCCACATAGCCAAAGCAAGACTAAGCAAAAAGAACAAATCTGGAGGCATCATACGACCTGATTTCAAACTATACTATAAGCCCATTGTCACCAAAACAGCATAGTACTGGTATAAAAATAGGCATATAGACCAATGGAACAGAATAGAGAACCCAGAAATAAACCCAAATACTTGCAGCCAACTGATCTTCAACAAAGCAAACAAAAACATAAAATGGGGAAAGGACACCCCTTTCAACAAATGGGGCTGGGATAATTGGCAAGCCACATATAGAAGAATGAAACTGGATTCTCGTCCCTCACTTTATACAAAAATCAACTCAAGATGGATTAAGGACTTAAATCTAAGACCTGAAAGTATAAAAATTCTAGAAGATAACATTGGAAAAACCCTTCTAGATATTGGCTTAGGCAAGGATTTCATGACCAAGAAGCCAAAAGCAAATGCAATACAAACAAAGATAAATAGCTGGGACTTAATTAAAGAGCTTTTGCATGGCAAAAGGAACAGTCAGCAGAGTAAACAGACAACCCACAGAGTGGGAGAAAATCTTCACAATCTATACATTTGACAAAGGACTAATATCCAGAATCTGCAACAAACTTAGACAAATCAGCAAGCAAAAAAAATCCCATCAAAAAGTAGGTTAAGGACATGAATAGGCAAGTCTCAAAAGAAGATATGTAAATGGCCAACAAACATATGAAAAAATGTTCAACATCACTAATGATCAGGGAAATGCAAATCAAAACCACAATCTAATACCACCTTACTCCTTCAAGAGTGGTCATAATCAAAAAATTTTAAAAAAAACAGTAGATGTTGGCATGGATGTAGTGATCAGGGAATGCTTCTACACTGCTGGTGGGAATGTAAACTAGTACAGCCACTATGGAAAACAGTGTGGAGATTCCTTAAAGAACTGAAAGTAGAACTGCCATTTGATCCAGCAATCCCACTACTGGGTATCTACCCAGAAGAAAAGAAGTCATTATTCAAAAAAGAAACTTGCACACGCGTGTTTATAGCAGCACGATTCGCAATTGCAGAATCGTGGAACCAACCCAAATGCCCATCAATCAACTAGTGGATAAAGAAACTGTGAAAAATATATATACATATGATGTATGTATATATGTACATATATATGATGTATATATATGATGGAATACTACTCAGCCATAAAAAGGAATGAATTAACAGCATTTGCAGCAACCTGGATGAGATTGGAGACTATTATTCTAAGTGAAGTAACTCAGGAATGGAAAACCAAACATCATATATTCTCGCTGATATATGGGAGCTAAACTATGAGGATGCAAAGGCATATGAATGATGCAATGGACTTTGGGGACTCAGGGGAAAGGGTGGGAGGGGGGCAAGGGATAAAAGTCTACAAATAAGGTGCAGTGTATACTTCTTGGATGATGGTTGCACCAAAATCTCACAAATCATCACTAAAGAATTTACTCTTGTAACCAAACACCACCTGTACCCCAATAACCTATGGAAAAATAAATAAAATAAAAAAGAAAGCCAAAAGACAATGAAATATCTTCAAAATGCTGAGAGAAAATAACTATGAGCCTACAATTGTGTATCCAGCAAAAATATCATTCAAGAATATCTGTGAACAAAAAGTGAATTTACTACCAACAGTCTTTCACCAAGGAAGTAAAAGAAATATCAGAAAGAATGTAAATGATGCTAAAAGGGAGGTATAAGATGTAAGAAGGAACAAAAAAAGACATGGATAATATATAGGTAAATGTAAATAAACATTGTCCGTACGCAACAGTTGTTCTCACTTGGGCATAATTTTGCCCCCAGGGAACATTTGGTAACATATCTGGAGAAAATTTTTGGATGTTAAAACTGGGCAAGTGGATAAGTTTGCTACTGGCATCTGCTCAACATCCTTCAATGCATAGTATAGTTCTCCCATCTCCCACACAAAGAATTGTTTGGCCCAAAATGTCAGTAGTAGCAAGACAGAAACCTTAAAATCATAAAAATAATGTCTAAGTTGTGGGGGGAAGGCAGGTATTTCAGGACGGGTGATCAGAGTCAAAGTGGTTTCAGGTCCCTGTAGTATTCAGGAGAAGTATTTAAATACTGATTAACGTTCTATTTGTTACACATAAATGATCAAATTTTAGTAACAGCAATAAATTCCTAAAAGGAAAAAAATTATGATAACTGGTTCAAGAAGAAATGAATATCTGAATAAACTTGTAACAAGTACATAAATATAATTAGTAATTTAAAGTCTTCCCATTTAAAAAAACCCAAGCCCGTTTACTTCACAGGTGAATTATATCAAATATTTTAGGAAGAGATAGTTCTAATATTACACACTCAGAAAATAGAGGAGAAGGGAGTATTTCACAGATAATTAAATAAGCCTAGTATTATTATCCTGACACCAAACCAAAAACATTACAAGAAAACTACAGAGAAACAGCTTTCATGAATAAAGACTCAAAAATCATCAACAAAATATTAGCAAACTGAATACAGCAACATATAAGAAAGGATTATATACACTACCTAGTGAAATTTCTTCCAAAAATGCAAGTTTGGTTTTACATCTGAAAATCAATAAAATAAAATAAAGCCTATATTAATAAAAGATAAAAATCACAAGATCACTGCAAATAATGTGGAAAATGTATTTGATAAAATCCAACACCATTCTAAGTTTAAAAATTCTCAAAAGAAATAGCAATAAGAAGTCCTAGCCATAGCAATTAAGCAAGAGAAAGAAATAAAAGGTACCCAAATAGGAAAAGAAGCCAAACTATTTGTCTTCACTGATGGTATGATTCTATGCCTAGAAAACCCTAAAGACTCCACCAAAAGGTTCCTGGAACTGATAAATGACTTTGGTAAAGTTCCAGGATACAAAATAAATGTACAAAAATCAGTAGCATTTCTATACATCAATAACATTCAAGTTGAGAGCCAAATCAAGAATGTGATATCATTTAAAATAGCCACAAACACCAAAAAAAAAAAAAAAAAAAAAAAACAAAAAAATTCCCTAGGAATACATCTCACCAAGGAGGTGAAAAATCTCTATAAGGAGAACTACAAAATGCTGCTGAAAGAAATCATAGATGACACAAACAAATGGGAAAACATTTCATGTTCACAGACAGGAAAAATCAGTATCATTAAAATGTCCACACTGCCCAAATCAATCTATAGATTCAATGATATTCCTATCAAGCTACCAATATTGTTTTTTCACCGGACTAGAAAAAACTATTCTAAAATGTATATGGAACCCAAAAAGAGCCCAAGTAGCCAAAGCAATCTTAAGCAAAAAGAACAAAGCCGGAAGCATCACATTACCTAACTTCAAACTATACTATAACATTACAGTAACACTGGACATGGTGACTCTTGCCTATAATCCCAGCACTTTGGGAGGCCAAGGTGGGCAGATCACTTGTGGTCAGGAGTTTGAGACCAGCCTGGCCAATATGGTTCTAACCTCGTCTCTACTAAAAATACAAAAATTAGCCAGGTGTGGTGGCACAAACCTGTAATCCCAGCTACTTGGGAGGCTGAGGCAGGAGAATCTCTTGAACATGGGAGGGGAGGTTGCAGTGAGCTGAGATCATGCCACTGTACTCAAGCCTGGGTGACAGAGCAAGACTCCATCTCAAAAAAAAAAAAAAAAAAAAAAAAAAAAGACTACAGTAACCAAAACAGCATGGTATTGTTACAAAAACAGACACATAGACCAATAGAACAGAATAGACATCCCAGAAATAAAGCCACACACCATCTGATCTTTGACAAAGACAATGGGGAAAGAACTCCCTATTCAATAAATGGTGCTGGGATAGCTGGCTAGCCATATGCAGAAGAATGAAACCAGACCTCTATCCTATCACCATATGCAAAAATTAACTCAAGATGGGTTAAAGATTTAAATGTAAGACCTCAAGCTGTAAGAATCCTAGAAGAAAACCCAAGAAACGCCATTCTGGACATTGGCCTTGGGAAAGAGTTTATGACTAAGTCCTCAAAAGCAATTGCAACAAAAACAAAAATTGACAAGTGGGAATTAATTAAACTGAAAAACCTCTGCACAGCAAAAGAAACTATCAACAGAGGAAACAGACAACCTACAGAATGAGAGAAAATACTTGCAAGCTACATATCCTACAAAGGTCTACTATCCAGAATCTATAAAGAACTTAAACAATTGCACAGGCCAAAACCAATTAACCCCATTAAAACATGGGCAAAAGACATGAACAGATACCTCTCAAAAGACATACAAGCAGCCAACAACATATGAAAAAATGTTAAACATCACTAATCATCAGAGAAATGCAAATCAAAACCATAGTGAGATACTATCTCACACTAATCAGAATGGCTATTGCTAAAAAAACCAAAAAACACATGCTGCCAAGGCTGCGAGAGAAAGGAATGCTTACACACTGCTGGTGGGAATAGAAATTAGTTCAGCCTCTGTGGAAAGCAGTTTGAAGATTTCTCAAACAACTTAAACCAGAATCACCACTGGACCCAGCAATCCTATTACTGTGTATATATCCAAAGGAATATAAATCATTCTACCAAAAAGACGCATGCACTCCTATGTTCATCGCAGCACTGTTTGCAATAGCAAAGACATGGAATCAACCAAGGTGCCCATCAACAATAGACTGGATAGGCTGGGTGCGGTGGCTCACGCCTGTAATCCCAGCACTTTGGGAGGCCGAGGCGGGCAGATCACGAGGTCAGGAGATCGAGACCATCCTGGCTAACACGGTGAAACCCCGTCTCTACTAAATATACAAAAAATTAGCTGAGCGTGGTGGTGGGTGCCTGTAGTCCCAGCTACTGGGGAGGCTGAGGCAGGAGAATGGCGTGAACCTGGGAGGCGGACCTTGCAATGAGCAGAGATCGCGCCACTGCACTCCAGCCTGGGCAACAGATCGAGACTCTGTCTCAAAAAAAAAAAAAAAAAAAAAAATAGACTGGATAAAGAAAGTGTGGTACATATGCACCATGGAATACTATACAGCCATAAAAAACAGAATCATGTCCTTTGCAGCAGCATGAATGGAGTTGGAGGCCATTATCCTAAGTGAATTAACACAGGAACAGAAAACCAAATACTGCATGTTCTCACTTATAAGTAGGAGGTAAATAGTGGGTACTCATGACACTGGTCACAAAAGACACCAGGGACTACTACAAGAGGATGGGAGGGAGGGGGCCAAGGGCTAAAAAACTAATTTGGGGGTACTATGCTCAGTATATGAGTTCAATTATACCCTGGGTGACAGGATCAATTGTACCCCAAACCTCAGCATCATGCATATATCTAGGTAACACGTACCCCCTGAATCTAAAATAAAAGTTGAAATTCTTTTTTTTAAAAAAATAGCAATAGAAGGAAGCTTAAACTGATAAAGAGCATCTATAAAGAATAAGCTAACCATCCTACTTAATGGTAAAATAATGAATGTTTTCCCTATAAAATCAGGAACAAAGCAAGGATTTTAGCCAGTGCAATGGGCAAGAAAAAGACATTAAAGGCACACACATTGGAAATCAAAAAGGGGAACTTTATTCACAGATGACATGATTATGTAAATGTAGAAATGTTTAAGGAATCTACAAAACAATCTAGTAAAACAAGTTCATTGAGGTTATAGGAAGACAAAAATCAGTCATATGACTATACTTGCAATAAACTATCTGAAAACAAAATTTAAGAACACATTTCCATTCATAATAGCGTTTATTTATTTATTTTTATTTTTTGAGACAGAGTCTCACTCTTTCACCCAGGGTGGAGTGCAATGGTGCAATCTCAGCTCACTGCAATCTCCGCCTCCCAGGTTCAAGCGATTCTCATGCCTCAGCCTCCTAAGCTTCCCGAGTAGCTGGGATTACAGGCATGCGCCGCCACGCCCGGCTAAGTTTTGTATTTTTAGTAGAGACGGAGTTTCACTATGTTGGCCAGGCTGGTCTCAAACTCCTGGCCTCAAGTGATCCGCCTGCCTCGGCCTCCCAAAGTGCTGGGATTACAGACATTAGCCACCATGCCCGGCCCATAATAGCATTTAAAATAATGAATAATTAGGAACAGATTTAACAAAAGATGTGTAGGACTTGTACACTGGAAACTACAAAAACATTACTTAGAGAAATTAAAGAAGACCTAAACTAAATGGAGACTCATACTGCATTCATGGGTTAGACGACTCAATGTTGTTAATACGGCAATTATTCACAGATTGGCCTATCAAAATGCCAGTAGGATTTTTCATGCAAACTAACAAGCCGATCCTAAAATGTATATGGAAAGGCAAGGGATCTAGAATAGCCAAAATTATTTTGAAAAAAAAAAAAAAAAAAACTGAAGGAGTTAGACTATCTGATTTCAAATGTGGTATCATAAAACCACAGCAATCAACATATTGGGATAAAGACAGACCTGTAGAGGCTGGGACTGGTGGCTCATGCCTGTAATCCCAGCATTTTGGGAGACCAAGGCAAGAGAATCGCTTGAGCCCAGGAATTTAAAGACCAGCCTGTGCAATACGATGAGCCCCCATCTGTGCAAAAAAAAAAAAAAAAAAAAACCATGTGTGGTGGTATGCAGCTACAGTCCCAGCTACTTGGAAGGTGGAGGCAGGAAGATCACTTGAGCTCAAGAGTTTGAAGCTTCGGTGAGGCACGATCACACCACTGCACTCCAGTCTTCGGTAACACAATGAGACCATCTCTAAAAAAATTAATTTAATTTTTAAAAGATTGACTGTAGATTAATGGAACACAACATGGAGGGGGAAAAAAAACCTTATATTTATGGCCAATTGATTTTCACAACAGTGCCAAGGCAATATAATGGAAAACAGATAGTCTTTTCAACAAACGATGCTGGGACAAGTGGATATCCTTATGCCACGAAAAAAACCCTTGGAGCTTTTCTCCATACTATATTCAATAGTGGTACAATCTGAATGTTGGTGTCCATCCAAAATTCATATGTTGAAATCCTAACTCCCAAGGTATGATATTAGGAGGTAGGGCCTTTTGAGAGGGCAGAGCTCTCATTAGCGAGATTAGTGCCCTTATAAAAGAGGCCCCAAAAAGCTGCCTTGCCCTTCCACCACGTAAGGATACAGCTGGAAGTTACAACTTATGAACCAGAAAATGGCCCTAATCAGACACGGAATCTGCCAGTGCCTTGATCTTCAATTTCAGCATCCAGAACTGTGAGAAATAAATTCCTGTTGTTTATTAAGCAACTGTTTATAAGCAGTCTATGACATATTTTAGCAGCACAAAGAGACTTAGAGAAATAATTAACTCAAAATGGATCACAGACCTAAGTATAAGAGCTACAGTTGTATGATTTCTAGAAAAAAGCAAAGAGAAAGTCCTTGAGTCATTGGATTAGGCGATGATTTCTTAGGACACCAAAAGCACAACCATTAATAAAAATAAAAATGATAAATTGGACTTCATCAAAATTTAAACATGTATCCTCTTCAAAAGCCACCATTAAGAAAATCAATGGAAAAAGAGCTGCAAATATCTCCAGTAGTGTATAAAAAATGATAATACATCATAACCAACTGGCTTTTTGCCAGGAATGTAAATGCTAATTTGACATATTATTATCATTCTGAAAACCCTTTCCTTATTAAGTTTTTGTTGCATGCATTTCCATTTCAATATGAAATTAGTAATTTTATTGGACTCCCTGAACCAAAATGATGTAAAGTGAAATATATGGTTTATTAAGAAGGGTCTGACTAGAAAATAAGATTGAAAGTAGTCATGTAAATTATCATTAACGAGAATTTTTAAAGAAAAATTTGTTTTAAGCCCGGGCCAAGTGGCTAATGCCTATAATCCCTAAACTTTGGGAGTATGAGGCAGGTGGATCACTTGAGCTCAGGAGTTTGAGACCAGCCTGGGCAACATGGCAAAACTCCGTCTCTACAAAAAATACCAAAAAATTAGCAGGGCATGGTGGTATATGCCTGTAGTCCCAGCTACTCAGGAGGCTGAAGTGGGAGGATCGCTTGAGGCCCACGAGGTTGAGGCCGTAGTAAACTGTGATTGTGTCACTGCACTCCAGCCTGAACAACAAAGCAAGAGCCTGTCACAAAAACATAAAAAATAAAAAAATAAATTGGATAAATATTTGAAAAGATAAGTCACCATAGTGTTTGCAGAAACAAAAAAGATTTGAAAACACATTTCACCAAGGTAGGTATACAAATGGCTAATAGTACATGAAAAGCTGTTAACACTGGCTGGGTACAGTGGCTCACACCTGTAATCTCAGTGCTTTGGGAGGCCAAGGTGAAAGGATCACTTGCAGCCAGGAGTTTGAGACCAGCCTGAGCAACAAAGCAAGATCTCATTGCTACAAAAATTAGCTAGGCACAGTGGTACCTGCCTGTAGTCCCAGCTACTTGAGAGACTAACACAGGAGGGTCACTTGAGCCTAGAAGCTCAAGGCTGCAGTGAGCTATGATTACTGTACTACACACTCCAGCATGGGTGACACAGCAAGACCTCATTTCAAATATATATTTATGTTAATATCCTTGAAACCTCAATGAGATGCCACTATGCAACTGCTAGAATGATTATAATCCAAAAGACTAACAAATCAAGTGTTAGCAAGGATGTGGAGAAACTGGAACCCTTATACGTTGCTGAGGAGAATGTAAAATGGTAAAGCCACTTAGGAAAACAGTTTGACAGTTTCTCGAAAAGTTAAATATGCACTTACCCTGTTAAGCATAGTTACCATATGACCTAGCAATTCCATTCCTGGATATCTACCAAAGACAAATGAAAACATGTCCACACAAAAACTTATGAACGCTCATCATAGCGTTATTGATAATACACCAAACTGGAAACAATCCAAAGTCCGCCAACTAGTGAATGGATATACAAAATATGATATATCCATTCAATAGAACACTATCCAACAACAAAAAGGAAGAAAGCTATCCTGCAATATAGATGAACCTTGAAAACCTTGGTATATAGCTAAATGAAGGAAGCTATATACAAAAGACTACAAATGTGTGATTCCATTTGTACAAAATTTCAAGAAAAGGCAAACCTATAGAGACAGGAATCAGTCCTTTCTTTTTCTTTCTTTTTCTTTTTTTTTTTTTTTTGAGACAGTTTTGCTCTTGTTGCCCAGGCTGGAGTACCATGGCACGATCTCAGCTCACCACAACCTCTGCCTCCTGGGTTCAAGCAATCCTCCTGCCTCAGCCTCCCGAGTAGCTGGGATTACAGGCATGCACCTCCATGCCTGGCTAATTTTTTATATTTTTAGTAGAGACAGGGTTTCTCCATGTTGGTCAGGCTGGTCTCGAACTCCTGACCTCAGGTAATCTGCCCGCCTCAGCCTCCCAAAGTGCTGGAATTATAGGCGTGAGACACTGAGCCCAGCCCATCAGTCATTTCTTAAGTGTGGGGCTGGAGCTGGGAATTGATTACAAGTGAGCACAGGGGGATTCTGTGAGGTGAAGGAAATACTCTAAAACTGGATTGTGGTGCTGGTGTAAATTTAGCAGAAATCATTCAACTGCATTGGTACAATGTGTGATATTCATGTTATGTAAATTAAACCCTAATAAAGCTGTAAAAAAATGACAAAAGGGTAAGCTTTTTAACATCACACATTTGGAGAATTCAAAACACACTACTAAATGACTCATATGTCAGAGAGGAAATCATAATAATTTTAAATACTTAGAATTGAACAATAATGTATATGGTACATAACAAAACTTGAGAGCTGCAGATAGAGGTAAAACATAAAATTTAAAGTTTTAGAAATATATATTTTTAGTTTGAGGCTGGATGCTGTGGCTCACGCCTGTAATCTCAGCACTTTGGGAGGCTGAGACGGGCGGATCACGAGGTCGGGAGTCCGAGACCAGCCTGGTCAACATGGTAAAAACCTGTCGCCACCAAAAATACAAAAAATTAGCTGGGCGTGGTGGCATGAGCCTGTAATCCCAGCTACTTGGGAGGCTGGGGCAGGAGAATCACTTGAACCCCAGAGGCGGAGGTTGCAATAAGACACCATCTCAAAAATTAAAAAAAAAAAAAAAATTAGCCAGGTGTGGTGTTGCACACCTGTAATCCCAGTTACTCAGGAAGCTGAGGCACAAGAGTTGCTTGAACCCAGGAGGCAGAGGTTGCAGTGAGCTGAGATCACGTCACTGCACTCCAGCCTGGGCAATACAAGACTCTATCTCAAAAACGAACAAACGAACATTTAGGTAAACATTCTTCTACAATCTTCCCAGGCATACGTACATATTCATACACATATATATGAATATAATTTTACATAATTATTGAATCAGTCACTTTGCAAAGAAAACATAAAACACTAACATTTAAATCACTGTAAAAATGTCTGCTCCAAGATAACTTACTGGTATTTTTTGTTAACAGGTAATGCTACAAATATTTTACAAGACGCAGAAGTGCATTATATTTCTCGAGAGATGTGTAATTCTGAGAGGAGTTATGGGGGAATAATTCCCAACACTTCATTTTGTGCAGGTGATGAAGATGGAGCTTTTGATACTTGCAGGGTAAGACCAAGTAATTTTCCTTTAAAATATTTTCTGAAGCCAGAAGGGAACTTGTCAAACAAGGCCTTTGATAACTTTCTGGTGGTCTTAATTATCAGGCCTAAAAACAATAAATCATTTTTCTCCTTTTTAACTATTTCAACAATCCAAATCTTCTTGGTTCCTGATTCCATGGTTTCTGCTGTCATCAGCAGGCAGAATTTACCTTGAATTCTTTTTTTTAATCATTACTTTTGAGATATAATTCACCTAGTTAAAAGTGTACAGCTCTTTTTTTTTTTTTTTTTTTTTTTTTGAGATAGTCTTGCTTTGTCACCCATGCTGGAGTGCAGTGACACAATCTCTGTTCACTGCAACCTCTGCCTCCCAGGTTCAAGCGATTCTCATCCCTCAGCCTCCGAGGTAGCTGGAATTACAGGCACACATCACTATGCCCAGCTATTTTTTTGTGTGTGTGTGTGTTTTCAGTAGAGATGGGGCTTCACCTTGTTGACCAGGCTGGTCTCGAACTCCTGACCTCAAGTGATCTGCCCACCTTGGCCTCCCAAAGTGCTGGGATTACAGGAGTGAGCCACTGCACCCAGCCTGTTACTGTCTTTTTTATTATAACCATCCTTGTGGGTGCGAAGTGGTATCTCATAGTGGTTTTAATTTGCATTTCCTTAGTGACTAATGATGTTGAGCATTTTTGCATGTATTTATTAGCCATTTATATGTCTTCTTTACAGAATGTCTATTTGGATCCCTTCCTCATTTTTAAATTGAGTTGTCTTTTTATCACTGAGTTATAAGCATTTTTCATATATTCTGGATACAAGTCCCTTACCAGATACATAATGTACAAAATTTTTCTCCCATTCTGTAGACTGTTTTTTCACTTTTCTGAGGTTATCATTTGCAGCACAAATGTTAATTTTTTTAATGAAGTACAATTGATCCATTTTTTGTTTTGTCTCATGCTTTTTTACTCTTCCTTTATTCCTCTTTTCTTCACTATTTCCAAATCTACTAGTCCTTCACTCCTGAGTACCCCATGCTCTCACTTTTTCCTACTCATTCTCATTTCTGCAATCTAAAGTTTATCTTTTCTGTGTCCTTTTCCTTAAAAATCTTGCTGAATAAAGTAGTAAAGAATCCAATCTAATTGAATTGCATTCCTAGGCCAAACATCCTCATCATCAAAAAATAATTATTCAATGCCTGCCTTATATAGAGAATCGGAAACAGTTATCTCAGTGTCCTTGTTGTTTTGAGTGCATTAACAGACCTTAGTAACAGAGTTTGGGTGCATTCATAATTTTGTATAGACTATGAAAGTGACCTGTCATTTATAACACTACTGAGAGGCTTTGCCATTTATGCTCATTTTCTTGCACTAGCCATTGTCAACACTTAGAAACTTGTCTTCTCTTGCAAGGTGCCAGTTTACTCCTCTCCCTGGCAAGCAAACCACACACATGCCTAAAAGAATCTTTCATACATCTTAAAGTTATACTTTCCACACATAGTATTCAGCAAGAGAATATTCTAATAATAGACAGTTTTTACAATATTTTGCACACTTCCTAAATTATATTTCTCCTGAGTAATTGTATTTAAAAATCCAAACAATTTGATTTATAGTATTCTGGCTCAAAACTAGGCAGATGAGAAATTTATCTACCAGCTATATGGTTCCTCCAAATACCTGGGCAAAATTGAATTCCTCCTGTTTGAGTTAGAAGTTTAAGCTCAAAATCTAGTGATCTTTATAAATTGTGGGTATATTGAAAATGTGTATTTATCTAAATGTATGTTTGATGTAAATAATTTATTCCAGCGTTACTGTTGCTTGAAGAGTACTAGAAGTAACAAACACTATTTTGGAACTTTTTTGACAGGGTGACAGTGGTGGACCATTAATGTGCTACTTACCAGAATATAAAAGATTTTTTGTAATGGGAATTACCAGCTATGGACATGGCTGTGGTCGAAGAGGTTTTCCTGGTATCTATATTGGGCCATCCTTCTACCAAAAGTGGCTGACAGAGCACTTCTTCCACGCAAGCACTCAAGGCATACTTACTATAAATATTTTACGTGGCCAGATCCTCATAGCTTTATGTTTTGTCATCTTACTAGCAACAACATAAAGAAATTCTGAAGGCTTTCATATCTTTATTTTGCATTGTGTCCCTATGTTCTATATAATGAACATCATTTATTCTTCTAGCAATTAATTGCCTACATTAGAGATTTCATGTGAACATTTTATGGGCTACAAGTATTGTGACAGATATACAATTGTAATTTTGGTACTGAATCACATGTCTCCTTGAAATATCTTGATTGTTTTATTTTATAATCATAATTCTGTATCTGGAATACCCATAGAGTTTGTACAAAATATTCAGTTAAACATATATTTTATGTGTATAAATGCCAAATAATAGTTTATAATTAAAATGAAAGCTGTTATTTGGTTAAATTAATAAAAATTCTCTTTCTTAGATTTTATTCTAAAACATGTTTGTATGATTTTTTTTTAATTATAATCGTGTTTCCAATTCTCAAAGTATATTTAGAGAAACAAGTATTTATTTGTTATTTAAATTCTAATTAAAACCATTTATTTAATATCAGTACTTCATTTCCTCTGCCAAGAGAGCTATGGTATACACACCCCCAAATAATTTACTTTTTATTTAGAAATTTATGACTTTTTTCCAGCAGTACAACCTACTTTCTAAACTTTATTTTCTTGAAGCCCATGCTAAAACTTTGTGTCCCACGGGGCCTCTGAATTAACTGTGAGAAGCAACTGGAAAGCATGCCGGGTAAAAGAGGGACGCCAACCTGGGATAAACTTTATGATAACTAATGTATAAAATGAATTCAAAGAAACAAAAGAAAATGAGGGCCAGGCGTGGTGGCTCTCACCTGCAATCCCAGCATTTTGGGAGGCCGAGGTGGGCAGAATCACTTGAGGTCAGGAGTTCAAGACCAGCTTGGCCAACATGGTGAAACCCTGTCTCTACCATAAATACAAAAATTAGCAAGGCATGGTGGTGCATGCCTGTAATCCCAGCTACTTGGGAGGCTGAGGCATGAGAATTGCTTGAACCCGAGAGGTGGAGGTTGCAGTGAGCCAAGATTGCACCACTGCAACTTGGGCGACAGAGCTGGACTCTGTATCATACACACACAAAAAATGAAACAAAAGAAAATGTTGATTGAATTATATCTACTATTAGTCAACTCTCATTTCCCTTGAACTTAGGAGAATCCATTTAGCAAAGGAGAAATAGTTGTTTTCTTATCCTTTTTACATTCAACATCTAAAAACAAGTGTTCTTTGTTGTTGGTTTGTGTCAACCTAATTTCAGGATTTAAATGAAATTAAGCATGAATATCCCATGTATTAATTTCCTTCATTATTGGTTTGACACTGGGATCATTGTTTATTGGTTTAATATTGGGTTAATGTTGTTTAATATTAACATTTAATATTGGGTTAATATTGTTAATATTGGGATATTGCTTATTGGTTTAATATTGGGGTTATCTATCCCATTCAAGGAATAGATGACATGCTTTTTATAGACTAAGCAACACTGATGGAATGTTGGTTGTTCTTTCTTGAAAGAGCTCCTAGTTTATCCATCGACAAGGTCTCATAGATGGTAATGCTTATATAGCAATTAGCATGATGCACTAGTCTTTTCCTATTTATACTACCTGAATATCACTCAGATTCACTTGATAGCTCTGAATGTTAATAAAAAGAAATTCTTCTAAAATGTACTGCCAGTAGTAGAGGAGAAACCTTTGCTTTTCACTTTAAAGGTATCTTCTAATTACTCTTTAGGTTTATGTTTCTTATCTATGTATTTATTTTGGAGGTGGAGTCTCTCTGTTGCCCAGGCTAGAGTGCAATGGCACAATCGTTGCTCCCTGCAGCTTCGATCTCCTGGGCTCAAGCAACCCTCCCACCCCAGCCTCCTGCATAGCTGAGACTACAGGTGTACCCCACCACATCCAACTGTTTTTGCATTTTTTGTAGAGATAGAGTTTTACCCTGTTGCCTAGGCTGGTCTTGAACTCCTGGGCTCAAGTGATCTGCCCACCTCAGCCTCCCAAAGTGCTGAGATTACAGGGGTGAGCCACCACTCCCAGCCTAGGTTTACAATTCTATTCTTTTCTTTTTTCCTCCTTTTAATTCTAATCTCATGACAGATTAGGTTACATTTCTGATCAGGCGAGAGCTATTATCTGCTATTTATCTTTTTGCCCAGCTTAGTTTACTATGTCAGCCAGCTGGAATCCAATTATAAAATTTCTCTCTATCACAAGCAACTATCAGAGTATAAACTTTGGAAATCTAAGATAGACTTTGTTTCAACTTTTGTTTTAACATTGTGTCCTTTTTTTTTTTTTTTTTAAAAAGGCTCTGTCACTCAGGCTGCCTAGAGTGCTATGGCATGATCATAGCTCACTCCTGGGCTCAAGCAATCCTCTGGCCTCAGCCTTCCAAGTAGCTAGGACTATAGGGCCCAGATCACCATGCTCAACTGATTTTTAAATTTTTCATAGAGACGGAGTCTCACTATATTGACCAGGATGGTCTTAAACTTCTGGCCTCCAGCTGTCCTCCCACCTCAGCCTCCCAAGGTACTGGAATAACATACATGCACCAACTTGCTTGGCCTTTGTTTCCATTGTTACTCTGTTATTTAGTATCTATAAAAGTTTAGATGATTATTAATACCTATTTACAACATTGTTGTGATGATTACAAAAGTTGAGTATATGAAGTTCTTAACATTTGAAAGATGCCAGTAAATGGTTTCTATTATTATATTAATATCCCATCTATCATTCACACACTCTTTCTCATTACAAAGATCACTATCCTATTGGATGTCTCATATATCATCCCCCAAAATTACTGAAACAAAGGATCCTTTTCTGCTTATAAATTCAAAATTTAAAATACGCTATTTTAAAAAATAATTTTTATAATTCCCCAAATATTATATCCTTATTATTTAAACTGAGAAAGGGCCAAGCATGGTGGCTCATGCCTATAATCCCAGCACTTTGGGAGGCCAAGGGAGACAGATGGCTTGAGCCCAGGAGTTTGAGACTCCTGGGTGAAACCTCGTCTCTACAAAAAATGCAAAAATTAGTCAGGCATGGTGGCATGCGCCTGTAGTCCTATCTACCTGGGAGGCTGAGGTAGGAGAATCACCTGTGCCCAGGAGGTCAAGTCTGCAGTGAGCCATGATCACACCACTACACTCCAGCCTGGGCAACAGAGTGAGAACCTGTCTCAAAAATAAATAAATACATAAATACACAAATAAAATTGAGAAAGCACCGACAAGTAGAAAGAAAATCATGAGCTGAGCGTGATGGCTCACACCTGTAATCCTTGGGAGGCTGAGGTGGGGGTAGATTGCCTGAGCCCGGGAGTTCGAGACCAGCCTGGGAAACATGGCAAAACCCCATCTCTACAAAAAGAATTAAATTAGCCGGGTGTGGTGGTATGCCTGTAGTCCCAGTTACTGGGGAGGCAGAGGTGGGAGGAGGCTTGACCCCAGGAGGTAGAGGTTGCAGTGAGCTGAGATCATGCCACTGCACTCCAGCCTGGGTGACACAGCCAGACCCTGTCTCAGAAAAATGAAAAGAAAATCATCCATAATTCTATTATGTAAAGACAGCTGCCATGAAATCCTACCTTTTTCAGTTACTATAATGGGTATTTTTACAAACCTTTATTAAACATTATTTTACCCCAACTATTTTGAAAAATTTCAAACCTATTGAAAGTTGAAACATAGTACTATGATTACCTGCATATACTTTACCTTTTTCCCCCAAATATTAACATTTTGCCCTGTTTACACTCACGGTCTCTCTCTCCAAACACAAACACACACAGACTTACACAGATATATTATACACACACAAACTCTGTTTTCTGGTTGAAAAATTTGAAAGTAAATTACTAGCATCCTGTTACTTCATCCCTAATACTTCAGCATGCATCTCCTAAGAACAGTAACATAATCACAACACCATCATCACACCAAAGAAATTTAACACAGATTTGTTCTGTTTTATAAATTGTGCACTCATTTCTTTGGTTTATTAATCTATTGCATAGATATTCCGTTATTTTATATTGTTTCATTCTGATTATAAAAGTACAGTATATGTTCACTGTAAAGAAAAAGCACAACTATTAAAGAAACTATTTGGGCTGCTATAACAAAGTATAATAAACTGCTGGCTTATAAACAACAGAAATTTATTTCTCACAGTTCTGGAAGCTGGGCAAGGCACCAGCTATTTCGATGTCTTCTGAGGTCCCACTTCCACCTTCACAGAAGGCATCTTCAAACTGTGTCCTCACATGGCAAAAGGGCCAGGCCACTCTCTGGGGCCACTTTATAAAGGAACACTAATCCCATTCACGAGGGCTCCACTCTCATAATCAAATCACCTCCCAAAGGCCCCACTTCCTAATAGCATCACATTGATGATTAGCTTCCCAGCATGAATTTTAGGTGGCCACAAACATTCAAATCCTAGTACTTTTTAAGTAAAATTTTAGGAATTAAGTCAAAACCACAGGTTGAACACATGTTCTAGCCACCTTCCTGTTCCACATTCCTAATTTGAGAGTAATAATATTTATTTTAAAATCAGTAATAGTATTTCCTAAATCGGTCCACTGGAAAGGCCTAGATGCAACAAACAACCAATAACAACACATACCCTGGCACCCAGATTTTAGTCTTCCAATGTCATTCCCCTATAAAAGGATCCAAGGCTCCTTAGAGATATGAATGATTTCAGGTCTGGGGCAGGAAATATATGGGATAAATCTCAGATAAATCTTTGATAACATGGAAGTTATCAAAGACTAGATGGTCAAACTGCTTTAAAAATATTGAAAACAGTCACTAGAAGGAGGGGAAACAAATTACATATTACGATATAATGATATTATTGATTGACTTCTCATCAGACTCAATGGCAACTAGAAAAAATCTGAGTGACGACCAGGCACAGTGGCTCACACCTGTAATCCCAGCACTTTGGGAGGCCAAGGTGGGCGGATCACAAGGTCAGGAGTTCAAGACCAGCCTGATCAACATGGTGAAACCTCATCTCTGCTAAAAATAAAAAAAAATTAGCCAGGCATGGTGGAGTGCACCTGTAATCTCAGCTACTCGGGAGGCTGAGGCAGGAGAATCACTTGAACCCAGGAGGCGGAGGTTGCAGTGAGCCCAGATCACGCCACTGCACTCCAGCCTGAATGACAGAGCAAGACCCCGTCTCCAAAAAAAAAAAAAAAATCTAAGTGACATAGTCAAAGTGCTAACAGAGAAAAAACAATTGTTAACACAAAATTCCATATCTAAAAAAATTAATCTCCAAAAAATAAAGGTGAACAAAGACATTTTCAGATAAATGAAAACTGAAAGAATTAATTGCCAGCAGACCTGCATTGTAAAAAATGCTGAAGGAAGTTTTTCAGACTGAAGGGAAAGGACACAGGGTGGCACCTTGCATCTACAGGAAGGAATATGACATGAGAAATCTTAGTGGGTAAATATAAAGGACTATATTTCTTTTCTTCTCTTAAATTATTTAAAATACCTATGACTATCTAAAGTAAAAATTATGACACTATATTGTTGAGTTATAACATCTGTGGATGTAAAACATATAACAATGATAAGAATAAACGGAATGATATTATTTCAAGGTTCTTTTATCTAAAATAATTTCATATTAATGATTATTAGATTGTAATAAATTCAGATGCATGTTGTAACCTCTAGCAATCAGTAAAAATAAAAAAGATGTAGCTGAAGACCTAGTATTTGATATCAGAACAGGGTGACTATAGTCAAAATAATTTAATTGTATATTTTAAAATAACTTAAAGAATATAACTGGATTGTTTGTAACACAAAGGATAAATGCCTGAGAGGATAGATACCCCATTTTCCATGATGTCATTATTACACATTGCAAGTCTGTATCAAAGTATCTCATGTACTCCATAAACATATATACCTACTGTGTACTCACAAAAATTAAAAAGGATGTAGTTGGCAGGGCGTGGTGGCTCACGCCTATAATCCCAGCACTTTGGGAGGCCGAGGCGGGCAGATCAAGATATCAGGAGATCGAGATCATCCTGGCTAACACGGTGAAACCCAAATGCCATCTCTACTAAAAGAAAAATTAGCCGGGCATGGTGGCACGCGCCTGTAGTCCCAGCTGCTTGGGAGGCTGAAGCAGGAGAATCACTTGAACCCAGGAGGCGGAGGTTGCAGTGAGCCGAGATCGTGCCACCTTACACCAGGCTGGGTGAAAAAAAAATAAAAAATAAAAAGAATGTAGTTAAAACACCAATTGGGATATTAAAATTAAATGCTAAAAATAATACCAAAAATAAGCATGAAAAAAGGGAAATAAAAAGCAGATGAGTCAAATAGCAAATAGCAAAATGGAAGACTTAAATCTAAGCATGTGAATAATCAAATTAAATATAATGGATCAAACATTTCCAAAAAGTTGGTAATTAACACCCACATCATAGCAACAAAAGTAAATACAGGTTAATCAAACTACATCAAAATTAAACACTTCTGTTCATCAAAGGATAATTCAACAAAGTGAAAACCTACAAAATGGGAGAAAATTGCAAGTAATATATTTGATAAAGAGTGAATATACAAAATGTATATTTTAAAAAGTTCTACAACCATAAAAAACCTGAGTTTAAAATAGATAAAAACTGGAATAGACATTTCTCCAAATAAGATGTACAAATGGCTAGTAAGCACAAAAACAGGTGTTCAATACCATTAACCACTGGGAAAATGAAAATCAAAACCACAATGAGACTATAACCTCACACCCATTAGGATGGCTAATAACATCAAAGAAACAAAATAACAAACGCTGATGATGATGTGGAGAAATTGGAACTCTTACGCACTGTTGGCTGGAATGTAAAATGGTGCAGCTGCTGTGGAAAACTGCATGGCAGTTCCTAGAAAAATTAAAAACAGAATTACCATATGATCCAGCAATTCCACTTCTTTTGACATACAGCCAAAATAATTGAAAGCAGGATCTCAAAGAGACATCTGCACACCAACGTTCATGGCAGCATTATTCGCAATAGCCAAAAGATGGAAACAACCCAAGTGTCCAACAATGGATGAATGGACAAACAAAATATGGGACATATGGACAATGGAATATTATTCAGCCTTAAAAAGTACGAAAATCCTGTCACATGCTACAAACTGGATGAACTTTGAGGACATTATATTAAATTAAATAAGCCAGTCACAAATGAACAAATATAGTATGACTCTACTTATATGAGGACCTGGCAAAGTCCAGTTCATAGAGATAGAAAGCATGGTAGTTGTCAGGAACTGGAGTGGATGGGAATGGGGAATTATTGTTTAATAGATACAGAGTTTCAGTTTTGTAAGATGAAAGAGTCCTGCGAATGAACGGTTAGTATGATGACGTGAATGTACTTAATGTCACTGAACTGTACACTTAAAAATGGTTAAGATGATAAATTTTATGTTATGTGCATTTTACATTATTTTAAAAGTTTTTTTAATCTAGTAATTATCAGATGATATAAAAAAACAAGAACCAGACCAGGCATAGTGACTCACACCTGTAATCCCAGCATTTTGGGAGGCTGAGGCAGGTGGATTATTTGAAGTTAGGAGTTTGAGACCCAACTGGCCAACATGGTGAAACCCTGTCTCTACTAAAAATACAAAAATTAGCTGGGTGTGGTGGTACACACCTGTAATCCCAGCTACCTGGGAGGCTGAGGCACAAGAATCCGGGAGGTGGAGGATGCAGTGGGCTGAGATCACGCCACTGCACTCCAGCCTGGGCAACAGAGTGAGACTCTGTCTCAAAAACAAATGAACAAAAAACACAAACCAATCACACATGCTGTCTACAAGACACATTTTAAACATAAAGACACAAATAGGTTGAATTTTAAAAGTTGGAAAGAGTAAGCCTAAGAAAGTATAAAGAGTGGCTAAGTGCATAACAGACAAAATAGACTTCAGGACACAGAACATCACTAAAGACAAAGAGGGACACTACACAGTAATAAAAAAATGAATATATCAGGCAGCTATGACCATATAAATATACTCGTGCCTACTAAAAGAGCCTCGAAATACACAAAGCGAAAATGGAAATAACTCAAAGGAGAAAAAAACTCACACTCTATAAATAATTATAGATGTATCACCTCTCTCAATAACTGATAAATTAATAGGGATACAGAAGATGTGAATGACACTATCAATTACCTTAACCTAATTCACATTTAATTCATACTGCACACACAAACAACAGATATACAACTGGCCAAAAAGCACACAAAAAGATGCTGAACACCATTCACTTTAGAGGAATCAATATGTAAAAATTACATCCAGGTGAAATTCAGGTTACAAATATAAGATAAACATAAAATAACAATATACTTCTGGCTTAATAACTAATTCACATTTAACAACCTCTTTTTAAAAATCTTACTCTATATATTAAGAGCCAGGGTCTCACTATGTTATTCAGACTGGTCTTGAACTCCCGCCCTCAGGCAATCCTCCAGCCTTGGATTCCCAAAGTGCTGGCCCTAACAACTTCTGAATAGAACTGCTTTCAAGTTTGAGCCCAGGAGTTTGAGACCAGCCTAGGCAACATAGTGACAGACCATTTCCATTAAAAAAAAAAAAAAGAAAAAAAGAAAGAAAGAAAGAAAAAAAGTTAAAGAAAAAGAATTACTTTCAAGAGTACATGGACCATTTCCCAAGAAAGACTATTCTGCACCATAAAACAAGTCTCAATTTCAAATGACTGAAACCTTACACAGTATGTTCTGTGATGGAAACAGAATTAAAATTAAATTAAAATATCTATCAGCAGATACTTATGAAACCCCAGATATTTAAACAACTTCTAAGTACCCCATAAGTCAAAGAAAAAAATCACAAGGAAATTCGGAAAATATTTTAAATTGAATGAAAATGAAAATACAGCACATCAAACTATCCACCAAAAACAGAGCTGTAAGAAATTTGTAGCTTCAAATTCTTACATTGAAACAAAGGAAAAGGATCATATTAATGATCATAGCTTTCACTTCAAGAAGGTAAAAGAAGACCAAATTAAACTCAATGAAAATAGAGAGAAAAAATAATAAAATAGAAAGACAAACACTCAAGGAAAATCAATGACACCAAGTCTAGTCCCAGATCAATAAAATTGGCCAAGCGCAGTAGCTCACGCCTGTAATCCTAGCCCTTTGGGAGGCTGAGGCTCATAGATCCCTTGAGCCCAGAAGTTTGAGACTAGCCCCGGCAACGTGGTGAAACCCCATCTCTACAAAAAATACAAAAATTAGCCAGGTATGGTGGTGAATGCCTCTGGTCCCAGCTATTTGGGAGGCTGAGGTGGGAGGATCACCTGACCCCAGGAGGTCAAGGCTGCAGTAAGCCATGATTGTGCCACTGAGCTCCAGCCTGGGTGACAGAAAAAAAAAAAAAATCAATAAAATTGATAAACCAGCTAAACTGACAGAAAAAAAGATGCAAGCTATCAATATCAGTATTTAAGAGGGGACACTTCTACATATCCTACAGACATTAAAAGGAAAATAAGAGACTGTTATGAACAACTCTATGTCAATAAATGCAACAACGTAGAATCAATGGGTGGCAAATTCCTGAAACACCAATTACCAAAACGACACGAAAAGAAATAGAAAATCTTAATATTCCTATATTTACTAAAGTAGCTAAACTTGTAATTAAAAACATTCTCAGACCAGGCATGGTGGCTCACGCCTATAATCCCAGCACTTTGGGAGGATGAGGCAGGAGGATCACTTGAGCCCAGGAGTTGGAGACCAGCCTGGGCAACATAGCAAGACCCCATCTTTAAAAAAATGCAGAAAACATTAGCTGGGCATGGTGTTAGCACCTGTAGTCCAGCTACTCAGGAGGCTGAGGTAGGGGAATTTCTTGAGCCCCGGAGGTCAAGGCTGCAGTGAGCCATGATCACGCCACTGCACTCCCGCCTGGGTGACAGAGTGAGACCCTGTCTAAAAAAAATTAAATATAATTTAAAAATCTCATACCAAAAACTTTAAGCCAAGAGTACTACATTGGTGAATTTCTTAAAGGAAGAAATAGTAACAATCCTACACAAATTCCTTAAGAAAAAAAAGAAGAGAACACTTCCTGGCATATTTTATGAGGCCAGCATTACTCAGATACCAAACCAAAGATGTTAGAAAAAAAAGAAAACTACAGGCCAACATCTCTCATGAACACAGATGTAAAAATCCTTAACAAAATATTAACAATCAAGTGTAAAAATAAAATGATAAAACATCATTTGCAAGTAGGTTTATTCATTGATATGTAAGATTGATTTAATACTCAGAAATCAACTTTGTGAATACACAACTACCACTGAATTGTATGCTTTGTAAATAGGATTAATTTTATGGTATGTGAATTTTGCCTCAATTTAAAAATTCAATCATTACAATAAGAGAATAGATGGAGAAAATGTGATCATTCCAATGAATGCAGAAAAATTTTACATAAAATTCAAATACCCATTCACTATAAAAACTGTGAGAAAATAGGAATAGAAGGGAAATTACTCATCCTGATCAAGGATATCTATAAAATAACTGTAGGCTGGGCACGGTAGCTCATGCCTCTAATCCCAGCACTTTGGGAGGACGAGGCCGAGGCAGTGGATCACCTGAGGTCAGGAGTTTGAGACCACCCTGGCCAACATGGTAAAACCCCATCTCTACTAAAAATACAAAAATTAGCTGGGTGTGGTGGCGGGTACGTGTAGTCCCAGCTACCTGGGATGCTGAGGCAGGAGAATTGCTTGAACTTGGGAGGCAAATGTTGTAGTGAGCCAAGATCACGCCACTGCACTCCAGCCCGGGCAACCCAGCGAGACTCTGTCTCAAAACAAAACAAAACAAAACAAAACAAAATCTTGAAGTGAATAAGTGAATCACAGCCCTAAACAAAAAAGCTAAAACTATACAACTTCTAAAAGAAAATACAGGAGAAACTGCAACCCTAAAATACACAGAGATTTCTTAAACCAAAAAAAAAAAAAAAAAAAAATCCTGAACCCAAAGAAAAAAATTATAATTTGGCCTTCATCAAAAGGAAATGAAAAGGCAAGCCATGTACTAGGAGTAAATATCATCTATATATACATAAACACACATGTATACACATATACACATATTTATACATATCTCATAAATAACATATATAAAATAGGTAAAGAACACTTTCAACCTAATAATACAGAGACAACCCAATTAAGAAATACACAAAAGGCCAGGCACTATGGCTCACTTCTGTAATCCCAGCACTTTGGGAGACTGAGGTAAGAAAATTCTTGAAGCTGGGAATCTGAGACCAGCTTGGGCAACATAGTGAGACCTCATCTCTACAAAAATATATTTAAAGTTAGCCAGGTGTGGTGGTACACACCTGTAGTTCCAGCTACTCAGGAGGCTGAGGCAGGAAGATCACTTGAGTCCAGGAGGTTGAAGCTACAGAGAGCCAAGACTGTGACACTGTACTCCAGGCCTGGGCAACAGTGTAAGACCTTACCTCTAAAACAAATTAAATTAAATTTAAATTTAAAAAAGAAAAGAAAAGATGAATGAAATATTTAAGTAGATATTGCACAAAAAAAAAATACAACTGGTCAAAAGCACACAAAAACATGCTCAACACCATTCAATCTAGAGGAATCAACTTGTTAAAATTACATCCAGATGGTGAAATTCAAGTTACAAATATAAGTATGAAATAACAATATATTTCTGGTTTTCTAGAAAACACAACAGTTGTGACAGACACTTACCACTTTGGCCAAATAAAAAGAGAAGAAGGGCAGAAGAGCCATAGAGGTAAGCAAAGATTAAACAGTTCAAATAAGCCTCAGCTCTATTTTTTTTTTTTTAAATACAGGCTATTTCTGAAAGCCTTAGCTCTTTTAAGAACTAAACATAGGAAATGTGTAGTAAATACTTCTGAAATACAGTGATTTCAGTACATTAACAGATAATCATCACTGAATTCATGCATTCAAAGAAACTTGTTGGCTTTGATCACTAAACACTGGATTCAAATTAAGTTATAGCTGCTCAGCGACATAAGCAAGGTGGCAGAATAGGAGGTCCCCCTTGCAGAAAAAGTAATTAGCAAATATCTAAATATCCATGTTCAAGAACACCTCTGTGAGCAGTGAGCATCCTGGGCAAAATAGCAAGAACTCATATCTACAAAAAAAAAAAAAAAATTTAATTAGTCAGGTGTGGTGACATGTGCCTATGGTCCCAGCTACTCAGGAGGCTGAAGTGGGAGGATTGCCTGAACCTGGGAGATTGAGACTGCAATGAACCACAATCATACCATTGCACTCCAGCCTGGGTGACAGAGCAAGATCCTGTCTTAAAAAAAAAAAAAAAAATCTCTGTACAAATCCCAGAACCTGGGGGTGAGACTTAATCACCCTCTGGGAACACAAAAACTAAGAAAAGCCACATTTTTAAATGTGGTAAGAAAGCCATTTTATTCCGCCACATCACCTCTCCACTGGAAAAGCACAGCACCATACCAAGAGGTATCCCCTGGGCCTACAGTTTCTCCAAGGAGCAAAAGAGAGTCCGAGGCAGACATCCAGCTTCCAAAGTGTTCAGATGTACTTCCCAGGAGGAGTACTTCTGCCTTGTCTCATGGGAAACACTGTGGATATTAATAGGGCTAAACCACCTGGGGTCAAGTAGGAACAAAAAAGTGGAGTGACGCCCTTCTGGTGACCTTACATGAACATTAAGCCCAGACAGCAGCTCCACCCACCTGCGCAGCTGATCTAGCAGCCCTATCTGGCTAGGGAGCAGAGTCAGCAATTCTGCCAACCTGAGGTCTCTAGCCAGAGGTCTAGCTCAGCTGCAGAGCTCAATCTGTGGCCCCCACCTGATTGTAGAACACATCTTGTGGCCCTGCATAATTAAGGAGCCCAGCCTGAGACCCTGTCTCACTGTGCACCACAGCCTGAGGTCACGCCCCACCACAGAGGATAGCCAATGGCCCTGCCTGATCATGGAGCTCAGCTTGCTGTCCCACGCAACGGCAGGGCCTAGTCAGCAGCCCCACCCAAACAGGGAGCCTGACCAGCAACCCTATCCTACCAGATAGCACAGTTAACAACCATGTCCAATTGCAGAGTCCATCTTGCAACCAGACCCTCTGTGAGGTACATCCTGAGACCCCACCCAACCTGGAGCTTGGTCAGCAATTCAGATCCATGGTGGAACAAAGTCAGTAACTCCACCCAGGTGGGGAACCCAGCCAGTGACCCCATCGAACTACGGAGCCCAGTTGGCAGCCTTGCCCAATGGCAGAGTCCAGCTAGCAGCATCACTCCTGTTGGAAAGTGCAACCTGTAATCCCACCAGACTAGAGGCAATGATGGAGCCCAGATAGTTGCCCTATATGACCTCAGAGAATGGGCAACATCCTTGTCCAACCAGCAACCCCAGTAGCAAGCCCCAAGTGTTACTGGGGGTTCTTTGCTCCCAGAGCTCCCAAGATGGTGGCGGGCCACTTCCAAGATGGTGGCAAGCCTCATGTTCTCTGACCTGGGGTTCTTGGCCTCACGGATTCCAAGGAATGGAATCTTGGGCCATGCGGTGAGTGTTATAGCTCTATTAGAAGCCGTGGGTCATGGAAGAGAGCCGTGGAACCCACTGACTGGTGTTCAGCTCAATTAGGATGAACCCGGGCACTTAGCTGTGCAGGAACAATGGCGAGCCTTTAGCCTGATTGGGAGCAGCAATGGGTGCCTGGCTGGATCAGGAGCACAGCGGACACCCTGCTGGATCCAGAGGGATGGAAGTCAGCGGCAGGTCTGCGACGGTGGCAAACAGCAGTGGTGGATGGCGAGTGAAAGCTCAGCGAGAGCTGTAACAAACACGGACCAGAAGAGAGTGCAGTTGCAAGATTTAATAGAATGAAAACAGAGCTCCCATACAAAGGGAGGGGACCCAAAGAGGGTAAGCCATTTCCAGCTTGAATGCCTGGGTTTATATCCTGATCATTGTCCCTGCTACTGTGCTCTCAGGCAATAGATGATTGGCTATTTCTTTACTTCCTGTTTTTGCCAAATTAGCTTTTACTGAGCTGTCTTTACTACCTGATTGGTCGGGTGTGAGCTAAGTTGCAAGCCCCATGTTTAAAGGCGGATGCGATCACCTTCCCAGCTAAGCTTAGGGATTCTTAGTCGGCCTAGAAAATCCAGCTAGTCCTGTGTCTCAGTTCCCCCTCTCAACAGGAAAACCCAAATGCTGTTGGGGAGGTGGGCCAACGACCGCACTAACTGCTTCCTGCTGAACTGGGGCATAGTAGGGGTTGTGCAGTTGAGATTTCCTCAGGAGGGGTGCCTTTGATGTCATTAACTTCGGACCATGGGCTAGCAGGCTGGTCCAGGGGTCTGCAGTAAATTTTAGTCATGGACTGCATCTGAGGCTCAATTTGAAGAACCATTTGTAGCTTTATAGCTTCAATCCTGGAAGAGACAAACTTAACAAGGAGGTTAAAGATACAGGGTCCAAAGAGGAGTAACAATATTATAGCTGCTAGAGGTCCTAAGAAGGGGAGAATCCAGGGTGTTCATTGGCTGAAGAGGCCCCAGGGTCCAGTGTTTTGAAGCTCCTCTGCTCTATGTTGTATTCGATCTTGAATTTCTTTAACTTTCTCAGTGATGATTCTGGATTGATTAACATAATAACAGCATTGTTCCCCTAAAAATAAACAGGTTCCCCCTCTTTCAGTGGTTAGCAAGTCTAAATCTCTTTGATTTTGAAGGACTACTGCTGCTAGGGAATTAAGTTGATCTTGCAAGGTGACCAGGGAGTCGGCAACCCATTCCATGTCACCATTTAGTTCTTGAGATAGTTGGTAGTAGAACTGAGTAGAGGTTGTGATATCACCAATGCCAGTACCTAGTCCACCTAGCACTCCTGCTTTGATAACAAAAGGAAGAATGGGAACTCTTTTGTTGCAGGGCTTGGGTATAACATGATTGTATAAATCTCGTTCAGTGTAGATGGTCATAGGAAGCACTAAGAATGAGAGGAAGCACATAGATTCTGAAGAGCCATTCAAACAATGATAGGCTGAGGGACCACAGACAAAAAATATTCCTGAAGGTAGGCAGACTATTTGTGTGGGAGGAGTTACCCACCTGATGCATTGGGAGTTGGTTGTGTCTATAGTGTTGCTAAATTTTACACAGGTGAGGTTTGAGGTATGGGTTATTTCCAGATTGGAAACAAGAGGTCCTACTAAAATGGAAGTGGTGATTATTTCTGTGCTGAAGTTGTTCCATTGTTAGATACAGGTATTGAAATGTATGGCCTGAAGTGCAGGGGGAGGCACATCCAACAGTTAGTAGGGTTTTGGGCCGAGACCTCATGAAGCCCAGTGAGGGTGTTATTAAATAGACTTACCAGGCGAGTATGGGTACGGAGGGTTTCATGTAGTTTTGAGAGATATAATCCTTTGTAGGGGCTAGGGGAGCTATGTACCCGGGTCAGTTGGGAGATTACTTCCTTTACATGTTCTTCTCGTGCCTGATCTTGAACTCCACCCCCATCAGACATACCGGTATGGGTGAAGTAAGTCCAACAGACAGTGGCTCCAAGACCTCCAGGACAACTAGGATTAATCATTTTCCCTGTCCAATAATGAGTATTTGCATGCATGCAAAGAGTGGCAGAGTTATAGCAGTTGCGGGGCATATGGGTGTGGGCAGTGAAGGTGGGGATTCCCTTAGATAAACTCCTATACGATGGGGCATCAATATTTCCAGGAAGCCACATTCTCCATAGAAACTGTTGGTAAGGGGAGCTACTGGTTGTGCGGCAACATGGAGGGGGTGCACTGAAAGTGAAAGGGGGTAAGAGAACAGTAAAGAGAAAAATATGATAAGGGAGGGCCATGGGGATTTATGATTTTAGTTACTTTCCTCATGGTTGTTGCTTGAAGAGCAGGCACAGATCCTCTAGAGGTTCACAGGAATAGCTAGCGTTGTCTCCTGGATTTTTGGGTTCCTTTGGCAGTATCCAGGATTTGGCTTGAGTGTGAGGTATCCAAGACTCCACTCCAGCCACTTTAACTGCAGTTGGGGTAGATAAAATGACTGGGTAGGGTCCATCCCTAGCTGTATTTAGGGATGGGGAATTAAAGGGAAGACACTTGGCTAATACCATGTCACCAGGATGGAATAATTCCTTTCCGGGACAGGCTCCTTGTAATGTTTTAAGAACTTGTTGATATTTGGCTAAGGAGGTGATGTCTGCAACTAAGTTGGCCATCTCTTGGTCGAGCACAAGGTCATTGGTTAGGAAGGCCACCCATACAGCATTTCGTATGGGCTAAGTCCCACTTTTTGGGGAGAGTTTCGGATTCTTAGTAAGGCTATAGGCAACAGAGCAGGCCATGCGAGGTGGGTTTCCTGGGTTAGCTTTTTTAGATGTCCTTTGAGTGTTTTGTTCATTTTCTTGACCTTCCCTGAGGACTGTGGCCTCCAGGTGCAGTGTAAGTGATATTGTATGCCTACTGCCTGGGATACTCCCTGGGTTACTGCAGCCTTGAAAGCAGGGCCATTGTCATTCTGTAAGCCTCAGGGAAGTCTGAATCTGGGAATTATTTCATGAACTAGTGCCTTTATTACCTCTTGGGCCTTTTCTGTCCTACAGGGGAAGGCCTCTGTCCAACCAGTGAAAGTATGTACCCAAACTAGTAGATACTGAAATCCCTGAGATTTGGGCATGTGGGTAAAATCTAGTTGCCAGCCTTCTCCTGGGTAATGGCCTGTTCTTTGTTCTCCTGAAGGAGCTTGGCAATAAGGCAGGGGATTATTTCTTTGGCACACTTCATAGGCTCTGACTATCTGCTTGATAGTTTTGATGAGGCCTGCTCCAGTAAATAATGATTTGGCCATCTTAATGGTGCTATCAATGCCTAAGTGAAAGGTTTGGTGAAGGGTTTTAAGTAATTTCCATTGGTTAGCTGTAGGCAAAAAAGTATTTTTCCTTCTTTGGTGGCTAGCCATCCTGAGGGGAGGAAACTATGTCCTCATGAGGTTCCCCATTCTATTTCTTCTTCTGAGTACTGGGGCTTGGTTTCCTGGAGGGGATTACCCCATACTAGGGGTCCTTCTATAAGCATTTCTAATGGAGGGTCCTGCCTTGCTGCTCTTTTGGCTTCAATATCTGCTTGGTGGTTCCCTTCTATTTCCCTTTCCTTTCCTTTCTGATGACCCTGGCAGTGTAAGACTGCCACCTCTTTAGGTTTCTGTACAGCCAATAATAATCTCCTAATGGCTTCCTGATGTTTGATAGGTGTTCCCTCGGAAGTTAGGAATTCCCTTTCTCTCCATATTGCTGCGTGGGTATGGAGGATTAGGTAAGCATACTTAGAGTCTGTATATGTATTTACCCTTTTTCCTTCTCCTAATTCTAGTGCCTGAGTGAGGGCTATTAGTCCTGCCAGTGCTGAGCACTGGTTCCTGGAGTGAGGGGATTACTTTCAAGTATCCCATTATCACTGACCACTGCATACCCCGCTTTTTGAAGTCCTTTTTCTATAAAGGAACTTCCACCACTATACAAGTTGAGGTTGGGATCAGTCAAGGGAACCTCTAAAAGGTCCCCTTGAGTGGCGCAGATTTGAGCAATTACTTGTTGACAGTTATGTTCTATCTTTTCTTCATTGTCTGGAAGAAATGTGGCTGGGTTAAGCGTTGCACAAGTGCGCAGTCACAGCACTGGCCCTTCAAGTAATAGCGTCTGATATTTAAGTAAACAGTTGTCTGACAGCCACAAGTCTCCTTTAGCAGTGAGTATGCCGTTCACATCATGAGATGTCCACACAGTAAGATCTCTTCCCTGTATCATTTTAACTGCTTCAGATACTAAGACTGCTGCTGCCACCACTACCCATAAACAATGAGGCCAACCCTTTGCCACTACATCAATTTCCTTACTCAGGTATGCCACGGGTTGCAAGCTCATCCCTCGGACCCGTGTAAGGACTCCTGGAGCTATTCCTGTTTTTTCTGTGACATATAAAGAAAAGTCTTGCCCCACTGGCAAGCTTAACACTGGGACTTGGGTTAGGGCCTTCTTTAGGGCCTGGAAAGCCACTTCTGCTTCAGGTGTCCATCTTACTAAATAGGTATTGGCTGTCTGAGTTTCCTTAATTAGTGTATATAATGGTCTGGCTATTTTGCCATACCTGGGCATCCATATTCGGCAGAAACCTGTTATGCCAAGGAACACTCTTAGTTGCTTTAGGGTTTTGGGATGAGAATAAGCCAGTATAGGCTGGATACATTCCTCACTGAGGTCCCTGGTGCCTTTGGATAATTTTAGCCCTAAGTATTTAACCTGCTGTGAGCAGAGCTGAGCCTTTAGTTTGGAAACTTTATAGCCACTGGTAGCGAGAAAATTTAAGAGCGCTTGGGTGGCTTGATGGCACAAGGTTTCTGAACGGGTGGCTAAAAGTAAATCATCCATGTACCGAAGAACAAGAGTGTCCAGGTATGACAATTGGCTCAAGTCTTGGGCTACTGCCTCGCCAAATAGATGGGGGCTATCCCCGAACCCTTGGGGTGAAACAGTCCAGGTGAGTTGAGACGTTGGGTTCGAAGGATCTTTAAAGGCAAACAAGAATTGAGAGTCAGGATGTACAGGGATGCAGAAAAAGGCATCCTTAGGGTCCAGGACTGTAAACAACTCTGCTTCCTCTGGTATTTGGGAAAGCAGAGTATAAGGGTTAGGTACAGCTGGGTATAGAGGTACAGTGGCCTTACTGATAATCCTGAGATCTTGCACTAACCTCCACTGTCCATTGGATTTCTGTACTCCTAAAATTGGAGTATTGCAGGGGCTATTGCATGGTTTTACTAGGCCTTGGGCTTTTAAGTCCTTAACAATCTTTTGGAGTCCTTGTTTGGCATCGGGTCTGAGGGGGTACTGCCTTTCGTAGGGAAAGGAGGTGGAATCCTTTAGTTTAACTTGAACGGGATGGGCATTCTTTGCTCATCCATATTGTCCTTCTGTTGCCCAGACTTCAGGATTAATTCCTTCCTCAAGCAGAGGACAACAAATGGGTGTTCCTTCTCCTATGTTCAGGTGTATAAATGAAATGCCTAACCTTGTTTTTACTTTAACTCGTTACTTTGAATTTTGTCCTGCTTGTCTCTTTAATCACCAAGCCTTGCTTCTCATGTAAATAAGACTCTCTCTAGCTAGGAAAGCTGGACAAACTCCAACTGATCCCTTAATTTACAAGACACTAAGGGCTCCTCACCCAACCCCCTTTCGTAGAGTTGTCCAAGGTAAACAGATCCTCAGCATTTCAAAGGAGCTCAATTAACTAATAAGTTAGTAACACCAACAATGTATGAAGTTCCCAGGAATTTTCTCCAAGAGATAACAATATAAAACCTTAAGTTCATGTCCGGCATAGACCCTATATCTAATTAAAAGATTTAGAACCTTGCACCTAGTACCATTGCTCTTCTTGTAACCATTTGTCTTTTAAGTTGTTTATCACTCTGTAACCATTTTGATTCTTTTGATTCTTGCATGTTTTCACTTCTGTAGAATGATTACATTTAAGTCCCCCTCCCCTTCCTAAACCTAGGTATAAAAGTTAATCAAGCCCCTTCCTCATGGCTGAGAGAATTTTGAGCATTAGCTGTCTCTTTGGCCACCGGCTTAATAAAGGACTCCTAATTCATCTCAAAGTGTGGCGTTTCCTTAACTCGCCTAGGTACAACATAATGGCGCCCACTTTTGCTAGAATGTCTCTCCCTAACAAGGGAGTGGGGATCTCAGGCATAATTAGAAAAGCATATGAAAAGAGTAAAGTTCCCCAGTCACAATTTAGTAGCTGGGAGAAGTATCTAGTGACCGGCTGTCCTAAGACCCCTTGGATTGTGACAGATCTGAAGGACAGTTGTCCAGGACAGGAAAGTGAGACTGAGAAGGCCGCACCAGTGTCCAGGAGACAGTTAACCTCCTGGCCCTCAATGGTCAGGCATACCCAGGGCTCTGTGAGGGTGATGGCATGGGCTGGCGCTTGCCCTGGGCACCCTCAGTCCTGCTGCTGGATCATCTGTTTAGTGGCTTCTGACTTAGAGGAACTTCATCCCCTGGGGCAGTGGGCCTTCCAGTGGTTCCCTTGACATAAGGGGCATGGATGATGGGGTGGCTTATTTCTACTTGGACAATCTTTTTTAAAGTGTCCTTGTAGACCACACTGGAAGCAAGCCCTATTTGGCATTTGATTTGCCCAGCTTTTCCCTTTTGCAGAGCCTCCAAAGTTTGCTTGCCTGAGGGCCATGACTAAAGTGGTGGCCTTTTTTTTTTAATCCCATTTGTCCCATTCCGTCTGCTCCTCCTGATCTCTATTATAAAAAACCGAGCTTGCCAAGTTCAATAGGGTTTCTAAATTTTGCTCCAGGCCTAAGGTAGACTTTTGAAGTTTTTTTCTAATATCTGCAGCTGACTGAGTGATAAACTTATCCTTTAAGATTAGTTGGCCTTCAGTAGAGTCAGGTGACAGGGAGGTATGCTTCCTCAATGCCTCCCTTAGTCTCTCCAGAAAGGCTGTAGGATTTTCTTCCTTTCCCTGTGTTAAAGTGGACATCATTGAATGATTCATAGGCTTCTTCCTAGTTTTCCTTAGTCCTTCTAGCACACAAGTTAGCAAATGTCTGCTGCACAAATCTCCATCTTCTGATTCTGTGTCCCAATGAGAGTCTACACTGGGAACTGCCTGCTGGCCTTTGGGGAATTGTTCTCTTTTCTCTGCTGCAATCCTATCATTGACCTGACTGAGATACCAGAGATCACCAAACTCTCGGGCTGCAGTTATGGCGGCACTTCTCTCATTTGGGGTTAGTGTCTGACTTGGCAGTAACATTATATCTCTCCATGTCTGATCAAAGGATTGTCCTAACCCTTGTAAAACATCAATAATAGCCATCAGGGTTATCTGAGAATTTACCTAGGTCTATTTTAATTTGCTTTAAGTCTGAGAGAGAAAAAGGTACATGAACTCTGGCTGGGCCGAATTCTCTTCCTCCCACTGCTTGGAGGGGGCATAATTGGGGATATTGGCACTCTTTGGTTCATTGTTTACCCCTTTGTCTATCTCCTTTTGGACATCTAGGTTGAAGGGGGGTCCTTATTAGTTGGGGAAGGAGTCGGGGGGAAGCTGGGGTAGGGAGGTAGACTCTGAGGGCTTCCTGTAGGGCATAAATCACACTCTACATAATTGTGAGTTGTCTCTTAATGAAAAGAAAGTTTGTACATATGGCACTTCACTCCTTTTGCCTTCTTTTCTACAAAAGAGGTCTAGCTGTAAGATGGTGTTATAATTTATACATCCCTCAGGAGGCCAGGTTTCTCCACCTTGAAGAGGCTATCATGGCCAGGCGGTACTGCAGAAGATTATAAGTCACTTCTTTCTTAGCGTCTGAGTGTCAAATTGGTCCCAGTTCTCCAGAATACATCTTAGGGGTGTTTTGCCTTGGGGGAACACTTCCCATTCAAAAAAAGAACATAGGGATGCCAGCACCCCTAGTCATTTTCCGATGAGCATTAGTCCTAGAGCATCCTCTATGGTCCTAATGCTTATTCCTTTCCAGGGTGTGTAACCACCCATGGACCTCTGCTTAACAGATTAGTTATGCTCACTGATGTAGCAGTCCTGCACCCCTTTTCCCACCTTTCTTGACCACAAAGAAAGGGGTCTGGGCTGCTGGATTCTAGCAGCATGCCCAACGTTGCCTTTGTGCTCAGGGGTGAGTCCTAGAGCTGGGCTGGGTTCCTGAGTATTTCATAACAACCCAGCTGCCCCATCAAGATGCATTCTCATAAACAACCATTCTTATGCAAATTCATTTAGAGAGGGTGTAGGTGACCTTTTGAGTCAGGATATTGATAGTCTTTTTTGATTCTGTAAGTACTTTAAGTCTTGGCTGGATGCAAACAGCTCACACATTTGAGGAGACCAATTATTAGGCAATTTTTCTAACTGCTTCCAAAAGAGTTTCCTTATCAATTACTGAGTACCCATTGTTGTTTTTCCCTCAATCACCTGGGAGGAACCATCTATCGTCCTGTCCTGAAGGGAGTTCCTCCTAGGTCTGGCCGGATCTTTGTATGGTAATTAAGATTTAAATCCCCTGTTAGGAAATCTGCTGGGTTAAGGGAATTATCAGCCATTGGTGTTAAATTACCTTTTTCTAACAGAATAGCCCCATACTTTATGATTTTTGAGTTGGTAAGCTACCTTTTTGCTTTTTTGACTTAGAATAATTCTGAACTGGTGAAGTGTGCTCACAATGAGGTTTCCTCTAAAAGTTACTTTTCTACTTTCTTCTGTTAGCAAAGCAGTTGCCGCTACAGATTGAATGCATCCACGGGTTACTGGGTTAAGGATTTTTGATAGGAAAGCTATGGGTTGTCAGTGGTCTCAGTGTTTTCAGGCTATGACCTTGTTTACACTGACAACAAGGTAGTATTGGAGTGTTATAGGGAAGACCTTCAATTGTCAACTATAGGTTTTAAATTTACCCTGGCTTTTAAAGGAATAGGGCACACTGTTGTTGTTGTTTTGTTTTACTATTTCTATCTTTCTCTTTTTCTCTTTGACTCTCTCTTTCTTTCTCTCTCTGTCCTCCATCTCTCTCTCACTCCTCCATCTCTCTCTCCTCCTCTTAGCCATTACAAACTTGGGGCCCTGGCAAGGGTGGTGGGGAAAGGGTCCCACATAACTGCCCATGTCGATAACTGTATACCTAAATTGGGAGGGACACCAGGGATAAGACTCCCTGGGTTTATAGCCTACATACCTAAGGACACAGCATAGAGCTTCCTTAGATCCCTTTGGAGATACAACTTCCTAGAGGAAATGCAAGTCTGAATCATTGGTACCTAGGAGGCAGGGATCAGAGGAAGTAGATTCAGAGGTAAGGAGAATTTTGGGGCTATGCTTTCAAGAAAGTCATGGTAAGGACCCAGGAGGTATGGGTCAGAAGAAAAGGTAGGGGCGCACACATGGGTGACTGTTGAACAGAGACTTCGGACTGTGCCATGATCTCAATTGGCTAATGCCAGGAGTTCAGGACGACAGCTTTCTGCCTCTAGTTGGCCCTCGGCTTCCCCAAGAAAATTGAAAGCAGAAGCTGGTTCTAGGCAGACGAATGCTCCCAACCCAGAAGGGTTGGGGGTTGTTAGAAAGCCCTTCCCCAGACAGCCTCACACCTGAGTCTTAAGTCTGGCAGCCATGCTAATCGTTTTTAACTGGCCGACAGGTGCCCAGTATTTTCTGCCAATTCTAAGGAAGGACAGGACAGAATAGCAAGCAAAAGTGGTCCAATATTACTCACTGCTTTGGAGGTCCCTTCATGGTTGCCAAATGTTACCAGGGGTCCTTGCTCCCAGAGCTCCCAAGATGGCGGTGGGCTGCTTCCAAAATGGCAGCAGACCACTTCCAAGATGGTGGCAAGCCTCATGTTCTCCGACCTTGGGTTTTTGCCTCACGGATTCCAAGGAATGGAATCTTGAGCCATGCAGTGAGTGTTATAGCTCTATTAGAAGCCATGGGTCATAGAGGAGAACCGTGGAACCCAGTGACTAGTGTTCAGCTCAATTAGGACGTACCCAGGCTAAAGGGCACTTAGCCCTGCAGGAACAATGGCGAGCCTTTAGCCTGATCGGGAATGGCAATGGGTGCCTGGCTGGATCAGAGCACAGTGGACACCCTGCCAGATCCAGAGGGATGGAAGTCAGCGGTGGGTCTGTGACGGCAGCAAACAGCAGTGATGGACGGAGAGCGAAAGCTCAGCTTGAGCCGTAACAAACACAGACCAGAAGAGACTGCAGTTGTAAGATTTAATAGAGTGAAATCAGAGCTCCCATACAAAGGGAGGGGACCTACCAGGGGAACCCGCCCCCAATCAGAACTACTGATAAGGGTCTATGTTCAGCAGTGCACGTATTGTCTTGATAAACATCTTAAACAACAGAAAACAGGGTTCAAGAGCAGAGAACCAGTCTGACCACAAATTACCAGGGCAGGGTTTTTCCCCACCCTAGTAAGCCTGAGGGTACTGCAGGAGACCAGGGCATATCTCAGTCCTTATCTCATCTGCATAAGACAGACATTCCTAGAATGGCCATTTATAGACCTCCCCCCAGGAATGCATTCCTTTCCCAGGGTATTAATATTAATATTCCTTGCTAGGAAAATAATTTAGCGATATCTTCCCTACTTGCACTTCCATTTATAGGCTCTCTGCAAGAAGAAAAATACGGCTATTTTTGCCCAACCCCACAGGCAGTCAGACCCTATGGTTGTCTTCCCTTGTTCCCTAAAAATCACTGCCACTCTGTTCTTTTTCAAGGTGCACTGATTTCATGTTGTTCAAACACATATGTTGTACAATCAATTTGTATAGTAAACACAATTATCACACTGGTCCTGAGGTGACATACATCCTCAGCTTACGAAGATAACAGGATTAAGAGATTACAGGCATAAGAAATTATAAAAGTATTATTTGGGAACTAATAAATGTCCATATTTAAATGAAATCTTCACAATTTATGTTCCTCTGCCACAGCTCCAACCAGTCCCTCCATTCAGGGTCCCTGACTTCCCACAACAGTAACCCAAGGAGAGTAGCTGTTGCCAACTTGAATGCCGGGATTTATATCCCGATCATTGTCCCCCCTGCTGTGCTCTCAGGCAATAGAAAATTGGCTATTTCTTTACCTCCTGTTTTTGCCTAATTAGTTTTTTAGTGAGCTCTCTTTACTACCTGATTGGTCGGGTGTGAGCTAAGTTGCAAGCCCTGTGTTTAAAGGTGGATGCGATCACCTTCCCAGTTAGGCTTAGGGATTCTTAGTCGGCCTAGAAAATCCAGCTACTCCTGTCTCTCACAAGTACCTGCAGATGCTACCAACTGACTCATCCAGAACCCCAAGCTGGACTTACTGAAAAAATCTTTCCTGCCAAAGCAAACCTGTAAAGGCAGAAGAGGTGACTGCTTCCTCAAAAACACAGACAGCAACACAAGGACATAAGAATCACAAAGAATCAGGGAAATATGACACCACCCAGAGTAAACTAACAAAGCTCCAATCACTAATCCTAAAGAAATGGAGATCTATGAAATGGCTGACAAAGAATTCAGAATAATCCTCTTAAACAAGTTCAGTGAACTACAAGAAAACAGGGATAGACAACTAAACAAAATAAGGAAAATACATGGAGAAAATAAGACGTTCAACAAAGAAATAAAAACAAAAAAAGAAAACTTACAGCTGAAGAAAAATGTAATAGAGATCTTCAACAGCAGACTCAAACAAGCAGAAGAACCTATGAACCCTAAGACAAGTCATTTGAAATTATCCAATCAGAGGAAAAAGAAATAAAAAAACAAAAGAGTGAAGAAAGTCTATGAAACATATGGCTATCAACTGAACCAATATACAAATTATAGAGGTACCAGGAGAAGAGATAGAGAAAATGGTAGAAAGTCTACTTAAAGAAATAATGGCTTAAAACTTCCCAAATTTAGGGAGAGAAATGGACATCTAGATACAGGAAGCCAAAGCTTCCCAAAAAGGTTCAATTAAAAGAGGTCTATACCAGGTGAGGTTGCTCATGCCTGTAATCCCAACACTTTGGGAGGCCAAGGTGGGCAGATCATAAGGTCAGGAGTTTAAGACCAGCCTGGCCAGCAGGGTGAAACCTCATCTCTACTAAAAATACAAAAATTAACCAGGCATGGTGGCATGTACCTGTGGTCTCAGCTACTTGGGAGGCTGAGACATGAGAATCACTTGAACCCGAGAAGCAGAGGTTGTAGTGAGCTGAGATCACTCCATTGTGGTTACAGTGAGCTGAGATCACTCCATTGCACTCCAGCCTGGGTGACAGAGTGAGATTCTGTCTCAAAAAAAAAAAAAAAAAAATTATACCAACACATACTATAAATTGTCAAAAGTCGAAGAAAAAAAGTGAATTTTAAAAAATTTAGCTAGGCATGATGGTGTATGTGCCCATAGTCTTATCTACTCAGGAGAGACTGGGGCAGGAGAATTGCTTGAGCCTGGGAGATTGAGGCTGCAGTGAGCTATGATTGTGCTTTCCCATAACAGCCTTTGCATTTAACTGTAAAAATGGCAACCCTCTTCCAGGTCCCCTCTCCACAACACAGAGCTTTCTTCTTTCTCTTATTAAACTTTTGCTCCAACCTCACCCTTGGTGTCTGCACTCCTTAACTTTCTTGGTGGTGAGACAAAGGACTCCAGGTACTACCTCAGGCATATTGTGATGCATGGGCAAGACTGTAACATTTTGGTTCCTTGGCTGGGAGATATCAGAAGGGTGAGTAGGAGCAGACCTCCAAACTTTTTTTTTTTTTTTTGAGACAGAGTCTTGCTCTGTCGCCTAGGCTGGAGCGCAGTGGCACCATCTTGGCTCACTGCAAACTCTGCCTCCTGGGTTCACACCATTCTCCTGCCTCAGCCTCCCAGATAGCTGGGACTACAGGTGCCTGCCACCTCGCCCAGCTAATTTTTTGTATATCTAGTAGAGACAGGGTTTCACCGTGTTAGCCAGGATGGTCTCAAACTCCTGACCTCGTGATCCGCCTGCCTCAGCCTCCCAAAGTGCTAGGATTACAGGCATGAGCCACTGCACCCAGCCATCTCCAAACTCTTTACTTTGATTTCTGAAGCTGCTTCTCATTTTTTTTTTTTTTTTTTTTTTTTTCTGAAGACCAAACAAGACACTGGGCCCCTGCCAACCAGTTAAAAGATTTTAGAGTGGCTGTCAGCCTTACAAGACTCAGGGGACAGGTTTGCTGGAAAGTCAATCCTGCATTGCCATCAGGTGGTGGGAATGTTAGTTCTGTTCTGATCTAGTTTCCTTTCACAGAGGACCTAGCCATCGCATGGGGCTAGAAGGAGGTCCTGGGGCAACTGAAGGTTTCTGGCTGAGGCTACTCCTTGGTGTTACCTGAAGGGCCCCTAGAATAACTTCAGCTTCTGAGAGCCCGTCAATGTTGTCTACACCAGGACTTCCAGACTTTTCTATAGCATTTTCTTCCTTTCTTTTTCGTGGCTATTATGTCTCCTATCCCTTCTTTGTATGCTATGTTAAGGGAGTTTTTACAGCCTAGGGAGATAATCGTCTTGGGTAAAGTTAGCGAGTGCCTTAGTAACCAGGAATGTAACTTTAAAAATTGCTGCTTCTGTGATTTCCTTGAGATGGGGGGGATTTCAAGATTTCAGTCTAAACTTTCACCTAGTGCGGGCCTTTTTGATCCCCAGTGATAGGCATTCATAGCACTATATGGGAGGATATTCCACCCTAAGTGAATACCCTCCTCTCCATTTGGGTTTTCTAAGAGCTCAGCATTGACAAACTAATTTTCTTCTGCTGGGTGGCATACTATGGTGGTAGCCTATTAAGACCCAGACCTCTCTGGGTCTTAACCTCTGCCTAAAAATAATTTGGAGTCAGAGTTTTTACCTAACATTTCAAACCCTACAGCACCACCAAATGGGATGGGATTTTTCATGGGGAGTCTTGTCAGTTCTTTGCCCAAAATCTCTAGTTCCCCAATTCCTTTCCTTGTTATATCCCTCTCTCAGTGCTCAGGCCCCATGCCCTATTTGTAGACAGTAAAACTCCCCTTTCAACAGGTGGGAGGAAGCCATCCTGGCAAGACAGATTTTAGCCTCAGTGCTATCCCCATCAGATATTCTTACATTCTTTTGAGGCATCTGTTCTGCATCCAGCTATGTTGGCATCCAAGAAAAAAATGGATCTTATGTTTAAGTCAATTGGTCCCATTCTCTAGGAATTCATTACTTTGCCTGGGCAGTAATAAGAAGATATAAAGGTAGGGTTAAACCATTCACTCCATTAAAGGGTCTTGCCCAAATTCAACTACTGCATAATCTCTCCTGGGCCCCTGGGGTACTTCTGGAAGCCTTATAAGCCAAGTGGGTCTAAGAAACCAGCAGGGTGGAGAGCTAGGGCCTCACCCAGATAAACATGACTATTCTTGCTGACTAGCTTCTCCAGATCCATTGGTGAAGGTCATGCTTGCATCCATGGGTGGCACCTAGGATGTTCACTGGGACCCAGAGGAGATGGGAGGAAAGAGAAGGGAGATACCCCTTCTATCTTTCTCTCCACACTGGGTCACTCTGAAAGGAGGAGGGAGACTAAGGGACACATTCTCCCCTCTCTTTCCAGATGGGTAACAACCCATCTTTAGCCTGCGCTTCCCTTGAGTACAGCCTGGATCAGTGAAATTCCTCTGACCCTCAGACTCTAAAAATAATGCCTCATATTCTTTTGTACTTGGCATGGCCATTTCACCAAGTGCAGAACTGGGGGAGGCCTGCTCTCTTCAGGAAAGTGCCTTTTTTTTTTTTTTTGAACCAGAGTCTCGCTCTGTCACCTAGGCTGGAGTGCAATGGTGCAATCTCAGCTCACAGCAACCTCTGCCTCCTGGGTTCAAGTGATTCTCCTGCCTCAGCCTCCCGAATAGCTGGGATTACTGGTGCTGCTGCCATGCCCAGTGAATTTTTGTATTTTTGTAGAGACAGGGTTTCACCCTGCTGGGCAGGCTGGTCTTGAAATCCTGACCTCAGGTGATCTGCCCACCTTGGTCTCCCAAAGTGCTGGGATTACTGGCATGAGCCACAGCACCTGGCTGCTCATTTCAACACTATCCAGCAACTAGATCTTTTCTGCAGGCAGGAGGGCAAATAGTCTGAGGTCCTCTATGTGCAAGTCTTCTTTGCCTTGAGAGACAACCCAAATCTTTGTCAGCACTGCAAAATTGACCCTCCTCTTTTAGCAGTCATATCAGACAAGCATGCAGGAGATAATTCCCCAAAGTCAAAGAAACAATCCCCTGGGGGAACCCTTAAACACAACTTCCGGATGCCCTGGCCCTTCTTCCCCACCCCATTCACATCATCAGCTCCTCCAGTTCTACCACCCAAACCCCAGATTTTTTTTTTTTTTGAGACAGAGTCTTGCTCTGTCGTCCAGGCTGGAATGCAGTGGCACCATCTCAGCTCACTGCAAGCTCCGCCTCCTGGGTTCACGCCATTCTCCTTCATCAGTCTCCTGAGTAGCTGGGACGACAGATGCCCACCACCATGCCAGGCTAATTTTTTGTATTTTTAGTAGAGACAGGGTTTCACCGTGTTAGCCAGGATGGTCTCAATCTCCTGATATCGTGATATGCCTGTCTCGGCCTCCCAAAGTGCTGGGATTACAGGCATAAGCCACAGTGCCCAGCCCCAAACCCCCAGACTTTTCTATGCTATTTTTCCTTCCTTTTTTCATGGTTTGAAATGGCTCTGCTCTCTTTATGATATCCCTCCAAACTGGGAAAAGTTAATTTCTCAAACCTTAAACCTTAAAATTCTTGGCTTAGAATTGACTGGGGGGGAGGGCACTCAGAAACCTGCCATGCCATTCCAAAAAGGTAAAAGGTTTGTTTTGTTTTGTTTTGTTTTTTTACCAGTTTAGCTTTTGGCTTCTCTCTCCCTGTGCAAACCAGTAAAAGGAATAATAAGGATCACTGTTTATATTCTCTGTAAAGCTTTGATTAATGAAAAAGGATTTATGAGGTTGGTCTTAAGCTGTTGCCAATCTGGTGTGCTTTGCATGTCTTTCTGTACGGTTCTGTCAGAAAGAGGGGTACCTTAGGATGGAATGTGGGTCTAGAGCTCCATAAGCCCGCTGTTCAAGCCAGCCTGGTAAACTGCTCAGTAACAAACTTTGCTGTAGGCCTCCATCTTGTTTTACATCCTTGGAAATGTGACCTGTAACCATGTGGCAATACTTTGTTTTTAATCTCCACCATTTTACAACGATGGCCCGAGTTCAATTCTGGCTTGGAGAATGAGTACCTTTGGGTTAATGTCTGTATGACTTTTGCCATTTGCTGATTCTCTTCCCCTCCATGAACAACTTCTAGCTTCCCTTCTTAAATCTTCCTTTCTCTGAGTTGCCTTTAAAAGTTCTAGATTTTGTAAAAGTGTGGCCACCCAGTAGGTTCACCTTGCCCACTGCCTCAAAAGAGCTGATTTATTGGGATGGGGGAATTGAAATGAAGAAGGGTTGATTCATGTGGGGCTGGCTGTGTGGGAGACCACAGTTTTGTTATTGCTCTGGTCAGTCTCCCTAAGCATTCGGGGAGCAGAGTTTTTGAGGCGGCTTTGTGGGTGGGGAAGGCCAGTGAGCCGGGAATGCTGATTGTTTAGGTTAGAGATGAAATCACAGGGAGTCGAGGCTGTCCTCTTGTGCTGAGTCCGTTCCTGGTAAGGGGCCACAAGATCAGATGAGCCAGTTTATGAGCCAGTTTATCAGTCTAATCCATCCAGCTGATCCATCAGGTGCAGGGTCTGCAAAATATCTCTTAGATATTAGAAGCAGTTTAGGGAGGGCTAGAATCTTGTGGCCTCCAGCTGCATGATTCCTAAACCATAGTTCCTAATCTTGTGGTTGGTTTCTTGGTCTGACAAAGGCAGTCTGGTCCCCAGGAAAGGAGGTTTGTTTTGGGAAAGGGCTGTTATCATCTTCGTTTTGGACTATAAACTATAAGTTCCTCCCAGAGTTGGTTCAGACTATGCCCAGGAATGAATAAGGGCAGCTTGGAGGCCAGAGGCAACATGGAGTTGGTTGGGTCAGGTCTCTTTCACTGTCTCAGTTACAGTTTCACAATGGCGGTTTCAAAAGCTGCTTACCACCCCTTTGAAAATACCTTGTACACTCATGGTTAAATCATAACCTTAATTGAGGCTTGTTGGTTTCACCTGTGAGGTTACTTTTGGTAAAGTTCAAATGCCAGAAATCTTAACCACGCAGTGTGGCTAAAGTCAGGTAACAAGGGATTTTAAAGGATTTTCTTAAAGAGTCCTCAGCTTAATTAAAAGTGGATATCCAAGTTATAGGTATATTTAAAAGGCCTTTATGTTTTTCTCTTCTTGGCTCTTGTTTTTCTAGAAGAGGTTTTTAATCAGTCACCTACATTCTTCTTTTCCATTTTGTCTTGCCACTCTTAATGCATGCATGAGAGGCCCCAAGATAACTTCTGATGGCCTGGGACTCCTTGGAAAAAACAAAAAAGGCTCCATGGATTCCATTTTGGGAGAAACCTCTGTTTTCCTCATGGAACCCCAGGAATTAGAGGCAGATAGATCCCTCTCAAAATCTGTTTTTGTCTTCCCCAGAAACTGCATGCTTTTGATATAGGAGTTAAGAAGAATTCACATAGGCAGATAGTAAGGGTATGGGAGTCCTCAGTAAGGCTTTTCTCTTCAATGAAATCAGCCCCAAATCATTTTCTAACAAAGAACAGCCTGTAAAGTCAAGCTGCAGACATACAGACAAGCAAGCTGGGAGCTTGCACAGGTGAATGTCGGCAGGAACTACAAACCAGACATGTTCAAGAGGGTGGTTCCATCTTCCCTTCTCTTTGTCAGCCATGTACCTAGTAAGGAGTAGACAAGATGGTACCAATCAACTAGAAAGCCCATTTGCGTAAGATTAGGGTAGGGCAGCCAGCCTTCCCTGCATGCTATGTAAATGTCATACCTGATCAAACCAATCTGTGAGCCCTATGTAAATCAGTCACCGCCTTCTCCAGCCTGCCTATAAAATCTGCTGCGGTCTGCCACCTACCCACTTTTTTCAGATGTCTCTCTCTCTCTCTCTGTCTCTTTCAAGGAGCTGCTCTCCTCTCTCCTTTCTTCTATTAAGCTTTCCACTCTCTAACCCACCCACATGGGCCTGTGTCCTGAATTCTTTCTTGGCATGAGACAACCAACCTCAGGGTGTATATCCCAGACAATGTAGCCATTTCACTCTCCTACCCCTGCTCTTAAAGGGCCCCACTTGGAGGGCAATAATCCAATTAGAAGATTGGCAAATGAAAAATCTTATAATGACTAGATCCTCTTCTGTTTGTCTGTGTAGCTATATATGTGTTGTGTATGATATATAAAAAGAGTTCTGATTGGCTTAAAAAAATAAGCACTTAATTATTTTTTAAAGAAAAAAGTTGTCTTTTAGTTCATGTGACTTTAAGAAATAAAAATAGTTTTAAAGATAATTGGTATAAATAAATGTCATCAAAATGTAAATAGGTGGTCTAAGTCATGCAAGTCAGATACTAGGTTTGCTAAATGTTTCAAGGTCGTAAACTGCCTGCTTTACAACTAGATAAGGCCTAGGGACATACAAAATTAACCACTCTCCTAACTATGCTGTAAAAAGTCAGACTTTATCTGCACCTAGTACATAATTAAAACAACTTACTAAGTTTTAAAGTTAAAAATTGCTAAGAGTTACCATTATAACATGTAAATGAGACTACTGAAAATAGATTTACACGCAAGGTGTGTAAGGACAGTAAAATGTTTTGTGGTAAAAGATATAAAAAGGCATGGAAATGTAAATCTTGCCTAAGGATAAAGGATTGTTTTGAAACCAACATAAGGGTAAACTCTTGCTTTCTCTCCCTTGTATAAGATTGTCATGTAATAGTGAAGAATAATGAAAGATTTTCATTTGCCTGGTGGATAGACTGCCAAGAAGAGGAAAGAAGACAGGAGACAAACTGTTTGGAAAGCTAAGTCTTCCCTCTTAATGAGGAAAGATTTTTGTCTTGTTTTAAAATTTTTGAGTCATCATTTAGGCAAAGTAAATAACTTATGGTAACCTGGAACTGTATTTCATAATATCAAGTGTTCTAAACCTCTAACATTTGACAGGATTTTCAAAATCAAACTTCAGTTTCAAAATTGTCTTTCCTGACCCCCTAGCTTTTCGATGCTACAGAGGGCCCCGAAGCATCCAGAAGAGAGGTAAACAGGATTATTTAACATATTTAGGTACGTGGAATTGCCAAAATGATGTTTAATGTTCTTCAGGTTATATTTTAGTGAATAATATTGATATGTGTTCCAAAATTGTATGGGATGTCTAAAATTCCAATGTCTGAATACATGTTATCAATCAAAATTAAGGTTATGTTAAACCATTGTCAACCACAGAAATAACCAAATTTGTCAATCGTGTTTTTAACTGTAACTACCCTAGAAATTTTGTCATTCACAGACAACTGTCGTCTTGTTTAACCTTCTTCAAAAGACAGCTTATAATCAGCTATAAGACTTTAACAGGTGCTCTCACATGCAGGTTTCTGATAACTTTGGAAATCGTGACATGGGAGTAAAGACATACATACTACCAGTTTCGATTCTTTAATGGCTGGTAGTTTAATCAGATATTCTATGTCTTCTTGAATCAATTATGGTATTTTCAATTTTGCAGAAAATTATTTAATTTATCCAACTCTTCAAACATATTAGCATAAAGTTGTGCCTAGTATTCTCATATAAATTTTTCTATATTATCTGTACATGTGCCCTTTTATTCCTAATATTACGTCCTTTTTTTCTTGAAGTCTTATTACTTTTCATTGAGATAAATTTACATATAATTAAAGTGCAAAAACTTTAAGTGTACAGCTTGATAAATTTTTACATATGTGTGTGTATATATATATCTGTTTAACTGCCAACAAAATCAAAATATAGAACATTTCCAATATCCCTAGAAGGCACCTTTGTGGCCTCTAAGTCAATAACCCCAAAATGTCTATATAAGTAAGTTTGCTTGAATTTCATGTAAATAAAATGCTACAGTATGTACTCTTTTCTTCCTTTAATCTGTAAGATTAATTTTTGTTGTATATATCAGTAGTACATTTGTTTTGTAGGGCTTTTTGAAAATTAAGTATTCCATTATTTGATTTGACCATTCAATTTCATTTTTATTTTTTATTTTTATTTTTTTGAGACTGTCTCATCTCACTCTGTCGCCCAGACTGGAGTGCATTGGCACAATCTCACTTCACTGCAACCTCTACCTCCCAGCTTCAAGCAATTCTCACGCCTCAGCCAGGCTGGTCTCAAACTCCTGGCCTCAAGTGATCTGCCTGTTTGACCTCCCAAAGTGCTGGGATTACAGGGTGTGAGCCACGGCACCCAGCCTGACAATTCAATTTCATCTGTCTCAACTGGGCTTTGTGACCCAGGTATTGTCCTTGGCTAAGAGTTCCAGAATGCTGTTTTGTTTTCACAATTCTGAAAAACAGTTTCAGGAACAACATTCAGGCTGTTTCCCTAAACAAAAACAAAAGATAAGTGCAACAGAAAAAAGAAGAGTGTGTCACCAGAAGGAAAATGAGGTTGTCTGATTTGTAAAAGGAAATATCTACAGCTGGAAATAAATGGCAAAGTTGTCCAGCCAGGTAGGTTCCCAAAAGTATTTTAATTTTGTTAATGATTATGTCTGGGGGTTACTTTGGTACTTTTCTTACAAGCAAACTTTGTGGCCATAGGCCTCTCCATTTTAAAAAGAATAATTAAATTCTCTACAAAATTACTTTCATTCTCCTTTGCTGAGGGCTTTAGAATCTTCCAGTCCTGTGGAGTTGCTCAGTTTCTTCCCTGGATCCCGTTTTCAAAAACAGACAGAAGGGCAACCCACTCGGGTCCCCTTCCACACTGTGGAAGCTTTGTTCTTTTGCTCTTCACGATAAATCTTGCTGCTGCTCACTTAAAAAAAAAAAAAAAAAAAAAAAAGACAGAAAACAGGCCACTGATTGCCTCAGGATTAGGAATGCAGAAGGGAGGATCACAATGGAGCAAGAGTAATATTTTAGGGGTGATGGATATGTTCATTTATCTTGGCTGAAGCGATGGGTTCATGGGTATATAGATATGTCAAAACTTATCAAACTGTACACATTAAATATGTAAAGTTTATTATATGTCAATTCCACCTCAAAAAAGCTGTTAAAAATGGAATGGATACAATATGTATAAAATACATGCAGGTTATAACAAATCATGAAACAACAGAACACTCCCTGTATCCATCACCCAGCTTTTTAAAGTAAATGTTTACTATTTTTTTAAAAAATCGTTTTTTTTCTGTGTTCCCTAGCCACCCTAAAGCTCAGGCTTTTTTCTTTTCTTTTCTTTTTTTTTAAAGAGAGAGAGTCTCACTATGTTGCCCAGACAGGATTTGAATTCCTGGGCTCGAGGTATGCTTCTGTCTTAGCTCCTCAGTAGCTGAGACCATGGGCACCCACCACTGTGCCCAGATTCGGGCTTTCTTGTAAAAAGCAGATGGATGCTTGAAACTATTTTCTGAATCCCTTTGGCTCCCAAATGTGAATATTCTGGGGAATATTTTTATCCAAATTAGCTGAGTAATCGAGTAGTTAGGCACATTTTGAAGACCGAGTCTTGTCCTTTAAAAGAAGGGCAGCCCACAAACTGACTTCCTTGAGGCAAAAATTGTTTTAAAAGGGGGAGTACAGCCCAAAACAGTGATTTCAAAATAGCAACAAAAAGAGTCAAACTCTGTAAAATATTTAAAGAGATTTATTCTGAGCCAAATATGAGTGACCATGTCCTGTGACACAGCCCTCAGGAAATCCTGAGAACATGTACCCAAGGTGGTCAGGGTGCAGCTTAGTTTTCTACATTTTAGGGAGACATGAGGCTTCAATCAAATACATTTAAGAAATACATTGGTTCGGTCCAGAAAGGCAGGACAACTCGATGCGAGGCAGGGAGCTTCCAGGTTATAGGTAGGTTTTAAATTTTTCTGGTTGACAATTGGTTGAGTTTATCTAAAGACCTGGGATCAATAGAAAGGAAATGTCTGGGTTGCAATAAGAGTTGTGAAGACTGAAGTTTTATTATGCAGATGAAGCCTCCAAGTAGCAGGCTTCAGAGAGAATAGATTGTAAATGTACTTAAGGTCTGCGTTGATGTTAATGCCGGAGAGGTATAATGAGGCATCTCTCACCCCCACTTCCCCTCATGGCCTGAAACAATCTCTCAGGTTAAATTTTAAAAGCGCCCTGGCCAAGGAGAAAGTCCATTCAGATGGTTAGGGGCCTTGGAACATTATTTTTGGTTTACAAAAATGTTGAGTTGTGAACACTGAGAGCCTCTGCCCAGAACGTAAAAGAGAGAATTCTTGCTGACTGTGGCCGGGCATGCGTGTCCTTTCACTTTCTTTTTTTTTAAAAAAAAAAAAACCAAAAAAACAGGGTTTGGGCGGGAGAAGTAAGGGGGATGTGTTATGATAAAGGGGCCTTGGCAGCAGTCTTCTGGTGTGGTTTGACCAGGCTCCACCCATGAATTCTGTTTTCTTTTAGAGGTCACTGGAGAGCCCGGTGGGGTGTAAGTACACTGTGCTTAAAGAACTCTAGCAGGAAGCTAGCAGTTGTCTCCAAACCCAGCAGAGACGGGGAAACGGGAATCGATTAGGAATAAAGGATTATAATCCACTTTCCTTCTGAGGAAAAGCTGGGAACCTTCTCATTTTGCCTCATGAAAACTAAGCTGAATCGACTGCTGCCAAACATCTATTAATTAGGCAAAATTGGCCTCTTGCCCATGATTTGACTTTCCAGCACAGCCAGTTCTTTTTCTCCTCTGCAGCTGATTGGCTCTGGAGTGTGGCCAGAAGCCTCTCTCCTGCAATTAAAGGAGTCGGGTCTCTAACTGTTGATCTGTTTGTTTTTTTCCTTTCTGAGCAATGGAGCTTACCATCTTTATCCTGAGACTGGCTATCTACATCCTGGCATTTCCCATGTACCTGCTGAACTTTCTGGGCTTGTGGAGCTGGATATGCAAAAAATGGTTCCCCTACTTCTTGGTGAGGTTCACTGTGATGTACAACGAACAGATGGCAAGCAAGAAGCAGGAGCTCTTCAGCAATCTGCAGGAGTTTGCAGGCCCCTCCGGGAAGCTCTCCCTGCTGGAAGTGGGCTGTGGCACGGGGGCCAACTTCAGGTTCTACCCACCTGGGTGCAGGGTGACCTGTATTGACCCCAACCCCAACTTTGAGAAGTTTTTGATCAAGAGCATTGCAGAGAACCGACACCTGCAGTTTGAGCGCTTTGTGGTAGCTGCCGGGGAGAACATGCACCAGGTGGCCGATGGCTCTGTGGATGTGGTGGTCTGCACCCTGGTGCTGTGCTCTGTGAAGAACCAAGAGCAGATTCTCCGTGAGGTGTGCAGAGTGCTGAGACCGGTGAGTGAAAGGGTGTGAGGAGAACTGGTTAGTAGCAGCTATTATCATAGAGGGCAGGCCTGTCAATTGCAGGTGGCTGAAACATTTTAACATAAAAAGTAAACTACTAGAAAAGACTGTAGAATTTTTTTAAAATCTTAGCGTGGGAGAGAAGCTATAAAGAGAAAGATTGATAAATCTGAATATAAAAACTTAAAACTGCTATAAAGAAAAAACCTCCTGGCCGGGCACAGTGGTTCACGTCTGTAATCCCAGCATTTTGGGAGGCCGAGACAGGCGGATCGCTTGAGGTCAGGAGTTCGAGACCAGACTGGCCAATATGGTGAAACCCCATCTCTATTAAAAATACAAAAATTAGCCAGGCATGGTGGCAGGTGCCTGTAGGCAGGAGAATCGCTTGAACCTGGTAGGGCAGAGGTTGCAGTGAGCCAAGATTGCGCCACAGCGCTCCAGCCTAGGCAACAGAGTGAGACTCCATCTCAAAAAAAAAAAAAGAAAAAGCTCCCAAAAACAAAGTTAAAGTACAAAACAAGCTTGGAAAAAATATTTGCCAGGGATGATAGACAAAGGGTTAACTTCCCTCACGTTAAAAGACATTACGTGTCAATAAGATCAATATTTTTTCAATAAGAAAAACAAAAGGGAAAATGGGCAAATAATAGGAACAGAAATATAAACCAATTATAGGACAAAAATGCTCAAACTTAAAGAGTTAATTAAAGGAAGATACTAATTTTACCTATTATACTGTTAGAGACTTATTTTAAGGTCAGTATAGGGTTGGGGTGGGTTTAGGGGACTGGACACCACCATACACATTAGAAGAGGTACACTGGTTGATATCTGATAATATCAAAATTTAAAGCACACATACTCTTTTTATCTACATGCAAAAACTTATCCCACATACAAAAACTTGTCCATACACAAGAATATTAAGCAGCATTTGTAATAGCACAAACTGGAAATAACTGAAATGTCTATCAATAGGATGCTATGTAAGTGAGTTGTCATATTGTATAAAGGAACACTGTGCAGCTGTCAGAAAGAACAAGAAGAGTTACCTGTGCTGATACTTAAAAATCTCCAAGGGATAATGTTTAATGAAAACAAAAAGCAATCAAGCCACAGAATGTTAGGTAGAGCATAGGCCCACCACGTGCCCACTGTGTGAGGCGGGGAGAGGACATACATGTATGTCTATAAGTTAATGGGAATGATAGACAAGTAACTATTAACAGTGGTTACCTTTTGGGAATGGGATTGGATTCAGGGAAAGAATTACTTTTCATTTTAAACCTTTCCCTAAAATCTGTAATTCTTTATACCTGTCTGTAGTTTTCACATATTACCCTTATTATTTTTAGCTAGTTTAAAATCGCTTTATATTCTGAACAAAGTTGAAGATATGGATATCTTAACATTTGAATTTACTCTTCTGGGGGAAAGGCATGTTTTGTAATCCCCAGTTTTTATTTTTTGTTGAGACAGGGTTTCCCTCTGTCACCCAGGCTGGAGTGCAGTGGCATGATCACGGCTCACTGCAGCATTGACCTGCTGGACTCAAGCAATCTTTCCATCTCAGCCTCCCCACCCTCCCAGGGAGGGGAGGTGGGGTACAGGGAGGGGAGGAGGGTAGCTGGGACTACAGGCATGCACCACCACACCCAGCTAGTTTTTGTATTTTTGTAGAGATGAGGTTTCGCCATGTTGCCCAGGCTGGTCTCAAACTCCTGGGCTCAAGTGGTCTGCCCACTTTGGCCTCTCAAAGTGTTGGGATTACAGATGTGAGCCACCACGCCCAACCCTCAGTTTTATTTTCTAATAGAGGAAGTTCCTCAGGAAGAAAAGAATTTGGAGATCGGGTTTAGGGACAATCATACAATCCTGTCTTGGGCTCAATATCAGAGTAGTAAATAAAAAAGGACTGATTGTTATACCCAAATGCTGGGTTCTTATATGCTAAGACTGGGCACCAACTGGCACATTAGTAGATGTTTGGCTTACAGTATTACTAATCTCCCATCACTGCTGCAAGGCAGGTAATTATTATCTCAGTTTGCCAGTGCCAAAAATCGATTGAACTCTTAAAGGTATCACATTCGTGATAGTCTTCCTTAGCTCCTGCCAAGCACCCACTCTCTGCTGGATATAACAAGGGAACTTTATTACATTTTCATTTAACCCTCTCAACAGTCCTCTAAAGTACATATCTTCATGTTAGGACAAAGAAACAGACTCAGAGAGATTAAGGAATTTGCCCAAAGTTACACAGCTAGTAGACACGGCTCTCTTTAATGCAAATGCAAATATTCCTTTTTTTTTTTTTTTGAAACAGAGTCTTGCTCTGTCACCCAGGCTGGTGTACAGTGGCATGATCTTGGCTAACTGCAGTCTCCACCTGCTGGGTTCAAGTGACTCTCCATGCCTCAGCCTCCCGAGTAGCTGGGTTTACAGGCACATGTCACCACGCTTGGCCAACTTTTATATTTTTAGTAGGGATGGGGTTTCACCATGTTGGCCGGGCTGGTGTCCACCTTCTGGCCTCAAGTGATCCACCCACCTTGGCCTCCCAAAGTGGTGGGATTACAGGTGTGAGCCACCACGCCCAGCCAAATGCAAATGCAAATATTCTTACCACTGTACCACAGTGCTTGTTATTGGGGTTTTCATCTTTCTGATTTCAACATTTCTATCACTTTTGCTGGCTCTTCTTCCTCTACCCATCTCCTACCACTGGGGTTCCTTTCTTGGTGACGCAGGATTTTTGCTCCTTAGCTCAGCTAGGTCCAGGTTCTTGTTTCACAATCAGGAAGAAATAGGCACGTGAACATGGAAGAGTGAGTGGAGTAGAATTTATCAAGCAAAACAGAAAGCTCTCAGCAAAAAGAGGGGTCCTGAAAACAGGTTGCTGGTTGCCCCCTTCGCAACTGAAAAGCTGATGGAGCTGGGTTCCCTGTCTGTAAAGGCATGAATTCCAGGTGGCTCCACCCCATTCCCCCGGCGTGCATGTGGGCCCTTAGTGCGCTGCAGGCACGTTTAGGCAAGCCCCTGTGCAAGTTCCCTTATCTGCACAAAACATCTCATGTAAGCATTTGTGGGACTGGTCAGAAGTTCTTCCAGGACCCTTCCCTACTGTCTGCCTAAAGCAAGCTGGCTAACTCCTTTCATTGGTTCATTTCACTTATACACACTCCCCAGCAATCTCATATACCTCCACAGTTCTCAAATACCAGATATACACAGATGATTTCCAAATCTAAACATCTATCCCAGGTCTCTCTTCTGACCCCAAACCTGCATATCCAGCCGTCTACTCAACAGTCTCCTGGAAAGCTCAGAGGCATCTCTTAACATATGTAAACCAGAGGGCAACACTGACCTCCCCAAACCTGCCTCTCCTCCTTTATGCTGCCCTATCCTATGAAAATTTTTTTAAAAATCAGGGCCGGGCACGGTGGCTCATGCCTGTAATCCCAGCACTTTGGGAGCCCTAGACAGCAGGATCACTTGAGCTCAGGAGTTCGAGACCAGCCTGGGCAATGCGGCGAAACTCTGTCTCTATTTAAAAAAAAAAAAAAAAAATTAGCTGGGTGTAGTGGTGTGCACCTGTTGTCCCAGCTGCTTGGGGGGCTGAGGCAGGAGGATTTCTTGAGCCCAGGAGGCAGAGGTTGCAGTGAGCTGAGACTGTGCCACTGCATTCCATCCTGGGTGACAGAGCCAGGCCCTGTCTCGAGAAATAATAAATGAATAAATAAATCAGGAAATTCCAATTTTTCTATTCCTAACATAGGTCTTACACTTACTCATATAATTTGGGGGAACTCCATCACTAAACTGAATTCTCTCTCTAAACTCTGCCTGAGGAGTCAAGACTAGGATAGCTAGAGGAGGCCAAGAAGAGTGGTGCAGTTACCACGATTTTGTGAGGTGACTGTCTGGTCCCTTGCTCCCTACTCCCCTCAGAGGTAGATAGGTAGAAAACTTCTGAAGATGCCCCCGCCCATAACATGTAATAACATCTATTGTGCCTGTACTTGACCAACATTTATAAAACTCCTCAATGAAAGCAGCAGTTGCTAATTCCCACAAGCAGTCATTTACATTTAGCATCCACTGACTGAATAAAATACCTAATGACAAAATGTTACCTTGAATTCACTAATGACTTTAGATGAATCAGAATTTTCATTAATCATATCACATACATATTTGTGAAGATGGCACAAAAATTAAAAACATGGTTATTCAGTCTCAAGGGTGTGCTTAGTGTGGAGTGACTCTCCTGCTCAGAACTCTACGGTTCTCTCACAGGTTTGCAAGGCAGTGCCAGAGAACAATTTTCAAAAAATAAATTAAAAAAGCAGAAATGAAAAAATCCTTGAAATGTTTTTTTCTTTCTTTCTTTCTCAGGGAGGGGCCTTTTATTTCATGGAGCATGTGGCAGCTGAGCGTTCGACTTGGAATTCCTTCTGGCAACAAGTCCTTGATCCTGCCTGGCACCTTCTGTTTGATGGGTGCAACCTGACCAGAGAGAGCTGGAAGGCCCTGGAGCGGGCCAGCTTCTCTAAGCTGAAGCTGCAGCACATCCAGGCCCCACTGTCCTGGGAATTGGTGCGCCCTCATATCTATGGATATGCTGTGAAATAGTGTGAGCTGGCAGTTAAGAACTGAATGGCCCAAAGAATTTAAAGCTTCAGTTTTACATTTAAAATGATAAGTGGGAGAAGAGAAACCTTTTTTTTTGGGGGGGGGGGCAGTTTTTTTGGTTTGTTGTTTTTTTTTTTTTTTTTTGGCGGGAAGAAAGAGTTTTGCTCTTGTTGCCCAGGCTGGAGTGTGATGGCGTGATCTCCGCTCACTGCAACCTCCGCCTCCCGTGTTTAAGCGATTCTCCTGCCTCAGCCTCCCTAGTAGCTGGGATTATAGGTGCCCACCACCATGCCCAGCTAATTTGTATTTTTAGTTGAGACAGGGTTTCACTACGTTGGCCAGGATGGTCTTGAACTCCTGATCTCAGGCAATCCACCTCAGCCTCCCAAAGTGCTGGGATGACAGGCGTGAGCAACCGCACCCAGCTCAAGGTTTTTTTGTTTTTTGTTTTGTTTTGAGACGGAGTTTTCGCTCTTGTTGTCCAGGCTGGAGTGCAATGCTGTGATCTCGGCTTACCACAACCTCCACCTCCGGGGTTCAAGCAATTCACCTGCCTCAGCCTCCTGAGTAGCTGGTATTACAGGCATGCATCACTACACCGGCTAATTTTGTACTTTTAGTAGAGACGGGGTTTCCCCATGTTGGTCAGTCTGGTCTCAAACTCCTGACCTCAGGTGATCTGCCTGCCTCAGCCTCCCAAAGTGCTGTGATTACAGCCGTGAGCCACCATGCCCGGCCTGAAACCTTTTTTAGGTAAAGTTGAAGTCCGTCCTTAAAAGTTTCTGTTATATCCTATTTAGCCATTTTCTATTGACTCCCAAAGAATTCACATCAAAAAAAAACAGCTTTGAACTCCCCCTTCAAAGGAAACAGTCGACTTTCATAATTAGCATCTACCATTATCCCCAAATCTTCTTTTATTCATTGACTTGAAATTTTTTCCAATTGCTTTTTTTTTTTTTTTTTTTTAAGGTTAAGAGCAGAGGTTTACTAGGCAAAAGAAAGAGAGTAGCTCTCTGCTGCAGAGAGGGGTCCTGGAGAAATGGGTTACCCCAGTTGTCTTATTTAAATGGTTACCCATCAGATTTTCATTTCATCTTCTCTTTGAGAGCTTGGTGTTAAGAAGCACTTAAATCACTCAAAAGAAGACTTTAAAAAGGAAGCAGTGAAAAGGTCTTAATAATTTATTGATTGAATTAAGAAATACTAGCTAATTAAGAATCCGAGTCTAAACAGCACAGATTTTTTCTTTTTGCTTTTAAATTGTGTTTTAAAAATAGAGACAGGGGGCTGGGCGTGGTGGCTCACGCCTGTAATCCTAGCACTTTGGGAGGCCGAGGCGGGCGGATCATGAGTTCAGGAGTTCAAGACCAGCCTGGCCAACATGGCAAAACCCTACTAAAGACACACACACAAAAAAAATTAGCCAGGCGTGGTGGTGGGTGCCTGTAATCCCAGGTACTTGGAAGGCTGAGGCAGGAGAATCTCTTGAACTCAGAAGGCGGAGGTTGCAGTGAACCGAGATCATGCCATTGTACTCTAGCCTGGGCGACAAGAGCAAGACTCCATCTCAAAAAAAAAAAAAAGAAGTAGAGACAGGGTCTCACTGTGTCGCCTAGGCTGGTCTTGAACTCCTGGGCTCAAGTGATTTTCCCACCTTGACCTCCTAAATTGCTGGGATTACAGGCGTGAGACAGTGCACCTGGCCAAAATAGCTCAAGTTTCTGAAAAACAAATCTCAGTCTATTTGTTATTCTTAGCATCACTGGTCTGGCTTTCAGAATTAACACACAAGGTTGCCACACCTAGTTCTGCCCAGCTTTATGTCTTTTATTCCAGTATTCCACCAAAGTTTGTTTTCCTGCATTCCAGTTCTCAAGTCTTAAGATAAAGATTGTACTTGACAGTTTAGTATATCCATAAAACTATTTGAGGTGGTTAAAATTCTTGGGTTCATCTTCCTTATTACATTTTCCTTAATACTTTGCTGAATATTGTAGATTGTAGGCAATGAAAAAGTCCACTAAATTAGGAAAACTTTGAATAATTAGGTATCCTAGGTAAGAGCCCCTAAACATCAAGCAGTCTGTGAGTCTGTAAAGAAATAAATATTTTTTGGATTATTCTTATCTAATTCCACCCCTGTTGGAAGATGATTTCTTTGTTCTTTGCAACTATGGAAGCTGTGAAAATCATCACAAGTGCCTCTGAAAGTGAGTGTTAGGTTGGTTAGAGGGTTTAATATTTTCTGCAATGGTTTGTAGGAATTTTAATAAATGTAGTCTATTTTCTGAGATGATTTTGTAAAAGTACTATTTTAAATATCAAATCAACCAATAAATTCACATTTGTGTTAAGAACAGAAATATGGTTTATATCTTTGCTGGCTTGGTTTCCTTTTTCTTAATGTCTCTAGGAGGCTTATTCCTTCATTGTGGAAATTTTAGCTGTTTAAACATGTAAATTTTTCTTTCTACAGCCAGGTAACTATAAACACAGCTAATAGATTTTACACAAAGCAATCCTAAAAGTATCAGAATGGGCTTTGAAAAGTTCAAGTCCAGCATGTGATCATGTTTGGCTACTTTAAAAAAGCAAAAAAGGTCAAGTCTAACGATCCCATTTGTGAAACCCACAGAGCAGAAAGAAAGGAAGCTTTTACTATTTTAACTATCTCTTGAACGTGAAAAGTTATTGATGCAGTGAGGTCGAATGCACACCTACTTCTTCCTAAGCTCTGGAACATGAATCTCCTTCCTCTGTCATCTCCCCGGAATAGGAACCCCCTTAATCCACCCATCTCACTATTGGTCAGTCTAGTGATTGAGAACTAGGAAAAGCCACAGGTTGAAATGGTGAAATGTCATTACACTGAAAGATAATACCAAAGTACTAAGTCCTAGGCACAGTCTTGTCAATTCCCTCTTGTTTAAGTGGTGTGGCAAATATTATCATCACTTTTCAGAGAAAACTGAGGTGTAGAGAAATAAATAAATGAAGTTTTTTATAGTCATTTCACAAGTCACTTAGCAAGTCTTAGAAGCCCTGACTCCCCAAACCACAAAATCTCCTTTGATAATCATTGCTGCCCTAACACCTTTTACTGCTTTCCTCCTTGAGCCCAGAGAACACATATTTATAATCATTTTAAGAGCCTGAGGAAATGACTTCAGCCTGTGCAAAAGGGAGAAAGAAAAAAAGGCAAAACATGTCCAATGTCTTTTAGGTCCTCTATTGGTTAGGAATCCTTTGATTCCAAGTGACAGAATCCCAATCCAAACAGACTTAAGCAGAAAAAGGACTATCAACTCAAATTAGTGAAAATCATACACACAGAAAGCCTCAGGCACAGCCTGAACAGGGCTCAGATAATGTTACCAGGAGCCACAGAATCTCTAGAGTCATGTCTGTCCTCCCCTCTGCTCTATTAGGTAGCAAGTTGGTAGAAATGGCTCTGACCTTCATGCTTCCAGGGCACAAGCCCAGTTAGAAAGAGCAAGCCTACTTTTTGTGGCCATACCAGACCAATCTGATTTAACCTTTATGTAACAAAGTTGTGAGTTGTTTTTCAGTTGCCAATGGACCCTCAGGTCATGTGCCCTGAGCACGCCCAGATGAACCAAGCCTGCAACCACAGGGGGAACCTAAGCTAAGTGCTCAGTCCAAGGATGGGGACTGAATTAAGAAGCAGACACATGGGAGGATCCATGACCAATCAAATCAAGCTGTGGTATCACCCCGTGGCAGCATCCAGTCAGATCATGCCTCTCGGCATCACCTCATTGCAAGATCCAATCAGATCATGCCTCATTACCCTATACTTATAAAACCTGACCAAACCCCCAGCTCTGGGAGATACTGCTTTGGGAATAATCCCTGGCGTTCTCCTTACTTGTTGCAAGTAATAAAATCCCCTTGCTAAATGCTCCTTGGTTGTGGTCATTGGGTTGAATTTGGAATGGATGCTAGGAAGGCACATAACAAATATCCATTATAAACCCATTGCTGGATTTCACCGGATTTGGATCAGACCCTGTCTGTCTTCCTATGGGAGATCATATAGTACAATGCTTAGAACACTAGATTTTCAGTGGGATAACTGCTTGCAACAAAGAAAGTAAAAGACAAAATGAAACACTGGCTTTGGCATCAAAGTGACATGGTCAAGTCCTGGTTGTGTCATTGGTTGAGTCTGTGACCTTGAGCAAGTTATGTTTTTTCATCTGTAAATGGGGGTATCTACCTAAAAGGTTATGCTGAGGAGTAAATGAAGCCATGCACTTGGCACTTAATATAGGTTGACTTCATTCAACAGATATTTATTGAGTGTCTACTGTGTGCTCTGCTCTTAGTGCCTGGCTTAGAGCCCTGAATAACTAGACATATCCCTGTCTGCATGGAGCATACAATGATGATAAATGTTTTCTATAGATGAGGAAGAAGCTCAGGGTGCCCAGCGAATGTAATCTGACCTACCCAGGAGGAGAAGCTCTGAGGCTTTCTTGAGGAAGTAATATCTGAGCTGAATTCCAAAGAATGAAAAAAGAATATTTCAGACAACTAGAATAGCTCATGCCACAGCCAAGTGAAAGGAGGAAACACACTATATTCAAGGAAATGAAAGAAAGCAGACAGGGCTGGGCACCACAGCCTCAAGTGCAGATTCTAGGATGGTTACTATTTCCATCAGTTTCTTCCTAAATCTTGTTAAGACCCTGGGACAATGAGCCAAATGCTTATTTTAATGGCTGACCCACACACACACACAAAGGCACATTAAAATGTCTTATATTCTGAAACATTTTTTATTCTCAAGTGTTCTAATATTTAAATTGTTTCATCTGAATTCCTACACAGTTCAAACTTGAATAGAAAGTAAAGCAGACATTGCCTAATAGTTCCCTTTGTACTCTTGATCATACCATAAGCCTTCCCCTTTGGTCTTGGTTTAGAAAACACAGAACTTAACATAACTGAAATTCTTGTTTATCTGTTGAAGTAATTAAAAGTCTGATGAATCATAGCAAACCAGTATCAACAAAAGCAAAAAAGCAAACTGTTCAGTATCACTTTAACTCTCTCTATATTTAAAACCAGAAGCATTAGGCTACATTAAAAAATAAGAAGAATTCCCTGTTGAACTGTGGAGCCACTGGTTAACCCCAGTGCCAGAGAAACGGAGCAGAAGCCACGTGAGCAAAGGGCAAAGTAAATAATGAACCAGGCAATGTGCAAGGTATTATTTTGTTTCTAAAGGAAACTATCTTGGGAACCTGCAGAGAACTACATGGTAACACGTATATGAACTAGGAAAATTACCATTCAGAATTTACCGTTTTTTGTTTTGTTGTTTTTTGAGACACGGTCTCCCTCTGTGGCCCAGGCTATAATGAGGTGGTGTGATCAGGGCTCACTGCAGCTTCAACCTCCCAGGCCCAAGTGATCATCCTGCCTCAGCCTCCTAAGTAGCTGGGACCACAGGCTTGCACCACCACACCCGGTTAATTTTTTTATCTTTAGTAGAGATAGGGTCTCACCGTGTTGCCCAGGCTGGTCTCAAACACCTAGGCTTAAGTGATCCTCCCTCCTCAGCCTCCCAAAGTTCTGGGATTACAGGCATTAGCCACCACACCCAGCCCCAGAATTTAACATTCTTAAAAGTAAAAAGCTTGATAGTCTTACTTGAGGCTGCATGTTTCTCAGTCTTTAAACATGTATCTGACACTGCTGGGCACAGTGGCTCGTGCCTGTAATCCCTGCACTTTGGGAGGCCAAGGTGGGCAGATTGCCCGAGGTCAAGAGTTCAAGACCAGCCTGGCCAACATGTTGAAACCTCGTCTCTACTAAAAATACAAAAAGTTAGCTGGGCGTGGTGGAGGCCACCTGTAATCCCAGCTACTTGGGAGGCTGAGGCAGGAGAATCGCTTGAACCTGGGAGGCGGAGGTTGCAGTGAGCCTAGACCACACCATTGCACTCCAGCCTGGGCAACAAGAGCAAAACACCGTCTCAAAAAAAAAAAAAATGTACCTCACACTGATGTCAATCTTGTCTTTGGAATAATCCTTTTATTCCATGTCCCAAATATCTAATAATTTCCATTTCTTAAGTATCTTCTTTACGCAAGGCACTATTTATTTATAGAGACAGGATCTTGCTATGTTGCCCAGACTGGTCTCAAACTCCTGGGCTCAAGCAATTCTCAAGTCTTAGCCTCCCAAAGTGCTGTGATTACAGGCATGAGCTATCACACTCAGCTGGCACTAACTTCTTAAACAATTATTTCACATAGTACTTATAACTCTACAAGACAGGGATAATTATCCCCATTTGACAAATGAGAAAACAGATTTGCAGATTTGCATATTTCTTGTCCAAGGCCATGCGGTGAGTGGCCACACCAGTGTTCCCATGCAGTTTGCCTGACTCAGAAGCCCAGGTCTCCCCCACTACACTGTATAGCTTCCCAAGATCATCTTCTGAGTCCAAGATCTCCATATTTGTCTCTTCCCTCCTCCACCATTTCACTGTGATGGTCTCGTGAGACTCATCTGTTCTGTATTATTCTATGTTCAATCCCTTGACCCTTTCTTCCACTCTTAGGTCATGAAAAATCACCTGTGTGAAGATTCCTAAACCTCATACTTTTGCCAATCCTTTGATATTTAGAATTTACCACAGCAAAACCAGAATACACTGTCTCCTTTCCTAAATAAATAACACTTTCTAACTTCTCTACTACCTGTGATTATTTCTGTATTATTTAAGGATCAGATAAAGTGATCCCCCTTCTACAAAGCATTCTCTAGCTATTTCAAGAAACTTCCTCTTTGAGAAATCTCTTATCACTAACACCCAGGGGTGTGATTTTGCACCAGCAATTTCTTCTTTGTTTCTCCTACATGTCAGACACATTGCTTATTACATAGCAGGTGCTCAAAAAATATTTACTGATTAAATCATCATAAGTACTGCCTGTTCTTCTGACAAGGATTTTTTTGGTGCTGCTTTGCCAGTCGCAGACCTCCATGGCTAGTGACACCCCTGCCCAGGGCCTTACTCCGCCCTGGGCTTGCCGCAGGAGACACCTGACCCCCTAAGCCCAGCAGGGCTGCACTTGGCTTGTGCTGTGGCTCAGATCCTGCAACTTTCTGTGGGATCTGTATTCAGCCCGCAGCTGGGCCAGGTATGCCATGACCTGCCTCCAGCTTGGGCGCTGGCATCTGGACGAGGGGAATGCGGTGACATCACAAAAACTTGGAGGCACCATTGACCCTGAAGCCTCAAAGTGGTGTTACAGCATGTCACAGCCCTGGCTTAGGGAGCCCTTAGATCTAGACTCCCAGAAGGGCCGCAGCTTTTCTTTCCTTCTCATTGCCTGCAACGTGGCGAGCGGGAAGGGTGGCAGAAGGGTGGTGTGTGCTTCAGTCCATTTGTGTTGCAGCTCTTTCAGTCCCACCATTCGGCGGGTCCCTCGGCGGGTCCCAAGTTCTTGTTCCATGTCCTGGAAGAATGAGGTACATAGACAGCTGCAGGGTGAAGAAGGGAGAAGGGAGCTTCACTGAGCCACAGAACAGCTCTCAGGAGACCTAAAGTGGGTAGCTCCTTTCCACAGGCAGGATATCCCACCAAGTGTGCAGCCCTCAGCAGAGAGGAGACCCAGAGTGGGTAGCTGCTATCTGCAGGCAGGTTGTCTCATTGAGTGTGTGAGTCTGGCTGAGTCTGGGGTTTTTATGTGCCAGAATGGAGGAAGTGCATGCTGATGGGTCCATGGGCAGCCATGCATGGGCCTGGAAAAAGCATTATCTGATTGGCCAAATGGTCATCAATGAAATTCTCACTCTGAGTTGTGGACTCTACCTGGAACTGGCAGCCTGGCCCCCCAACCTTCTGGCCATCCTGACTTGAAGATGGGGTTTCACTGGGTACCTGCCCCTTCCAGCCTAGGAAACTGATCTGCCTCCCTCCGCCATCAATATGCCCTCCACAGCACCCAGGCTGTCTGTGCCAAGGGGTGCCTGCAGGCCCCTTCCAAGCTTCCCTCTGCACCCCCCCACCCCCCCACACACTCCTCGGTGTCCAAAGTCTGGAAGGGGCCCAGGTGGCAGGGGGCTGGCAGAAGGCTGGCATGTCAGCACCGCCCTGAGTGCATGAACCCCCTGCTAGGTTGTGACAGTGCTGGGACTTGGGGCTACAACTTTGTTCCACACCAGAGCGAGTACTGGGAGTGGGTAGAGGCCAGGGAGCAGGCACTTCCAAGCCTGTGGGGGAAGGGGGCTTCCCAGACTTCTAAGAGCACAGGGATGCCCAGGTCCAGAGCCGTGGCTGGCCAGCTGCAGCTGTGCCCAGGAGTGCAGGGCTGGTGCCCCACCAACTCTGTAGGGCACAGGGCTCCTTCCTGTTCCCAGCCCCTGTGGGCTCTACAGAGTGTGCAGCCCTGGCCATGCCTCCCCTACTGTAGCTGGCATCCTTGTAGCAGCCGCTCCAGATGGCCTGCTACAACCATCACTTCTACATACCTCTCATTTGTCCCTTCCACTCCATTTCCACAGCTATCACCATCACCTTAGTTTGAGAACTAGTGTCTGGATAACTATTTGTATAAGTTGACCAGGGATGGCTGGAATGACAAATCATTTGTGAGAACTTGCCAGTTATTGCCTAGTTACTCAAAGGATATGACAGGAAAGTAAGGAAGACACTAAGTCTAGATAAAATAGTAGAAAAACACTCCTTTTGCAACTGACTCAATCATCCTTGCCCTTCTTTGTCCAATTCACCCCACTAACATAGCATGGCAAAAAGAGAAGCTTAGCAAGCAATTTTCCTGGGGTACAAAGAAGTGGCTTCCTAGATAAGCACCAATATCTGATCTAAAGCATAGTGTCTAATACCTAGCAATGCTACGTGTTGGTCTCCATACCTCCACACCTTCACTCCTCGTGTCTTCCTACTCATCATTTCCAGAATGAGGACAATCTTTCTTAACAGTTTATTTGTATTTATTTATTTTGAGATGGAGTCTTGCTCTGTTACCCAGGGTGGAAAGCAGTGGTGCGATCTTGGCTCACTGCAACTTCCACCTCCCAAGTTGAAGCAATTCTCCTTCCTCAGCCTCCTGGGTATCTGGGTTTACAGGCACCTGCCACCACACCCAGCTAATTTTTGTATTTTTAGTAAAGATGGGGTTTTGCCATATTGGCCAGGCTGGTCTCCAAAACCTGGCCTCAAGTGATCTGCCTACCTCGGCCTCCATAAGTGCTGGGATTAGAGGAGCCACTGCGCCTAGCCCTAAGTAACAGTTTAATTTGGCTATTCTCACAACTCAAAATTATGAAAGTACCTACTAATGATAAAATCGAATTTAAGCTGCTCGTCTCTGTATTTAGGGCTGTCAGTGCTGCCTCAACACTTTTACCTGCTTTGTGGTGCAGTGGAAAACCATGAGGTTTGGAGTCAGAATATTTGAATCCAGATCTCATCATTGCATCTAATATCATTATTAACTTAGTAAAAGAGGATACCACCACCTACATCTCCCAGGATTCTTATGAGGATGAAATGAGATAAACACAAAATGTGCTTCATAAACCATAAAACTGCCAGTGCTGAGCACTGGAACTTCTCCACACAGTCTCTCACTCTGGTCAAGGCCTGCTTCCTTAAGCATTTGTAAGAGGAACAGAATGATATTTATTTTTCTATCAGAAAATATATTTTACCTCTATAAATGTAGCCTTGAAATTCCAGTGATCTGGATTTTTTTTTTTTTTTTTTTAGCCTAGTCAATTGAAGCAGTGGGAGTGACGAAGGAACAAAAATCTGTAACTGGCTGTGATCAATTCACTGTAAACACCACTGCACTCAAACCAACCCATCTGGATTATTATACATTATAATGTTTTCTGAAGATCTGGTATATTTTAAAGGCTTCTGTCATAAAAAAATAGTTTGGCAAAATTCTTATTTTTGTACCTAACAAAAAGTTCAGCACCCTCATGAGAAGCACTTGCTTCAATTGCTACAGAAAAGTTCCAGACAGACTGCTTGTGGATATAAACATGGTTTTCTAAATCTCTCTAATCTTGGCTCCCATCTTATCTGTCAAGCTAAGCAGGTAGTATTAGAACTATAAAAGAAGCACCATCTAATTAATTCTATCTTGCCTATCGGGTTATGGGAACAGGTTACTAAATCTAATCCCAGAGGAAGAGCTTCTTTGATCTTATTGTCCACTGAAGTTTAGAAATAATCTAAAATCCTTACTAAAAAAGCAAAGTCTTGGCCAGGTTTAATGGCTCACACCTGAAAACCCAGCAGTATGGGAGGTCAAGGTGAGAGGATCACATGAGCCCAGAAGATTAAGACCCAGCTGGGCAACACGGTGAGATCTCATCTCTACAAAACATTGTTTTCAAAAATTAGCCGGGTCTAGTGGCACACGTCCATAGTCTCACTACTCAGGAGGCTGAGGTGGGAGGCTTGCTTGAGCCTGGGAAGTCGAGGCTGCAGTGAGCCGTGATTGCACCACGGCACTCCAGCCTGGGTGACAGAGTGAGACCCCATCTCAAAAAAAAAAAAAAAAAAAAAGACTGCAATATTAAAATAAACAGATGTACATCTATATATCTACAAATATAAATGATGCTGTATACCAAGTTGCTTGCCAATGCATACAATCCCATTTGCCCCAATTTTTCTTTTTTTTTTTTTGGAGATGGAGTCTCGCTCTGTCACCCAGACTGGAGTGCAGTGGTACGATCACAGCTCACTGCAGCCTCAACCTCCCAGGCTCAAGTGATCCTCCCACCTTAGCTTCCCAAGTAGCTGGGACCACAGGCATG